>NC_092737.1:21368197-21668197 GCF_047496885.1 Scyliorhinus torazame
TGTCTCTCTCTCTGTCTCTTTCTCTCTCTGACTGTCTCTCTCTCTGCCTCTGTCTCTCTCTCTCCCTCTCTCTCTCTCTCACTCTCTTTCTCTCCCTCTCTCTGCCTGTCTCTCTCGCTCCCTGTCTCTCTCTGTCCCTCTCTGTCCCTCTCTCTCTCTGCCTCTCTCTCTCTCTGCCTCGCTCTCTCTGTCTCTGTCTCTCTGACTGACTCTCTCTCTCTCTGACTGCCTCTCCTTCTCTCTCCCTCTCTGTCTCTCTGACACTCTCACTCTCTCTCTCTTTCTGACACTCTGTTTCTCTCCCCCTCTTTCTCTCTGCCTCTCTCTCTCTCTCTCTCTGCCTCTCTCTGTCTGTCTGTCTCTCTCTGCCTCTCTTTCTGTGCCTCTCTCTCTGCCTCTCTGTCTGTCTGTGTGTGTCTCTCTCTCTCTTTGTCCCTCTCTCTCTCCCTCTCTCTCTCCCTCTCTTTGTCTCTCCGTCTGTCTCTCTCTCTCTCTGTCTCTCTCTGCCTCTCTATCTCTGCCTCTCTCTCTCTGCCTCTCTCTCTCTCAGCCTCTCACTCTCTCAGCCTCTCACTCTCTCTGCCTCTCTCTCTCTCTGCCTCTCTCTCTCTCAGCCTCTCTCTCTGCCTCTCTCTCTCCCCCCTCACTCTCTCCCCCCTCTCTGCCTCTCCCTCTCTCTGTCTCTCTCTTACTCTCTCTCTCTCTGACTGTCTCTTCTTCTCTTTCCCTCTCTGTCTCTCTGATACTGTCTCTCTCTCTTTCTGACTCTGTCTCTCTCTCCCTCTTTCTCTCTGCCTCTCTCTTTCTCTCTGCCTCTCTCTCTGCCTCTCTCTGTCTCTGCCTCTCTCTCTCTGCCTCTCTTTCTCTGTCTCTCTCTCTCTGCCTCTCTGTGTGTCTCTCTCCCTCTCCCCCTCTCTCCCTCTCTTTGTCTCTCCGTCTGTCTCTCTCTCTCTCTGCCTCTCTGTCTCTCTCTGCCTCTCTATCTCTGCCTCTCTCTCTCTCTGCCTCTATCAGCCTCTCTCTCTCAGCCTCTCTCTGTCTCTGCCTCTCTCTCCCCCCTCTCACTCTCTTCCCCCCCCCTCTCTCTCTGCCTCCCTGTCTCTCTCTCTGACTGTCTCTCTCTCTCTGAATGTCGTTCCTCTTTCCCTCTCTGTCTCTCTGACACTGTCTCTCTCTCTCTTTCTGACACTCTGTCTCTCTCTCCCTCTTTCTCTCTGCCTCTCTCTTTCTCTCTGTCTCTCTCTCTGTCTCTCTCTCTGCCACTCTCTCTCTGCCTCTCTTTCTCTGTCTCTCTCTGTCTGTCTGTGTGTTTCTCTCTCTCTTTGTCCCTCTCCCCCTCTCTCTTTGTCTCTCTCTCTCTCTCTCTCAGCCTGTTTCTCTCTCTGTGCCTCTCTCAGCCTCTCTCTCTCCCCCTCTCCCTCTCTCCCCCCCCCTCTCTGCCTCTCTCTCTCCCTGCCTCTCTCTCTCTCTCTCTCTGTCTCTCTCTCTCTCAGCCTCGCTTTCTCTCTCCCCACTCTCTCTCTGTCTCTCTCTCTCACCCCCTCTCTCTCAGCCTCTCTCTCTGTCTCTCTCTCTCTCACCTCCTCTCTCTCAGCCTCTCTCTCTGTCTCTCTCTCTCTCACCCCCTCTCTCTCAGCCTCTCTCTCTGTCTCTCTCTCTCACCCCCTCTCTCTCAGATAACACTGTTATTATCCAGGCTAACTTGCGTGTTTGTGGTTTAGTGAAAGACGGGTGAAGCGTTCACTGCAGATTCTCCCTCCTATCTGTCAGTGTGAAGCGGTTTAAAAATGATTCTGTTTGTGCGAGATAGAGTGGAGAAGAATGGGTTATGGAGGGGTTGTTGAATTTAGCCCAACCCGCAATAAAACCAGAGTGACCCAAACACCAGTCAAACCACCAACGAAAGAGAACTGAAAGTTTATTTTATTTTTTTATAAATTCAGAGTACCCAATTTTTGGGTGTGTGTGTTTCATTTTTAAACGTTGATAATTATACGACACTTTCTCACAAGTACAATGTTAGTCAAAGTTTTAAAAAGCAAAGCAGGCCATTTATGTCGGAAGTCGCAAAAGTCCTCTGTTGTGATATTCCTTTGTGGGATGTGAGTGTTGCTATGACAGGCCAGCCTTCATTGTCCGTCCCTGAGGGGCATTGAAGAGTCGACCACATTGCTCTGGGGGGGGTCTCGAGTCACGTGTAGGCCAGACCGGGGTAAGGACGGCAGATTTCCTTCCCTAAAGGACATTAGTGAACCGGATGTTTTTTTTTTTTTACAACAATCGACAATGGTTTGATTGATTGATATTTATTGTCACATGTACCAAGTACAGTGAAAAGTATTTTTCTGCGGCCGAGGGAGCGTACACAGTACGTACGTAGTAGACACAAGAATAATCGACAGAGAACATTGACAAATGGTACATCGACAAAGCAAATACATGAGCAAGAGCAGCATAGGGCGTCGTGAATGGTGTTCTTACAGGGAACAGATCAGTCCGAGGGGGAGTCGTTGAGGAGTCTGGTAGCTGTGGGGAAGAAGCTGTTCCTATCTCTGGATGTGCGGGTCTTCAGACTTCTGTACCTTCTGCCTGATGGAAGGGTCTGGAAGAAGGCAATGCCTGGGTGGGAGGGGTCTCTGATAATGCTGTCTGCCTTCCTGAGGCAGCGGGAGGTGTAGACAGAATCAATGTGGGGGATGGCAAGCTTGTGTGATGCATTGGGCTGAGTTCACCACACTCTGCAGTTTCTTGCGATCTTACCGGGGTCCCCAGAGCATTATCCTGGGTCTCTGGGTTGCTAGCCCAGCGGCAATACCAATACGCCCCCCCGCCTTCCACAGTCTGGAGTCACGTGTAGGCCGGATTGGCTACGGACGGCAGATTTCCCTCCCTCAAGGCGATATTAGTGAGCCCAGACGGGTTTTTAAACAACGCCCATGATTGTGATTACGGAGAGTGGAGAACCTCATTGTGCCTTTCCCCTGTCCCACAGGACCTGGTCAAGAGTCACCTGATGTACGCGGTGCGCGAGGAGGTGGAGGTGCTGAAGGAGCAGATCAAGGAGCTCATCGACCGCAACACCCTGCTCGAGCAGGAGAACTCGCTGCTGAAGTCGCTCGCCAACCCCGACCAGCTCTCCCAACTCCAGACACAGCTGCGGAGCGCGGGAAGTAGCACCGGATCCTCGGGATCGTCACCCGCCAACACTGCCTGAGGCGCACGGAGGGGAGGGAACGCTGTGTGGCAGTGTTGGGATCCCCCCCCCAGTAAACACTACACACCGAGAGGGGAGGTAATACTGCCAGGCGTCTCCTGTCACCAACACTCCAGCAACGCGCCCGTGCCATCTGAGCTTCTAAACAGACTGATCTGTGTCATGCTGCTAACTTGGCAATCGCTGCCTTTTTTTAATAAGACTGTGTGTGTGCAGGGGCGACGTTGGGAGAGTGGGGCGAGCAGAAAGGATGACCGGGGGGGGGGGGTGCGGCTTGCATTCAAGGTCTCAGGAAGGTTGGTGGGCATGGGGAGGGGGGGGAAGGAGAAGGAAATTGAGCTCAGTCTTCTAAGACGCCGGTTCTGGTGGGTCTGACTTTCCCCTGTCCCCCTCTCTGTCCCTCCCCCTCTCCCTCTGTCCCTCCCCCCTCCCTCTGCCCCTCCCCCTCCCTCTGCCCCTCCCCCTCTCTATACCCCTCCCCCTCTCTATGCCCCTCCCCCCTCTCTATGCCCCTCCCCCTCTCTCTGCTCCTCCCCCTCTCTCTACTCCTCCCCCTCTCTCTGCCCCTCCCCCTCTCTCTGTCCCTCTCCCTCTGCCCCTCCCCCTCTCTCTGTCCCTCGTCCCTCCCCCCTCCCTCTGCCCCTCCCCCTCTCTCTCTGTCTCTCCCCCTCTCTCTCTGTCCCTCCTCCACTCTCTGTCCCTCCCCCACTCTCTGTCCCTCCCCCACTCTCTGTCCCTCCCCCTCTCTCTGCTCCTCCCCTCTCACTGCCCCTCCCCCTCTCTGCCCCTCCCCCTCTCTGCCCCTCCCCCTCTCTGCCCCTCCCCCCTCTCTGCCCCTCCCCCAACTCTGGCCCTCCCCCTCTCTACCCCTCCCCCTCTCTGCCCCTCCCCACCCCTCCCCCTCTCTGCCCCTCCCCACCCCTCCCCCTCTCTGCCCCTCCCCCTCTCTGCCCCTCCCACTCTCTCTGCCCTTCCCCCTCTCTATGCCCCTCCCCCTCTCTACTCCTCCCCCTCTCTCTGCTCCTCCCCCTCTCTCTGCCCCTCCCCGCCCCTCCCCCTCTCTGCCCCTCCCCTCTCTCTGCCCCTCCCCTCTCTCTGCCCCTCCCTCCCTCTCTCTGCCCCTCCCCCTCTCTCTGCCCCTCCCCCTCTCTCTGCCCCTCCCCCTCTCTGCCCAACCCCCCCTCTATGCCCCCCCTCTCTCTGCTCCTCCCCCTCTGCTCCTCCCCCTCTCTCTGCCCCTCCCCTCTCTCTGACCCTCCCCCTCTCTCTGCCCCGCCCCCTCTCTCTGCCCCAATCCCCTCTCTCTGCCCCTCCCCCTCTCTCTGTCCGTCCCCCTCCCTATGCCCCTCCCCTCTCTCTGCCCCCCTCTCTCTGCCCCACCCCCTCTCTCTGCCCCTCCCCCTCTCTCTGTCCGTCCCCCTCTCTCTGTCCCTCTGCCCCTCCCTCCCTCTCTCTGCCCCTCCCCCTCTCCCTCTGCCCCTCCCTCCCTTTCTCTATCCCTCTCTCTGCCCCTCCCCCTCTCTCTGCCCCTCCCCTCTCTCTGCCCCTCCCCCTCTCTCTGCCCCTCCCCCTCTCTCTGCCCCTCCCCCTCTCTCTGCCCTCCCCCTCTCTCTGCCCGTCCCACTCCCTCTGCCCCTCCCCTCTATGCCCCTCCCCCTCTGTCTCCCCATCCCCCTCTCTTTGCCCTCCCCCCTTTCTCTGCCCCTCCCCCTCTCTCTGCCCCCCTCTCTCTGCCCCTCCCCCTCTCTCTGCCCCTCCCCCTCTCTCTGCCCCTCCCCCTCTCTCTGCCCCTCCCCCTCTCTCTGCCCCTCCCCCCTCTCTTTGCCCCCCCCTCTCTCTGCCCCTCCCCCCTCTCTCTGCCCCTCCCCCCTCTCTCTGCCCCTCCCCCCTCTCTCTGCCCTTCCCCCTCTCTCTGTCCCTCCCCCTGTCTCTCTCCCTCCCCACTCTTTCACCCCTCTCCCTCCCCCTCACCCTTTCCCCTCTCTCTCAATCTCTCCCGCTTCCTGTCTATCTCCCTCCCCGTCTCTCTCTTTCACTCACTCTCTCTCCTTCCACCCTCCCTCCCTCCCCCTCACCCTTTCCCCTCTCTCTCACCCTCTCCCACTTCGTGTCTCTCTCCCTCCCCCGTCTCTCTCTCCCTCACTCACTCTCTCCCTCACTCTCCCTCTCCATCAATCTCTTTCCCTCTCCTTTTCTCTCTCTCTCACTCTCCCCGCCGCACCAGAATGGGAGTTGAGTGAGGTTGTGTGTGGGGGGGGGGGGTGGAATGAGACATTGAGACCGTTTTCGGGGATCCTTTTCCCCTTCCGCCTCGGGGTGCGAGCACCCCCCCCTCCTCCCCTCCAACCAAGTTGCAAGTCGTACGGGTAACGTCTCTCTTTTCCGCACCCACCCCCCCGTAGCCGAGCCTAATCTTGTTGCACAGGGAAGTGTTCCTGTTCCACGACTGGGGAGGCTACAGGAAACGGTGCAGCTTTCGCGCACAATTGCTTTTAAAATTTGATACGAAAAGCCTTACTTTACCTCGCAAGCGACCACCAGCTAATCACTTCCACAAATGCCTTACAAAAATACCTCCCAGCACCCACCCCCAACCCCCGGTTCGCAAAATGAACCTGCCGTTAACATTGTGCCAGCTCTGGGTTGGCCCCCTAGCCTTGTTTGTCCGCTTCGGGATCGGGAAGGTACCGCCGTGGAAGATGCCTCGAAACGCTCTTTGGGGTGGGGGTGGGGGGGCTGGTGAGAGTGGGTCAGGGGTGGGCGTAAACCTCGGAGGGTGGGCATGGGTGCCAATTTGGAGATTGGAGGTGGTGGGTGCACTCTTGTCGAAATTGGATTGGGCCAAGCCCATACGAGCACTTGTCCCCTCCTGGCTGCGCGCCCCAAACCTTGAGCTTGTTACCCTGCCTCGGGCGTGGGTAAACGTCACTCACCTCCGTACCAATGGACACATGATAGAGGATAGAAAGAAGGAAAGGTTGGTCAGTTCTCCCTGAGAATTGTGACTGTTTCGATCTCCTTCCTTGCTCCTACCCGGACAACCAGTACGCCTCTCTCCCCCCCCCCCCCCCCCCCCCCCCCGGGCCTCCACTCCAGAATACTAATCCAGCTCTGCCCACCGGTTCCAGCATCGCTTTGATCTCTCTAACCCGTGCGAAGGGCAGTGACGGCAACAAAGTGCTGTTGGCACGGGTGAAGTGAAACGTATCGGGTAAAGTGTGCAATTTGCCTCACGGGCAAATAAGTGTCGGGGGAGGGTGGTTTAGTGAACGCGAGAGGTTTGGGAATGGGTTGAGGCGGGCGAGGGTGTCTGGGGGTGTTGGGAGGAAAAGTATCAGGGTAGGGCACCCACGAGTTTCCCCCCCCCCCCATAAGGACTCTTGCCATCGGTTGAGTTGTCCGGTAGTGGGAGAGAGGCGATGTGTGAGGGGTGGTGGGCACCCACCCAGAGGAGGAGCAGGAAACGGGTAGGAACTTTTGAGGGTCTGTGGACGTCTTGAAGCAGCCAATGAGGTTTGAATGCGCCCATGAACTCGAGAGAGCGAGAGAGATGAAGCAACGCCGCCTTTAATCCAATCAATTGTTCTGTTCTCTCTCTCTCTCTCACTACTGTATCTAGTTTACAGAGCTACTGCTTAAATTGATCAAGGAATCAATATATTGGGCAATGCAATCTGTTTCTGTTCTGGAGATGCATCTTTGCCAAGTTTCCCCAACTCTTGTTTATTTTTTGCGGGGTGGGGGGGAGAAGTTGTCCATTTTGAATAATCACTGGTTTGATTGTGTAGGAAATGGGATTTGAATCCTACAAGAATTTGTAATATTTACAAATGGTTGAAAGAGCGTTTTTTTTCGTAGAGTGTACTACAAACATTTTTTTTTTTTAAAAAAGGGGAGGGAAAAAAAAAGAGTTCCCCCCCCCCCGCCCAGGGTTTGAAGCTGAAACTTTCTTCGTTTGAGCTCGCCTGTTCCGCGTGGTCAGGTGGAGCCGGGGGCAGCGGCCGGGTGAGAGGCACAAGGTTGTCGACGGGACGATCGGCTAAGGCGGTTACACCGGACACCGGCGGGCGCCTCACCAACAAGCGCGCAGCTCCAATCTGCGCGGAGGTTGCTTGGGAATGCCGAGCGGGCCCGTGTTTCGGATATTCCAGGGTGCTAATCAAAAGGTGAACGTTGGGATACCCCCCCCCCCCCCCCCCCCGGTTATCTTCAGGTCGCTGGACACTACCCCTCCCCGCCCCTCTCCCGCACCACTCAGGCAGCACAGTGGGCTTCATGGCTCCAGGGTCCCGGGTTCGATTCCCGGCTTGGGTCACTGTCTGTGCGGAGTCTGCACCTCCTCCCCCGTGTGTGCGTGGGTTTCCTCCGGCTGCTCCGGTTTCCTCCCACAGTCCAAAGATGTGCGGGTTAGGTGGATTGGCCGCGATAAATTGCCCCTTAAGTGTCCAAAAAAGGTTGGGTTACGCGGTTATAGGGCGGAGGTGTAGACTTGGGGGGTGGGGTGCTCTTTCTAAGGGCCGGTGCAGACTGGATGGGCCGAATGGCCTCCTTCAGCACTCTAAATTCTATGATCCACCCTTGTCCGAGAGTGAGGTGATTGATACTCCAGTGACATGGGCACTGCTAGACCCACTCCGGTTCGAACATGGTGGGGGTGATATCGAGTACCCATGAAGTTTTATCTGACACCAAATCCCCGACAGCAGATTTTGTATATTCCCCCCCCCCCCCCCCCCTCCACCATTTGCCTTTGACAGGGAACCTGGCTTTTTTATTCACAAGAGCAATAATCGCTTACCTTACCCCGCAGTGACGTCTGACTTAGACGGAGCCGGGGTTAAGAGTTGCAGAGATCCTTCCCGTTAAGATAGCCACCCCACCTCCCCCATTCCTCCATTCTCCTCGTCCTGATTATCTTGGGGGGGGGTGTCACATCGAGACCGCTGCCTCTCCGCGCCGCGATTTCACGTTCCGTGACTGGATCTGATCTAGCCGAATGATGGCTCGCTTATCTAAACCCACGTGCACAAGGCGTCGTCTTATTAGCTCTGCCAACTTATAATTTTTGTGTTTTATTTTTATTCTACAAAAAAAAAACAACCTCGCCATTAAAAGTGAAAAGCACAAAAACAGAGGGACTCCTGGGTAAGAGAGTGGTGTCTTGTGTCTTGTGTGTGCAAGTTCCTGCGGCTGGCAAAGAGCTTTTGGGCGAAGCTTGTTCACTATCCCCCTTTCCCGGGTCATTTTCCGACTGCCCAGCTCCATCCTTCCCTCCCCTCTGATCCCGAGGAACAGGCGGAGGACCCTGACATCACCATGGCCGCAGTGAGGGGGGAGCAGGAGAGGACGGCAAGGACAGGCGACCGTAGCCGGGATCCTAGCGAAGCCAACTTGATTGGGCTCGAGACGGATTAGTCGTGGAGTTTTACAGCACAACATGAGGCCCTCCGAGCCCACCGTGTCTGCCGGCCATCGAGCCCGTCTCGATTCTAATCCCATTCTCCAGCACTTGGTCCGTAGCCTTGTTTGCTGCGGAGTTTCAATCGCTCATCTTCTTCAATGTTGGGAGGGTTCCCGCCTCTCCCACCCTTTCAGGCAGCGAGTTCCAGATTCCCAGCACCCTCTGGGGGAAAAGGTTTTTCCTCACATCCCCTCCAAATCTCCTGCCCCTGACCGTAAAACTGTGCCCCCTGGCATGCCACAGGCCAGCCTGGGAAGGGTGGGGCCCATAAAACGCTGGGGCATAAAGTAACTCGGCACGTTGCTGGCACCGACCCGGTATCTTCGAAGCACCAAATCCCGCCCTTTTGGCAACTCACGGCTCGAGGTACAGCGGGGGCTGAGCCGGGGAGCTGGTGAAGGTGGCTGATGGGGCACCCCAGTCCACATGATGCCCACTGGGCAGGGAAGGTCAACTCCACTTTCCCTGTCCGTCTCCCTTATCCCTTGATTGCCCTGTCCATCACAAATCTGACTACCTTTAATAAATTTAATAGAGGGGACGTCACGACGACGCTTATGTGACTGAACCGGACATCCAGAGGGACGGATTTATCCTCGAGAACGTTTTTCAAGTCCCATCAAAGCATTTTACACCGGTTTGCTTTGAGGATGGAAATGAAAATAAGGGTCTCGTGACCACAAAGCTGAGAGGCGGCGGTAAAGAAATAAAACCCTCCTGGATGTACTCGATTCTGAGTCGCCCTCGGACGTTGCCTTCCACTGTGTCGAGCTGCTGCCGCGGGTCACCATTGTCCACCGTCCTCTTTCCCCGCCATCTTGCTTTAATTTGGTCATCTCCTCACCACCCCCAACAGACTGTGTTGGGTAGTGTTTACACGACAGAATCAGGCCCTTCGGCCCAATGAGTCCACACGTGCTGATGTTTATCGTCCGTGTGAGACACCTCACACACACACACCCCTTCTTCAACATCCCCCTCCTCCCCATCCTACCACTCTTAAATGCATTGCCTCCCTCCTGAGTGGGAACCACCCTTTAAGCATCGCACCTCCAACTCTGCAATCTCCCTCGTTGGTGTTAAAAGATACGTTAGTTGCAAAGTTCCTCTCAACCCCCCCATCCCGAATCTGCTTCCCCTTCTTATGCGGTTGTGGAACCTGGGTCTCAGAGTGTAGACCACCACAACATCGTACGTTAATCTCACACTTTTAGTTAAAAATGCCCTCAAGTCCTTCACACTAGTAACAATGGGACAAAACTCTTTGACGATTATTTGGTACAACGACAGGAGGTGTAAGAGTAAATGGATCTGGATGTACAGGTGCAGAGGGACCTGGGTGTACAGGTGCAGAGGGATCTGGGTGTACAGGTGCAGAGGGACCTGGGTGTACAGGTGCAGAGGGACCTGGGTGTACAGGTGCAGAGGGACCTGGGTGTACAGGTGCAGAGGGACCTGGGTGTACAGGTGCAGAGGGACCTGGGTGTACAGGTGCAGAGGGACCTGGGTGTACAGGTGCAGAGGGACCTGGGTGTACAGGTGCAGAGGGATCTGGGTGTACAGGTGCAGAGGGACCTGGGTGTACAGGTGCAGAGGGAACTGGGTGTACAGGTGCAGAGGGACCTGGGTGTATAGGTGCAGAGGGACCTGGGTGTACAGGTGCAGAGGGAACTGGGTGTACAGGTGCAGAGGGACCTGGGTGTACAGGTGCAGAGGGAACTGGGTGTACAGGTGCAGAGGGACCTGAGTACAGGTGCAGAGGGACCTGGGTGTATAGGTGCAGAGGGACCTGGGTGTACAGGTGCAGAGGGACCTGGGTGTACAGGTGCAGAGGGACCTGGGTGCACAGGTGCAGAGGGACCTGGGTGTACAGGTGCAGAGTGACCTGGGTGTACAGGTGCAGAGTGACCTGGGTGTACAGGTGCAGAGTGACCTGGGTGTACAGGTGCAGAGTGACCTGGGTGTACAGGTGCAGAGGGACCTGGGTGTACAGGTGCAGAGGGACCTGGGTGTACAGGTGCAGAGTGACCTGGGTGTACAGGTGCAGAGTGACCTGGGTGGACAGGTGCAGAGGGACCTGGGTGTACAGGTGCAGAGGGACCTGGGTGTACAGGTGCAGAGGGATCTGGGTGTACAGGTGCAGAGGGACCTGAGTCCAGGTGCAGAGGGATCTGGGTGTACAGGTGCAGAGGGACCTGGGTGTACAGGTGCAGAGGGACCTGGGTGTACAGGTGCAGAGGGATCTGGGCGTACAGGTGCAGAGGGACCTGGGCGTATAGGTGCAGAGTGACCTGGGTGTACAGGTGCAGAGTGACCTGGGTGTACAGGTGCAGAGTGACCTGGGTGTACAGGTGCAGAGGGACCTGGGTGTACAGGTGCAGAGGGACCTGGGTGTACAGGTGCAGAGGGATCTGGGTGTACAGGTGCAGAGGGACCTGAGTCCAGGTGCAGAGGGATCTGGGTGTTCAGGTGCAGAGGGACCTGGGTGTAAAGGTGCATAGGGATCTGGATGTACAGGTGCAGAGGGATCTGGGTGTACAGGTGCAGAGGGAACTGGGTGTATAGGTGCAGAGGGACCTGGGTGTACAGGTGCAGAGGGATCTGGGTGTACAGGTGCAGAGGGATCTGGGTGTACAGGAGCAGAGGGACCTACGTGTACAGGAGCAGAGAGACCTGGGTGTACAGGTGCAGAGGGATCTGGGTGTCCAGGTGCAGAGGGACCTGGGCGTACAGGTGCAGAGGGGCCTGGGTGTACAGGTGCAGAAGGGCCTGGGTGTACAGGTGCAGAGGGACCTGGGTGTACAGGTGCAGAGGGACCTGGGTGTACAGGTGCAGAGGGACCTGGGTGTACAGGTGCAGAGGGATCTGGGTGTACAGGTGCAGAGGGATCTGGGTGTACAGGTGCAGAGATCATTGAAGGGAGCAGGACAGGTGGAGAGAGCAGTGAATAAAGCAGAGAGTGTTCTGGGATTTATTAATAAGGGCAGAGAGTACAAGAGCAAGGACGTTACACTGAACTTATACCAGACACGTATACCCTCAGCTGGAATATTGTGTACAGTTCTGGGTCACACTATCGGAAGGATGTGAACATATTGGAGAGAGCGCAGAAGAGGTTCACCAGAACCGTTCCGGGGGTGAGAAACTTCAGTTGTGAAGAGAGGTCGGGACTGTTCTCGGAGAGAAGAAGGCTGAGGAGATCTGATAGAGATGATCAGAATCACGAGGGGGCTGGACAGAGTAGATCGGGAGAAACTGTCCCCCCCTCATAACAGGATCGAGAGCGAAAGGGGCACAGATTTAAAGTGATCGGCCAACTGGACACTTCCTGCGTCACAACGATTTCGAGACACTGAAGGAGAAAGCTTGATAAAAGAGGTTGGTATTAAGAGAGTGGGTTAAAGGAGGGAGAGGTTTCGGGAGGGAATCTCAGTGCTGAGGGCTCTGTGGGCACGGCCGCCAATGACGGAGGGGTGGAAACCAGGCGCTGCTCGAGATGCTGGACTTGGACGCCGGGCAGAGTAGGTTTGGACGAGGGGCGAGGCTGCGGAGGACTTCGTAAATCCGAATGAGAATTTCCAAATGGCAGTCGTTGACTGGCGAGGGTTCTTCCTGGGTCAGCGAGCACAGGGAGGGAGGTGGGTGAAGAGCAGGGGAGTCTGCCCTTTGCCCTGCCCGATGGGCACCCTCCCCGTTGCTGCCTGTCCCTCCAGCTGTTGCAGTAACACAGGAGATGCTGCAGGATTTCTGCCATGCTGGGGCTTCCAAGTCATTCCTGCCCTGTTGGCTGAACCTTGGATTTCCAGTCCCATTTGAATTAATGAGCCAGAGTACCCCGCCCATAATTTAGATTAGTGATCCGCAAAAAGCTTTCTGCTCCCACGGAAACAGTGGCAAGGGGCCATTAAACAGAAGACGCGGAAACGTCCGGAGTTGCGATGGGGCTGTATGCCATTGGGATAGCGAAACGTGGAATCATTCTGGCTCTCGCTGTTGGCTCCGGGAACGTGCATTAAGCAAGGTGTTTCGCGTAGACTAATTTTTCCATGTTGCACTTAATTCCCACCAGGTCTTTTCCCCATCGCAGGGAAAACATGTATAAGAGAACAATTCCCACTTGTAGGGAAGTTGATAGGATCGGTTTGACATCTGTTTTACGCCCCAGCCCATTTCACTCTGAAAGAGTAATTTGTGGTTTTAAAAAGAAAATCGGTTTATAATTCCCACCCGACAGGTTCTTGGGCACAGAATGGTTAAAGCACAGCAGGACGCCATGCAAAAATAAAGCTTGTGGTGTGGTGGACCAGGGCCTATTCTTTCCCTCTGTACCGGGCACTGTTCTCATCCTCTGGACTGGGGCCTATTCTTTCCCTCTGTACCGGGCACCGTTCTCATCCTCTGGACTGGGGCCTGTTCTCATCCTCTGGACTGGGGCCTGTTCTTTTCCCTCTGGACTAGGGCCTGTTCTCATCCTCTGGACTGGGGCCTGTTCTCATCCTCTGGACTGGGGCCTGTTCTCTCCTCTGGACTGGGGCCTGTTCTTTTCCCTCTGGACTGGGGCCTGTTCTCATCCTCTGGACTGGGGCCTGTTCTCATCCTCTGTACTGGGGCCTGTTCTCATTCTCTGGACTGGGGCCTGTTCTCTCCTCTGGACTGGGGCCTGTTCTTTCCCCTCTGGACTGGGGCCTGTTCTCATTCTCTGGACTGGGGCCTGTTCTCATCCTCTGGACAGGGGCCTGTTTTTGCCCTCTGGACTGGGGCCTGTTCTTTTCCCTCTGGACTGGGGCTTGGTTCTTTCCCGCCTGACTTTGACCCTGGACATATTTTACCCTGGACAGGGGCCTGTTCTTTTCCCTCTGGACTGGGACCTGTTCTTTTCCCTCTGGACAGGGGCCTGTTCTTTCCCCTCTGGACTGGGACCTGTTCTTTTCCCTCTTGACTAGGGCCTGTTCTCATCCTCTGGACTGGGGCCTGGTTCTTTCCCTCCTGACTTTGCCGTCTTATTTTACCGTGGACAGGGGCATGTTCTCAACCCTAGGACTGGGGCCTGTTCTCAACCCCGGGACTGGGAACTGTTCCATCCTCTGGACAGGGGCCTGTTCTTTTCCCTTTGGCCTGGGGCCTATTCTCTTCCCTCTGGACTGGGGCCTGTTCTTTTCCCTTTGGCCTGGGGCCTATTCTCTTCCCTCTGGACTGGGGCCTGTTCTTTTCTATCTGGTCTGGGGCCTGTTCTTTTCCCTCTGGACTGAGCCTGTTCTCTCCTCTGGACTGGGGCCTCTTTTTTTCCCTCTGGACAGGGGCCTGTTCTCCTCCTCTGGACTGGGGCCTGTTCTTTTCCGTCTGGACAGGGGCCTGTTCTCATCCTCTGGACTGGGGCCTGTTCTCATCCTCTGGACTGGGGCCTGTTCTCTCCTCTGGACAGGGGCCTGTTCTCATCCTCTGGACTGGGGCCTGTTTTCCGTCTGGACAGGGGCCTGTTCTCATCCTCTGGACTGGGGCCTGTTCTCATCCTCTGGACTGGGGCCTGTTCTTTTCCTTCTGGACAGGGGCCTGTTCTCATCCTCTGGACTGGGGCCTGTTCTTTTCCTTCTGGACAGGGCCCTGTTCTCATCCTCTGGACTGGGGCCTGTTCTCATCCTCTGGACTGGGGCCTGTTCTCATCCTCTGGACTGGGGCCTGTTCTTTTCCTTCTGGACTGGAGCCTGTTCTCATCCTCTGGACTGGGGCCTGTTCTTTTCCGTCTGGACAGGGGCCTGTTCTCATCCTCTGGACTGGGGCCTGTTCTCATCCTCTGGACTGGGGCCTGTTATTTTCCGTCTGGACAGGGGCCTGTTTTCATCCTCTGGACTGGGGCCTGTTTTCATCCTCTGGACTGGGGCCTGTTCTCTCCATCTGGAATGGGGCCTGTACTCATCTGACTTTGACTTGTTATTTTACCCTGGACAGGGGCCTGTTCTCATCCCCGTGACTGGGGCCTGTTCTTTTTGCCTCTGGGCTGCGGCCTGTTCTCATCCTCTGGACTGGGGCCTGTTCTCTCCATCTGGAATGGGGCCTGTACTCATCTGACTTTGACTTGTTATTTTACTCTGGACAGGGGCCTGTTCTCATCCCCGTGACTGGGGCTTGTTCTCATCTCCGTGACTGGGGCCTGTTCTCATCCCCGTGACTGGGGTCTGTTCTCATCACCGGGACTGGGGCCTGTTCTAATCTCCGGGACTGGGGCCTGTTCTCATCCCCGGGACTGGGGCCTGTTCTTTTCCGTCTGGACAGGGGCCTGTTCTCATTCTCTGGACTGGGGCCTGTTCTCATCCTCTGGACTGGGGCCTGTTCTTTTCCTTCTGGACTGGGGCCTGTTCTCTCCTCTGGACTGGGGCCTGTTCTATTCCGTCTGGACAGGGGCCTGTTCTCATCCTCTGGACTGGGGCCTGTTCTCATCCTCTGGACTGGGGCCTGTTCTTTTCTGTCTGGACAGGGGCCTGTTCTCATCCTCTGGACTGGGGCCTGTTCTCATCCTCTGTACTGGGGCCTGTTCTTTTCCGTCTGGACAGGGGCCTGTTCTCATCCTCTGGACTGGGGCCTGTTCTCATCCTCTGGACTGGGGCATGTTCTTTTCCGTCTGGACAGGGGCATGTTCTCATTCTCTGGACTGGGGCCTGTTCTCATCCTCTGGACTGGGGCCTGTTCTCTCCATCTGGAATGGGGCCTGTACTCATCTGACTTTGACTTGTTATTTTACCCTGGACAGGGGCCTGTTCTCATCCCCGTGACTGGGGCCTGTTCTCATCCCCGTGACTGGGGCCTGTTCTCATCCCCGTGACTGGGGTCTGTTCTCATCCCCGGGACTGTGGCCTGTTCTCATCCCCGTGACTGGGGCCTGTTCTCATCCCCATGACTGGGGCCTGTTCTCATCCCCGTGACTGGGGTCTGTTCTCATCACCGGGACTGGGGCCTGTTCTAATCTCCGGGACTGGGGCCTGTTCTCATCCCCAGGACTGGGGCCTGTTCTAATCTCCGGGACTGGGGCCTGTTCTCATCCCCGTGACTGGGGCCTGTTCTCATCCTCTGGACTGGGGCCTGTTCTCTCCATCTGGAATGGGGCCTGTACTCATCTGACTTTGACTTGTTATTTTACCCTGGACAGGGGCCTGTTCTCATCCCCGTGACTGGGGCTTGTTCTCATCCCCGTGACTGGGGCCTGTTCTCATCCCCGTGACTGGGGTCTGTTCTCATCACCGGGACTGGGGCATGTTCTAATCTCCGGGACTGGGACCTGTTCTCATCCCCGGGACTGGGGCCTGTTCTTTTCTGTCTGGACAGGGGCCTGTTCTCATTCTCTGGACTGGGGCCTGTTCTCATCCTCTGGACTGGGGCCTGTTCTTTTCCTTCTGGACTGGGGCCTGTTCTCTCCTCTGGACTGGGGCCTGTTCTTTTCCGTCTGGACAGGGGCCTGTTCTCATCCTCTGGACTGGGGCCTGTTCTCATCCTCTGGACTGGGGCCTGTTCTTTTCCGTCTGGACAGGGGCCTGTTCTCATCCTCTGGACTGGGGCCTGTTCTCATCCTCTGGACTGGGGCCTGTTCTTTTCCGTCTGGACAGGGGCCTGTTCTCATTCTCTGGACTGGGGCCTGTTCTCATCCTCTGGACTGGGGCCTGTTCTCTCCATCTGGAATGGGGCCTGTACTCATCTGACTTTGACTTGTTATTTTACCCTGGACAGGGGCCAGTTCTCATCCCCGTGACTGGGGCCTGTTCTCATCCCCGTGACTGGGGCCTGTTCTCATCCCCGTGACTGGGGTCTGTTCTCATCCCCGGGACTGTGGCCTGTTCTCATCCCCGTGACTGGGGCCTGTTCTCATCCCCATGACTGGGGCCTGTTCTCATCCTCGTGACTGGGGTCTGTTCTCATCACCGGGACTGGGGCCTGTTCTAATCTCCGGGACTGGGGCCTGTTCTCATCCCCAGGACTGGGGTCTGTTCTCATCACCGGGACTGGGGCATGTTCTAATCTCCGGGACTGGGACCTGTTCTCATCCCCGGGACTGGGGCCTGTTCTTTTCTGTCTGGACAGGGGCCTGTTCTCATTCTCTGGACTGGGGCCTGTTCTCATCCTCTGGACTGGGGCCTGTTCTTTTCCTTCTGGACTGGGGCCTGTTCTCTCCTCTGGACTGGGGCCTGTTCTTTTCCGTCTGGACAGGGGCCTGTTCTCATCCTCTGGACTGGGGCCTGTTCTCATCCTCTGGACTGGGGCCTGTTCTTTTCCGTCTGGACAGGGGCCTGTTCTCATCCTCTGGACTGGGGCCTGTTCTCATCCTCTGGACTGGGGCCTGTTCTTTTCCGTCTGGACAGGGGCCTGTTCTCATTCTCTGGACTGGGGCCTGTTCTCATCCTCTGGACTGGGGCCTGTTCTCTCCATCTGGAATGGGGCCTGTACTCATCTGACTTTGACTTGTTATTTTACCCTGGACAGGGGCCAGTTCTCATCCCCGTGACTGGGGCCTGTTCTCATCCCCGTGACTGGGGCCTGTTCTCATCCCCGTGACTGGGGTCTGTTCTCATCCCCGGGACTGTGGCCTGTTCTCATCCCCGTGACTGGGGCCTGTTCTCATCCCCATGACTGGGGCCTGTTCTCATCCTCGTGACTGGGGTCTGTTCTCATCACCGGGACTGGGGCCTGTTCTAATCTCCGGGACTGGGGCCTGTTCTCATCCCCAGGACTGGGGCCTGTTCTAATCTCCGGGACTGGGGCCTGTTCTCATCCCCGTGACTGGGGCCTGTTCTCATCCTCTGGACTGGGGCCTGTTCTCATCCCCGGGACTGGGGCCTGTTCTAATCTCCGGGACTGGGGCCTGTTCTCATCCCCGTGACTGGGGCCTGTTCTCATCCTCTGGACTGGGGCCTGTTCTCATCACCGGGACTGGGGCCTGTTCTCATCCCCGGGACTGGGGCCTGTTCTCATCACCGGGACTGGGGCCTGTTCTCATCACCGGGACTGGGGCCTGTTCTCATCCCTGTGACCGGGGCCTGTTCTCATCACCAGGACTGGGGCCTGTTCTAATCTCCGGGACTGGGGCCTGTTCTAATCTCCGGGACTGGGGCCTGTTCTCATCCCCGTGACTGGGGCCTGTTCTCATCCCTGTGACTGGGGCCTGTTCTCATCACCGGGACTGGGCCTGTTCTAATCTCCGGGACCGGGGCCTGTTCTAATCTCTGGGACTGGGGCCTGTTCTCATCCTCTGGACTGGGGCCTGTTCTCATCCCCGTGACTGTGGCCTGTTCTCATCCCCGTGACTGTGGCCTGTTCTCATCCCCGGGACTGTGGCCTGTTCTCATCCCCGTGACTGTGGCCTGTTCTCATCCCCGGGACTGTGGCCTGTTCTCATCCCCGTGACTGTGGCCTGTTCTCATCCCCGGGTCTGTGGCCTGTTCTCGTCCCCGTGACTGGGGCCTGTTCTAATCTCCGGGACCGGGGCCTGTTCTAATCTCCGGGACCGGGGCCGGTTCTAATCTCCGGGACTGGGGCCGGTTCTAATCTCCGGGACCGTGGCCTGTTCTAATCTCCGGGACCAGGGCCTGTTCTAATCTCCGGGACCGGGGCCGGTTCTAATCTCCGGGACCGGGGCCGGTTCTAATCTCCGGGACTGGGGCCAGTTCTAATCTCCAGGACCGGGGCCTGTTCTAATCTCCGGGACGGGGGCCGGTTCTAATCTCCAGGACCGGGGCCTGTTCTAATCTCCGGGACGGGGGCCGGTTCTAATCTCCAGGACCGGGGCCGGTTCTAATCTCCGGGACGGGGGACGGTTCTAATCTCCGGGACCGGGGCCTGTTCTAATCTCCGGGACCGGGGCCTGTTCTAATCTCCGGGACCGTGGCCTGTTCTAATCTCCGGGACGGGGGCCGGTTCTAATCTCCGGGACTGGGGCCGGTTCTCATCCCCGGGATTGGGGGCTATTCTAATCTCCAGGACTGGGGCCGGTTCTAATCTCCGGGACCGGGGCCTGTTCTAATCTCCGGGACCAGGGCCTGTTCTAATCTCCGGGACCGGGGCCTGTTCTAATCTCCGGGACTGGGGCCGGTTCTAATCTCCAGGACTGGGGCCGGTTCTAATCTCCAGGACCGGGGCCGGTTCTCATCCCCGGGATTGGGGGCTATTCTAATCTCCGGGACCGGGGCCTGTTCTAATCTCCGGGACCGGGGCCTGTTCTAATCTCCAGGACCGGGGCCGGTTCTCATCCCCGGGACAGGGGCCGGTTCTAATCTCCGGGACCGGGGCCTGTTCTAATCTCCGGGACCGGGGCCGGTTCTAATCTCCGGGACTGGGGCCGGTTCTAATCTCCAGGACTGGGGCCGGTTCTAATCTCCGGGACCGTGGCCTGTTCTAATCTCCGGGACCAGGGCCTGTTCTAATCTCCGGGACCGGGGCCGGTTCTAATCTCCGGGACCGGGGCCTGTTCTAATCTCTGGGACCGGGGCCTGTTCTAATCTCCGGGACCGGGGCCGGTTCTAATCTCCGGGACCGGGGCCTGTTCTAATCTCCGGGACCGGGGCCTGTTCTAATCTCCGGGACGGGGGCCGGTTCTAATCTCCGGGACCGGGGCCTGTTCTAATCTCCGGGACCGGCGCCGGTTCTAATCTCCGGGACCGGGGCCTGTTCTAATCTCCGGGACCGGGGCCGGTTCTAATCTCCGGGACCGGGGCCTGTTCTAATCTCCGGGACCGGGGCCTGTTCTAATCTCCGGGACCGGGGCCGGTTCTAATCTCCGGGACCGGGGGCCGGTTCTAATCTCCGGGACGGGGGCCGGTTCTAATCTCCGGGACCGGGGCCTGTTCTAATCTCCGGGACCGGGGCCGGTTCTAATCTCCGGGACCGGGGCCTGTTCTAATCTCCGGGACCGGGGCCTGTTCTAATCTCCGGGACGGGGGCCGGTTCTAATCTCCGGGACCGGGGCCGGTTCTAATCTCCGGGACCGGGGCCGGTTCTAATCTCCGGGACCGGGGCCTGTTCTAATCTCCGGGACGGGGGCCGGTTCTAATCTCCGGGACTGGGGCCGGTTCTAATCTCCGGGACCGGGGCCGGTTCTAATCTCCGGGACCGGGGCCTGTTCTAATCTCCGGGACCGGGGCCTGTTTTAATCTCCGGGACGGGGGCCGGTTCTAATCTCCGGGACTGGGGCCGGTTCTAATCTCCGGGACCGGGGCCTGTTCTAATCTCCGGGACCGGGGCCTGTTCTAATCTCCGGGACCGGGGCCTGTTCTAATCTCCGGGACCGGGGCCGGTTCTAATCTCCGGGACTGGGGCCGGTTCTCATCCCCGGGATTGGGGGCTATTCTAAACTTGCAGAATTGCACCTTGGTTTCCCAAGCTGCAGTGTGTGTGACAATGCCGCAGCGTCGTATGGAAATAATTCCTGTCGCTAGCCCCCCCCCCTCCCCCCCTCCCCCCCTCCCACACCTCTCCAGTACAGTTCCAATTCTCAGTCACTGCGATGGGCTTGCCTTGTGCAAGAGTTAATGGTCTCGGGGCAGGGTGCAGCCATGGTGAGCAGAAGGCTGGAGCTGAGTGGGAGATGCACTTTAGATGGTGAATCACTGGGTGTGGTGGGATGGGGAGAGCTGTTAGAACTCCCCGACAATGAGCAGATTCACTTTCATATCCTCGATTGCTTACCTCGATTGCATTGCTATTACGACACCAGGCAGCCGATTACGACACTGAAGTGTGATTGTGTCCTTCGAACAGATTAAATCAGCAGTTGCCGACTAATTGGGCCTGGGCCCATCAATGGACTCCGGAAACGACAGAATCCCTGCAGTGCCGAAGGAGGCCATTTGGCCCTTCGAGTGTGCACTGACTCTCTGAAAGAGCACCTTCCCCTGGCCCACTGCCCCGTCCTATCCGCACGTAACCTGCACATCTTTGGACTGTGGGAGGAAACCGGAGCACCCGGAGGAAACCCACGCACACACGAGGGGGGGGGGACGTGCAAACTCCACAGTCGCCCGAGGCCGGAATCGAACCAGGGTCCCTGGCGCCATGAGGCAGCCGTGCCGACTACGGCCACCAACTTTGAGAGCGATGCGGGAACGTTGGCCAGAATGTCCCATCCCGTCCCGGGTTACTCCGAGGAAGGAGGGGGCCTACCGATAGCAGCCAATGGCGCGGAAAGTGGGAAGGGCGTCTTTCCCCCAGCGACCCTGAACTGCACAGAAGGAGTCCGGGACCAGCCATGCTGCAAGGTTCTCAACAGGCCTGAGACGGAGATGCGGGCGAGGAACGTGGAACTCTGGAACAGAATAAGCTAAAAGCAGCAGAGCGTAAATCCGACGGTGGTTGACGCACTCCATGCTGGATTTTAACCAGTTTGATTCGTCCACATTTCATGAGTTATATTCAATCACTTCCGGGTCACTTTCACATCGATCAAATTAATAAACGTGACGTGGGTAGAAAGATTATTCCCAATCGCACACACTGTATCCCATTCCCAATCACACACACTGTATCCCATTCCCAATCACACACACTGTATCCCATTCCCAATCACACACACTGTATCCCATTCCCAATCACACACACTGTATCCCATTCCCAAACGCAGATACTGTATCCCATTCCCAATCACACACACGGTATTCCATTCCCAATCACGCACACTATCCCATTCCCAATCGCAGACACTGTATCCCATTCCCAATCACACACACTGTATCCTATTCCCCATCACACACACTGTATCCCATTCCCAGTCTCACACACTGTATCCCATTTCAACTCACACACACTGTTCCCCATTCCCAATCACACACACTGTTCCCCATTCCCAATCTCACACACTGTATCCCATTCCCCATCACACACACTGTATCCCATTCCCAGTCTCACACACTGTATCCCATTCCCAGTCTCACACACTGTATCCCATTTCCACTCACACACACTGTATCCCATTCCCAGTCACGCACACTGTTCCCCATTCCCAATCGCACACACTGTATCCCATTCCCCATCACACACACTGTATCCCATTCCCAGTCTCACACACTGTATCCCATTCCCAGTCTCACACACTGTATCCCATTTCCACTCACACACACTGTATCCCATTCCCAGTCACGCACACTGTTCCCCATTCCCAATCGCACACACTGTATCCCATTCCCAATCACAGACACTGTATCCCATTCCGAATCGCAGATACGGTATCCCATTCCCAATCACAGACACTATCCCATTCTAAATCGCACACACTGTATCCCATTCCCAATCACACACACTGGACCCTACTCCCAATCACACACACTGTAACCCATTCCCAATCACACACACTATCCCATTCCCAGTCACAAACACTGCATCCCATTCCCAATCACACACACTGTATCCCATTCCCAATCGCACACAATGTATCCCATTCCCAATCGCACACACTGGGTCCCATTCCCCATCACACACGCTGTATCCCATTCCCAGTCTCACACACTGTATCCCATTCCCAATCACAGACACTGTATCCCATTCCCAATTTCACACACGTTATCCCATTCCCAATCGCAGACACTGTATCCCATTCCCAATCACACACACTGTATCCCCTTCCCAATCACAGACACTGTATCCCATTCCCAATTTCACACACTGTATCCCATTCGCAATCACAGACACTGTATCCCATTCCCAATTTCACACACTGTATCCCATTCGCAATCACAGACACTGTATCCCATTCCCAATCTCACACACGGTATCCCATTCCCAATCACACACACTGTATCCCATTCCCAATCTCACACACGGTATCCCATTCCCAATCACACACACTGTATCCCATTCCCAATCTCACACACTGGGCAAAATTCTCCCCCAACGGCGGGATGTCCGCCGACTGGCGCCAAAGCCGGCGCCAATCAGACGGGCATCGCGCCGGCCCAAAGGTGCGGAATGCTCCGCATCTTTGGCGGCCTAGCCCCAACATTGAGAGGCTAGGCCGACGCCGGAGGGACTTCCGCCCCGCCAGCTGGCGGAAATGGCGTTTGTTGCCCCGCCAGCTGGCGCGGAAATGCGGCGCATGCGCGGGAGCGTCAGTGGCCGTTGTCAGTTTCCCGCGCATGCGCAGTCGGGAGAGTCTCTTCCGCCTCCGCCATGGTGGAAGCCGTAGCGGAGGCGGAAGGGAAAGAGTGCCCCCACGGCACAGGCCCGCCCGCGGATCGGTGGGCCCCGATCGCGGGCCAGGCCACCGTGGGGGCACCCCCCCGGGGTCAGATCGCCCCGCGCCCCCCCCCCAGGACCCCGGAGCCCGCCCACGCCGCCTGGTCCCGCCAGTAAATACCAGGTTTGATTTACGTCGGCGGAACAGGCAATTCCTGGGCGGGACTTCGGCCCGTCCGGGCCGGAGAATCCAGCGGGGGGTCCCGACAACCGGCGCAGCCCGATTCCTGCCCCCGCCCAATCTCCGGTACCGGAGACATCGGCGGGGGCGGGGGCGGGATTCACGGCGGCCAACGGCCATTCTCCGACCCGGCGGGGGGTCGGAGAATGACGCCCACTGTATCCCACTCCCAGTCACACACACTGTATCCCATTCCCAATCGCAGATACTGTATCCCATTCCCAATCACGCACTGTATCCCATTCGCAATCACAGACACACTGTATCCCATTCCCAGTCACAGGGACACTGTATCCCATTGGCAATCACACACACTGTATCCCATTCCCAATCACACACACTGTATCCCATTCCCAATCACACACACTGTATCCCATTCCCAGTACAACACACTGTATCCCAGTCACAGGGATACTGCATCCCATTCCCAGTCACAGGGACACTGTATCCCATTCCCAATCACACACGCTGTATCCCATTCACAGACACACTGTATCCCATTCCCAATCACACACACTGTATCCCATTCACAGTCACAGGGACACTTTATCCCATTCCCAAGCACACACACTGTATCCCATTCCCAATCACACACACTGTATCCCATTCCCAGTCACAGGGACACTGTATCCCATTCCCAGTCACACACACTATCCCATTCCCAATCACATACACTGCATCCCATTCCCAATGGCACACACTGTATCCCATTCCCAATCACACACACTGTATCCCATTCCGAATCATACACACTGTATCCCATTCCCAATCACAGACACACTGTATCCCATTCCCAATCACACACACTGTATCATATTCCCAATTGCACACACTGTATCCCATTCCCAATCACCCACACTTTATCCCATTCCCAATCGCACACATATCCCATTCCCAATCGCACACACTGTATCCCATTCCCAGTCACACACATTGTATCCCATTCCCAATCACACACTATCCCATTCCCAATCACACACATTGTATCCCATTCCCAATCACACACACTGTGTCCCATTCCCAATCGTAGATACTGGATCCCATTCCCAATCACATACACTGTATCCCATTCCCAATCACACACATTGTCTCCCAATCCCAATCACACACACTGTATCCCATTCCCAATCACACGCACTGTATCCCATTCCCAGTCGCACACTGTATCCCATTTCTAATCACATACACTGTATCCCATTCCCAATCGCACACATTGTATCTCATTCCCAATCACACACACTATCCCATTCCCAATCACACACATTGTATCCCATTCCCAATCACACACACTGTGTCCCATTCCCAATTGTAGATACAGGATCCCATTCCCAATCACATACACTGTATCCCATTCCCAATCACACACACTGTATCACATTCGCAATCACACACTGTATCCCATTGACAATCGCACACACTAACCCATTCCCAATCACACACACTGTATCCCATTCCCAATCACACACACTGGATCCCATTCCCAATAACACGCACACTGTATCCCATTCCCAATCACACACGCTGTATCCCATTCCCAGTAACACACACTGTATCCCAGTCACAGGGACACTGTATCCCATTCCCAGTCGCACACACTGTATCCCATTCCCAATCACACACTGCATCCCATTACCAGTCACAGGGACACTGTATCCCATTCCCAATCACACACACTGTATCCCTTTCCCAATCGCACACACTGTATCCCATTCCCAATCGCACACACTGTATCCCATTCCCAATCACAGACACTGTATCCCATTCCCAGTCACACACACTGTATCCCATTCCCAATCACACACACTGTATCCCATTCCCAATTGCACACACTGTATCCTATTCCCAGTCACACACACTGTTTCCCATTCCCAATCACACACACTGTATCCTATTCCCAGTCACACACACTGTATCCCATTCCCAATTGCACACACTGTATCCTATTCCCAGTCACACACACTGTATCCCATTCCCAATCACATACACTGTATCCCATTCCCAATCACACACACTGTATCCCATTCCCAATCACACACACTGTATCCTATTCCCAATCGCACACACTGTATCCCATTCCCAGTCACAGGGACACTGTATCCCATTCCCAATCGCACACACTGTATCCCATTCCCAGTCACACACACTGTATCCCATTCCCAATTGCACACACTGTATCCTATTCCCAGTCACACACACTGTTTCCCATTCCCAATCACACACACTGTATCCCATTCCCAATCACACACACTGTATCCTATTCCCAATCGCACACACTGTATCCCATTCCCAATTGCAGATACTGTATCCCATTCCCAATCACACACACTGTATCCCATTTCCAATCACACACACTGGATCCCATTCCCAATCACAGATACTGATCCCATTCCCAATCACACACACTGTATCCCATTCCCAATCACAGATACTGATCCCATTCCCAATCGCACACACTGTATCCCATTCCCAATCGCACACACTGTATCCCATTCCCAATCACGCACACTGGATCCCATTCCCAATCGCACACACTGTATCCCATTCCCAATCGCACACACTGTATCCCATTCCCAATCACAGACACTGTATCCCATTCCCAGTCACACACACTGTATCCCATTCCCAATCACACACACTGTATCCCATTCCCAATTGCACACTGTATCCTATTCCCAGTCACACACACTGTTTCCCATTCCCAATCACACACACTGTATCCCATTCCCAATCACACACACTGTATCCTATTCCCAATCGCACACACTGTATCCCATTCCCAATCACACACACTGTATCCCATTCCCAATTGCAGATACTGTATCCCATTCCCAATCACACACACTGTATCCCATTTCCAATCACACACACTGGATCCCATTCCCAATCACAGATACTGATCCCATTCCCAATCACACACACTGTATCCCATTCCCAATCACAGATACTGATCCCATTCCCAATCGCACACACTGTATCCCATTCCCAATCGCACACACTGTATCCCATTCCCAATCACGCACACTGGATCCCATTCCCAATCGCACTCACTGTATCCCATTCCCAATCGCACACACTGTATCCCATTCCCAATCACACACACTGTATCCCATTCCCAATCGCAGATACTGTATCCCATTCCCAATCACACACACTGGATCCCATTCCCAATCACACACACTGTATCTCATTCCCAATCGCAGATGCTGTATCCCATTCCCAATCACACACACTGGATCCCATTCCCAATCACACACACTGGATCCCATTCCCAATCACAGATACTGTATCCCATTCCCAATCACACGCACTGTATCCCATTCCTGGACTGAACCTTTTTTTGAGAGGCTGGGCAGAGTCAGAGAGAGAAAATGAACCCTGTTCGTACAGGTGGGGGAAGGAGGTTTTAGAAAGCCCCAGAGAGCGAGCACGAAAAGCTGCCCCAGAGAGCGGGCATGAAAAGCTGCCCCAAAGAGCGGGCACGAAAAGCTGCCACCGAGAGCGGGCACGAAAAGCTGCCCCCGAGAGCGGGCACGAAAAGCTGCCCCAGAGAGCGGGCACGAAAAGCTGCCCCCGAGAGCGGGCACGAAAAGCTGCCCCCGAGAGCGGGCACGGAAAGCTGCCCCAGAGAGCGGGCACGGAAAGCTGCCCCAGAGAGCGGGCACGTAAAGCTGCCACCGAGAGCGGGCACGAAAAGCTGCCCCAGAGAGCGGGCACGAAAAGCTGCCCCAGAGAGCGGGCACGAAAAGCTGCCCCAGAGAGCGGGCACGAAAAGCTGCCCCAGAGAGCGGGCATGAAAAGCTGCCAGCGAGAGCGGGCACGAAAAGCTGCCCCCGAGAGCGGGCACAAAAAGCTGCCCCAGAGAGCGGGCACGAAAAGCTGCCACCGAGAGCGGGCACGAAAAGCTGTCCCAGAGAGCGGGCACGAAAAGCTGCCCCAGAGAGCGGGCACGAAAAGCTGCCACCGAGAGCGGGCACGAAAAGCTGTCCCAGAGAGCGAGCACGAAAAGCTGCCACCGAGAGCGGGCACGTAAAGCTGCCCCCGAGAGCGGGCACGAAAAGCTGCCCCCGAGAGCGGGCACGAAAAGCTGCCCCTGAGAGCGGGCACGAAAAGCTGCCCCGAGAGCGGGCACAAAAAGCTGCCACCGAGAGCGGGCACGAAAAGCTGCCCCAGAGAGCGGGCACGAAAAGCTGCCCCTGAGAGCCGGCACGAAAAGCTGCCCCAGAGAGCGGGCACGAAAAGCTGCCCCAGAGAGCGGGCACGAAAAGCTGCCCCAGAGAGCGGGCATGAAAAGCTGCCCCAGAGAGCGGGCACGAAAAGCTGCCACCGAGAGCGGGCACGAAAAGCTGCCCCAGAGAGCGGGCACGAAAAGCTGCCCCAGAGAGCGGGCACGAAAAGCTGCCAACGAGAGCAGGCTTTAGAATAGGGGATCTGAGGGAGATACTCGAACAACAGGAGTACATTTTATAAATGCAAGTATGCTTGTTGCCACCCCGTCTGTGGAGCTGCGAGCTGTCTGTTCATTTCACTGCTGATTAATGGGAAATCATTATCTCCGGTTCAAAGAAAATGTAAGCTGCTCTTTTGTTTTAATAAAGTTTTGTTTGTAAAATAACCAAATCCTGTTTCTTATGCAATCACACCTGGAGCGAATCAATCTTTCCTCAGCCCTAAAATTTTATACAAGTTAGGGTTCTGATCCACCATCTTTGGCACTGTCGGGATCTGACCAGGAGTCCGTAACATACTGTATCCCATTCCCAGTCACAGGGACACTGTATCCCATTCCCAGTCACAGGGACACTGTATCCCATTCCCAGTCACAGGGACACTGTATCCCATTCCCAGTCACAGGGACACTGTATCCCATTCCCAATCACAGCGACACTGTATCCCATTCCCAGTCACAGCGACACTGTATCCCATTCCCAGTCACAGGGACACTGTATCTCATTCCCAGTCACAGGACACTGTATCCCATTCCCAGTCACAGCGACACTGTATCCCATTCCCAGTCACAGGACACTGTATCCCATTCCCAATCACAGGGACACTGTATCTCATTCCCAGTCACAGGACACTGTATCCCATTCCCAATCACAGCGACACTGTATCCCATTCCCAGTCACAGCGACACTGTATCCCATTCCCAGTCACAGCGACACTGTATCCCATTCCCAGTCACAGGGACACTGTATCTCATTCCCAGTCACAGGACACTGTATCCCATTCCCAATCACAGCGACACTGCATCCCATTCCCAGTCACAGTGACACTGTATCCCATTCCCAGTCACAGGGACACTGTATCCCATTCCCAGTCACAGCGACACTGTATCCCATTCCCAGAGAGCGGGCAGGAAAAGTTTATAGAAGATAAAAGTAAGGGCGTAATGTTGGAATTATGTCAAACGCTGCTGAGGCCACGACTGGGGTATTGTGCGCAGTTCTCGTCGCCACATTACAGGAAGGACGTTATTGCTCTGGGAGAGAGTGTCGAGGGAGGTTTACAGGAATGGTGCCAGGGCTGGAGAATTGCAACCACGAAGAGAGATTGGCGAGATTGGGGTCGGAACAGGGAAGGCTGAGGGCTGACGCGGTTGAGGTGAACAAAATAATGAGGGGTGGAGATAAAGTAGACAGGATAAAATTGTTTCCCTTGGTGGAAAATTCCAGAACCAGGGGACCTCGATTCAGGATAAGAGGCAGAAGTTGCAGAGGGGGACACGAGGAAGAATATTTTCACGCAGGTGTGACCACTGCCCCCTTCCCAGCCAATCCTGGCTAAATGCCCTCTCCTTCCTCCACGAAACCTGCGGGAAGCTCAGCAGGTCTGGCAGCATCTGTGGCGAGGGAGAGAGAGAGAACGGCCAACATTTTGATCAGTGTGACGGGCGCGAGGGAGGAAGGCGAATGTGATTACCGTTGATGAATGAGGAAGGGAGGGGGGGGGGCAGCTGTGGAGCAGGAGCGAAGGTCAAGAATAGGTTAGAAAGCGAGAGGAGGGGGTGATTAAGTGACAAAGGTGTCACGGGTCGGAGGGCAAAGGGAGTGGCAAAGATCGCAGGAAAGGGATAAAGATTTGGTTCAAAGTGTTGGCGTCCTCACTCCAACCATTAACCCTCCCGTTATCTTTTGTTTTACGATCTCTTTGTCATCTAACGTCTCCCGCCCTCTAACCTACCCCTGACCTTCCCCTTTGTACTACCTGAGAGGGAGTGCAGTGAAGGTGCGCCCAAGACTGATCCCTGGGATAGCAGGATTGCTGTAGGAGGAGAGATTGGGTCGACTGGGCCTTTATTCACAGGAGTTGAGAGGAATGAGAGAGGACCGCATTTGAAACGTACAACATTCTGACTGGGCCGGACGGACACAGGGCACAGGGATGTGGTTTCCTCTGGCTTGGTGGGGGGGGGCGGGCCTAGGAGAAGGCCTCACAGTCCCAGGATACAGGGTAGGCCATTCAAGGCTGTGATGCGGAGAAAGGTCTTCCTCCAGGTGACCCTGTGGAATTCCCTACCTCAGAAGGCTGTGGAGGCCAAGCCCCTGAATATACTTGAGGAGGAGGTAGATAGATTTCTAGTCGCTAAAGCAGTCAAGGGGTATGGGGGGGGGGGGCGAGAGAGCGGGAGTGTAAAGTTGAGGTGGAAGATCAGCCATCTTCACATTGGATGGCGGAGCAGGCTCGAAGGGCCGACCCCCTGCTCCGATTTGCGAAGTTTTCACGGGGCACAATCGCGTTGAGGCACATCGGAGAGGATCATGGGTTCCTCCCTAGCAGCACAGTGGGCGCACCGACACCACGCGGATCGCAGCGGGTTCAAGATGGCGGCTTGCCCACCACCTTCCCGAGGAGGGGGGGGGGGGGGGGGCATTTATCGATGGGCAACAAATGCAAGTCCCCACAGGGTCGCCATACCTCAGGCGGGCGGCGAGATTGTGAACGTAGTGGGGGGGGGGGGGGGGGGCACGAATAACCTCAGCCGGTATGGGAATCGAACCGGCGTTGCTGCCCCCCCCGATGGTGTGATTTGTAGGTCTTACGAGGAAAGGTTGAGGGTGCTAGGCCTTTTCTCATTAGAACGGAGAAGGATGAGGGGCGACTTGATAGAGGTTTATAAGATGATCAGGGGAATAGATAGAGTAGACAGTCAGAGACTTTTTCCCCGGGTGGAACAAACCATTACAAGGGGACATAAATTTAAGGTGAAAGGTGGAAGATATAGGAGGGATATCAGAGGTAGGTTCTTTACCCAGAGAGTAGTGGGGGCATGGAATGCACTGCCTGTGGAAGTAGTTGAGTCGGAAACATTAGGGACCTTCAAGCAGCTATTGGATAGGTACATGGATTACGGTAGAATGATATAGTGTAGATTTATTTGTTCTTAAGGGCAGCACGGTAGCATTGTGGATAGCACAATTGCTTCACAGCGCCAGGGTCCCAGGTTCGATTCCGGCTTGGGTCACTGTCTGTGCGGAGTCTGCACGTCCTCCCCGTGTGTGCGTGGGTTTCCTCCGGGTGCTCCGGTTTCCTCCCACAGTCCAAAGATGTGCAGGTTAGGTGGATTGGCCATGATAAATTGCCCTTAGTGTCCAAAATTGCCCTTAGTGTTGGGTGGGGTCACTGGGTTATGGGGATAGGGTGGAGGTGTGGACCTTGGGTAGGGGGCTCTCTCCAGGAGCCGGTGCAGACTCCCTTTCCCTATCAGTATGAGCTTGGCTGCCTTTTCAACTCTGAACATTCCTCTCATTGGGGATGTTATCATTTTACACATTTCTGCTCCCAGGATGCACCTCGAGGGCTCTCCCCTTCCAACGCCATGTCCTATTAGTAATTTCAATAATTATCCACAGACTCATTGATAAAAACCATATCTTAATCCCGGGATCATAAGGGTTGTAATTCAGGGAGGAACAGAATTTCTTGCGCAGTTGATGACTGCATTCATTTTGCGTTGTAAATAGTTACAGGGTGATAATTGTTTCATGGTCAGTGAATAATAAACTCCTGATTGTTGTCAGCACACTGACGCCTTGTCATTGAGATTCTTGTTTCCCCAGACAACCAAGCTCCAAACAAAACAACTGCAGAGGGTATTGAAGCTCGTCTGGAGTTGGGCAGCCTCAGTGAAGATCACATGAAACCGTTTTGGAGCTTCCCGGGAAAAACCCAGCACGCGACACACAGATCCACTCAATTGATGGAACTCCCCTAATGCAGAGCAAACCAAGATCGAGACCCTCAATGCGCAACTCACCAAGATCGAGACCCCACAACACACAGCTCACCAAGATCGAGACCCCTCAACCCACAGCTCACCAAGATCGAGACACCTCAACGCACAGCTCACCAAGATCAAGGCCCCTCAACACACAGCTCACCAAGATCGAGACTCCTCAACGCACAGCTCACCAAGATCGAGACCCCTCAACCCACAGCTCACCAAGATAGAGACCCCTCAACACACAGCTCACCAAGATCGAGACCCCTCAACACACAGCTCACCAAGATCGAGACCCCACAACACACAGCTCACCAAGATAGATACCCCTCAACACACAGCTCACCAAGATCGAGACCCCTCAACACACAGCTCACCAAGATCGAGACACCTCAACGCACAGCTCACCAAGATCGAGACACCTCAACGCACAGCTCACCAAGATCGAGACCCCACAACACACAGCTCACCAAGATCGAGACCCCTCAACGCACAGCTCACAAAGATAGAGACCCCTCAACACACAGCTCACCAAGATCGAGACACCTCAACGAACAGCTCACCAAGATCGAGACCCCTCAACGCACAGCTCACCAAGATAGAGACCCCGCAACACACAGCTCACCAAGATCGAGACCCCTCAACGCACAGCTCACCAAGATCGAGACCCCTCAACACACAGCTCACCAAGATAGGGACCCCTCAACACACAGCTCACCAAGATAGAGACCCCTCAGTGCACAGGTCACCAAGATCGAGACCCCTCAACACACAGCCCACCAAGATCGCGACCCCTCAACGCACAGCTCACCAAGATCGAGACCCCTCAACGCACAACTCACCAAGATCGAGACACCTCAACACACAGCTCACCAAGATCGAGACCCCTCAACGCACAGCTCACCAAGATAGAGACCCCTCAACGCACAGCTCACCAAGATCGAGACCCCTCAACGCACAGCTCACCAAGATAGAGACCCCTCAACACAGATCACCAAGAACGAGACCCCTCAACACACAGCTCACCAAGATCGAGACCCCTCAACACACAGCTCACCAAGATCGAGACCCCTCAACACACAGCTCACCAAGATCGAGACCCCTCAACACACAGCTCACCAAGATCGAGACCCACAACACACAGCTCACCAAGATAGAGACCCCTCAACGCACAGCTCACCAAGATAGAGACCCCTCAACACACAGCTCACCAAGATAGAGACCCCTCAGTGCACAGGTCACCAAGATCGAGACCCCTCAACACACAGCTCACCAAGATCGAGACCCCTCAACGCACAGCTCACCAAGATCGAGACCCCTCAACGCACAGTTCACCAAGATCGAGACACCTCAACACACAGCTCACCAAGATCGAGACCCCTCAACGCACAGCTCACCAAGATAGAGACCCCTCAACACACAGCTCACCAAGATAGAGACCCCTCATCGCACAGCTCAACAAGATCGAGATCCCTCAACACACAGCTCACCAAGATAGAGACCCCTCAACACACAGCTCACCAAGATGGAGACCCCTCAACGCACAGCTCACCAAGATAGAGACCCCTCAAGACACAGCTCACCAAGATCAAGACCCCTCAACACACAGCTCACCAAGATAGAGACCCCTCAACACACAGCTCACCAAGATAGAGACCCCTCAACGCACAGCTCACCAAGATCGAGACACCTCAACGCACAGCTCACCAAGAACGATACCCCTCAACACACAGCTCACCAAGATCGAGACCCCACAACACACAGCTCACCAAGATAGAGACCCCTCAACGCACAGCTCACCAAGATAGAGACCCCTCAACACACAGCTCACCAAGATCGAGACACCTCAACGCACAGCTCACCAAGATAGAGACCCCTCAACACCCAGCTCACCAAGAACGAGACCACTCAACACACAGCTCACCAAGATAGAGACCCCTCAACACACAGCTCACCAAGATCGAGACACCTCAACGCACAGCTCACCAAGATCGAGACCCCTCAACGCACAGCTCACCAAGATCGAGACCCCTCAACACACAGCTCACCAAGATCGAGACCCCTCAACACACAGCTCACCAAGATAGAGACCCCTCAACACACAGCTCACCAAGATAGAGACCCCTCAACGCACAGCTCACCAAGATCGAGACCCTCAACGCACAGCTCACCAAGATCGAGAGCCCTCAACACACAGCTCACCAAGATAGAGACCCCACAACACACAGCTCACCAAGATCGAGACCCCTCAATGCACAGCTCACCAAGATAGAGACCCCTCAACGCACAGCTCACCAAGATCGAGACCCCTCAACACACAGCTCACCAAGATCGAGACCCCTCAACACACAGCTCACCAAGATCGAGACCCCTAAACACACAGCTCACCAAGATAGAGACCCCTCAAAGCACAGCTCACCAAGATAGAGACCCCTCAAGACACAGCTCACCAAGATCAAGACCCCTCAACACACAGCTCACCAAGATCGAGACCCCTCAACACACAGCTCACCAAGATATAGACCCCTCAACACACAGCTCACCAAGATAGAGACCCCTCAACGCACAGCTCACCAAGATCGAGACCCCTCAACACACAGCTCACCAAGATAGAGACCCCTCAACACACAGCTCACCATGATAGAGACCCCTCAACGCACAGCTCACCAAGATCGAGACACCTCAACGCACAGCTCACCAAGAACGATACCCCTCAACACACAGCTCACCAAGATCGAGACCCCACAACACACAGCTCACCAAGATAGAGACCCCTCAACGCACAGCTCACCAAGATAGAGACCCCTCAACACACAGCTCACCAAGATCGAGACACTTCAACGCACAGCTCACCAAGATAGAGACCCCTCAACACCCAGCTCACCAAGAACGAGACCACTCAACACACAGCTCACCAAGATAGAGACCCCTCAACACACAGCTCACCAAGATCGAGACCCCTCAACACACAGCTCACCAAGATAGGGACCCCTCAACACACAGCTCACCAAGATAGAGACCCCTCAGTGCACAGGTCACCAAGATCGAGACCCCTCAACACACAGCCCACCAAGATCGCGACCCCTCAACGCACAGCTCACCAAGATCGAGACCCCTCAACGCACAACTCACCAAGATCGAGACACCTCAACACACAGCTCACCAAGATCGAGACCCCTCAACGCACAGCTCACCAAGATAGAGACCCCTCAACGCACAGCTCACCAAGATCGAGACCCCTCAACGCACAGCTCACCAAGATAGAGACCCCTCAACACAGATCACCAAGAACGAGACCCCTCAACACACAGCTCACCAAGATCGAGACCCCTCAACACACAGCTCACCAAGATCGAGACCCCTCAACACACAGCTCACCAAGATCGAGACCCCTCAACACACAGCTCACCAAGATCGAGACCCACAACACACAGCTCACCAAGATAGAGACCCCTCAACGCACAGCTCACCAAGATAGAGACCCCTCAACACACAGCTCACCAAGATAGAGACCCCTCAGTGCACAGGTCACCAAGATCGAGACCCCTCAACACACAGCTCACCAAGATCGAGACCCCTCAACGCACAGCTCACCAAGATCGAGACCCCTCAACGCACAGTTCACCAAGATCGAGACACCTCAACACACAGCTCACCAAGATCGAGACCCCTCAACGCACAGCTCACCAAGATAGAGACCCCTCAACACACAGCTCACCAAGATAGAGACCCCTCATCGCACAGCTCAACAAGATCGAGATCCCTCAACACACAGCTCACCAAGATAGAGACCCCTCAACACACAGCTCACCAAGATAGAGACCCCTCAACGCACAGCTCACCAAGATAGAGACCCCTCAAGACACAGCTCACCAAGATCAAGACCCCTCAACACACAGCTCACCAAGATAGAGACCCCTCAACACACAGCTCACCAAGATAGAGACCCCTCAACGCACAGCTCACCAAGATCGAGACACCTCAACGCACAGCTCACCAAGAACGATACCCCTCAACACACAGCTCACCAAGATCGAGACCCCACAACACACAGCTCACCAAGATAGAGACCCCTCAACGCACAGCTCACCAAGATAGAGACCCCTCAACACACAGCTCACCAAGATCGAGACACCTCAACGCACAGCTCACCAAGATAGAGACCCCTCAACACCCAGCTCACCAAGAACGAGACCACTCAACACACAGCTCACCAAGATAGAGACCCCTCAACACACAGCTCACCAAGATCGAGACACCTCAACGCACAGCTCACCAAGATCGAGACCCCTCAACGCACAGCTCACCAAGATCGAGACCCCTCAACACACAGCTCACCAAGATCGAGACCCCTCAACACACAGCTCACCAAGATAGAGACCCCTCAACACACAGCTCACCAAGATAGAGACCCCTCAACGCACAGCTCACCAAGATCGAGACCCTCAACGCACAGCTCACCAAGATCGAGAGCCCTCAACACACAGCTCACCAAGATAGAGACCCCACAACACACAGCTCACCAAGATCGAGACCCCTCAATGCACAGCTCACCAAGATAGAGACCCCTCAACGCACAGCTCACCAAGATCGAGACCCCTCAACACACAGCTCACCAAGATCGAGACCCCTCAACACACAGCTCACCAAGATCGAGACCCCTAAACACACAGCTCACCAAGATAGAGACCCCTCAAAGCACAGCTCACCAAGATAGAGACCCCTCAAGACACAGCTCACCAAGATCAAGACCCCTCAACACACAGCTCACCAAGATCGAGACCCCTCAACACACAGCTCACCAAGATATAGACCCCTCAACACACAGCTCACCAAGATAGAGACCCCTCAACGCACAGCTCACCAAGATCGAGACCCCTCAACACACAGCTCACCAAGATAGAGACCCCTCAACACACAGCTCACCATGATAGAGACCCCTCAACGCACAGCTCACCAAGATCGAGACACCTCAACGCACAGCTCACCAAGAACGATACCCCTCAACACACAGCTCACCAAGATCGAGACCCCACAACACACAGCTCACCAAGATAGAGACCCCTCAACGCACAGCTCACCAAGATAGAGACCCCTCAACACACAGCTCACCAAGATCGAGACACTTCAACGCACAGCTCACCAAGATAGAGACCCCTCAACACCCAGCTCACCAAGAACGAGACCACTCAACACACAGCTCACCAAGATAGAGACCCCTCAACACACAGCTCACCAAGATCGAGACACCTCAACGCACAGCTCACCAAGACCGAGACCCCTCAACACACAGCTCACCAAGATCGAGACCCCTCAACACACAGCTCACCAAGATCGAGACCCCTCAACACACAGCTCACCAAGATAGAGACCCCTCAACACACAGCTCACCAAGATAGAGACCCCTCAACGCACAGCTCACCAAGATCGAGACCCTGAACGCACAGCTCACCAAGATCGAGAGCCCTCAACACACAGCTCACCAAGATAGAGACCCCACAACACACAGCTCACCAAGATCGAGACCCCTCAACGCACAGCTCACCAAGATCGAGACCCCTCAACGCACAGCTCACCAAGATCGAGACCCCTCAACACACAGCTCACCAAGATCGAGACCCCTCAACACACAGCTCACCAAGATCGAGACCCCTCAACACACAGCTCACCAAGATCGAGACCCCTCAACACACAGCTCACCAAGATCGAGACCCCTCAACACACAGCTCACCAAGATAGAGACCCCTCAACGCACAGCTCACCAAGATCGAGACCCCTGAACACACAGCTCACCAAGATCGAGACCCCTCAACACACAGCTCACCAAGATCGAGACCCCTCAACACACAGATCACCAAGATCGAGACCCCTCAACACACAGCTCACCAAGATCGAGACCCCTCAACACACAGCTCACCAAGATCGAGACCCCACAACACACAGCTCACCAAGCTCGAGACCCCTCAACACACAGCTCACCAAGATAGAGACCCCTCAACACACAGCTCAACAAGATCGAGACCCCTCAACACACAGCTCACCAAGATCGAGACCCCTCAACACACAGCTCACCAAGATCGAGACCCCTCAACACACAGCTCACCAAGATCGAGACCCCTCAACACACAGCTCACCAAGATCGAGACCCCTCAACATACAGCTCACCAAGATCGAGACCCCACAACACACAGCTCACCAAGATCGAGACCCCTCAGTGCACAGGTCACCAAGATCGAGAGCCCTGAACACACAGCTCACCAAGATCGAGACCCCTCAACACACAGCTCACCAAGATAGAGACCCCTCAACACACAGCTCACCAAGATCGAGACCCCACAACACACAGCTCACCAAGATCGAGACCCCTCAACCCACAGCTCACCAAGATCGAGACACCTCAACGCACAGCTCACCAAGATCGAGACCACTCAACGCACAGCTCACCAAGATCGAGACCCCTCAACGCACAGCTCACCAAGATCGAGACCCCTCAACCCACAGCTCACCAAGATAGAGACCCCTCAACACACAGCTCACCAAGATCGAGACCCCTCAACACACAGCTCACCAAGATCGAGACCCCACAACACACAGCTCACCAAGATAGATACCCCTCAACACACAGCTCACCAAGATCGAGACCCCTCAACACACAGCTCACCAAGATCGAGACACCTCAACACACAGCTCACCAAGATCGAGACCCCTCAACGCACAGCTCACCAAGATCGAGACCCCTCAACCCACAGCTCACCAAGATAGAGACCCCTCAACACACAGCTCACCAAGATCGAGACCCCTCAACACACAGGTCACCAAGATCGAGACCCCTCAACACACAGCTCACCAAGATCGAGACACCTCAACGCACAGCTCACCAAGATCGAGACCCCTCAACACACAGCTCACCAAGATCGAGACCCCTCAACACACAGCTCACCAAGATCGAGACACCTCAACGCACAGCTCACCAAGGTCGAGACCCCTCAGTGCACAACTCACCAAGATAGAGACCCCTCAACACACAGCTCACCAAGATCGAGACCCCTCAACGCACAGCTCACCAAGATCGAGAGCCCTCAACACACAGCTCACCAAGATAGAGACCCCACAACACACAGCTCACCAAGATAGAGACCCCTCAACGCACAGCTCACCAAGATCGAGACCCCTCAACACACAGCTCACCAAGATCGAGACGCCTCAGTGCACAGCTCACCAAGATCGAGACCCCTCAACACACAGCTCACCAAGATCGAGACCCCTCAACACACAGCTCACCAAGATCGAGACCCCACAACACACAGCTCACCAAGATCGAGACCCCTCAACGCACAGCTCACCAAGATCGGGACCCCTCAACACACAGCTCAACAAGATCGAGACCCCACAATACACAGCTCACCAAGATCGAGACCCCTCAGTGCACAGGTCACCAAGATCGAGACCCCTCAACACACAGCTCACCAAGATCGAGACCCCTCAACACACAGCTCACCAAGATCGAGACCCCTGAACACACAGCTCACCTAGATCGAGACCCCACAACACACAGCTCACCAAGATAGAGACCCCTCAACACACAGCTCACCAAGATCGAGACCCCACAACACACAGCTCACCAAGATAGAGACACCTCAACGCACAGCTCACCAAGATCGAGACCACTCAACGCACAGCTCACCAAGATCGAGACCCCTCAACGCACAGCTCACCAAGATCGAGCCCCTCAACCCACAGCTCACCAAGATAGAGACCCCTCAACACACAGCTCACCAAGATCGAGACCCCTCAACACACAGCTCACCAAGATCGAGACCCCACAACACACAGCTCACCAAGATAGATACCCCTCAACACACAGCTCACCAAGATCGAGACCCCTCAACACACAGCTCACCAAGATCGAGACCCCTCAACACACAGCTCACCAAGATCGAATTCCCCTCAACACACAGCTCACCAAGATCGAGATCCCTCAACACACAGCTCACCAAGATCGAGACACCTCGACACACAGCTCACCAAGATCGAGACCCCTCAACACACAGCTCACCAAGAACGAGACACCTCAACGCACAGCTCACCAAGATCGAGACCCCTCAACACACAGCTCACCAAGATCGAGACCCCTCAACACACAGCTCACCAAGATCGAGACCCCTCAACACACAGCTCACCAAGATCGAGACCCCTCAACACACAGCTCACCAAGATAGAGACCCCTCAACGCACAACTCACCAAGATAGAGACCCCTCAACACACAGCTCACCAAGATCGAGACACCTCAACGCACAGCTCACCAAGGTCGAGACCCCTCAGTGCACAACTCACCAAGATAGAGACCCCTCAACACACAGCTCACCAAGATCGAGACCCCTCAACGCACAGCTCACCAAGATCGAGACCCCTCAACACACGGCTCACCAAGATCGAGACCCCTCAACACACAGCTCACCAAGATCGAGACCCCTCAACACACAGCTCACCAAGATAGAGGCCCCTCAACACACATCTCACCAAGATCGAGACCCCTCAACCCACAGCTCACCAAGATCGAGACCCCTCAACACACAGCTCACCAAGATAGAGACCCCTCAACACACAGCTCACCAAGATCGAGACCCCACAACACACAGCTCACCAAGATAGAGACCCCTCAACACACAGCTCACCAAGATCGAGACCCCTCAACACACAGCTCACCAAGATCGAGACCCCTCAACACACAGCTCACCAAGATCGAGACCTCTCAACACACAGCTCACCAAGATCGAGACCCCTCAACACACAGCTCACCAAGATCGAGACCCCTCAACACACAGCTCACCAAGATCGAGACCCCTCAACACACACAGCTCACCAAGATCGAGACCCCTCAACACACAGCTCACCAAGATCGAGACCCCTCAACACACAGCTCACCAAGATAGAGACCACTCAACGCACAGCTCACCAAGATCGAGACCCCTCAACACACAGCTCACCAAGATCGAGACCCCTCAACACACAGCTCACCAAGATAGAGACCACTCAACGCACAGCTCACCAAGATCGAGACCTCTCAACACACAGCTCACCACGATCGAGACCCCTCAACACACAGCTCACCAAGATCGAGACCACTCAACACACAGCTCACCAAGATCGAGACCCCTCAGTGCACAGCTCACCAAGATCGAGACCCCTCAGTGCACAGCTCACCAAGATCGAGACCCCTCAACACACAGCTCACCAAGATAGAGGCCCCTCAACACACATCTCACCAAGATCGAGACCCCTCAGTGCACAGCTCACCAAGATCGAGACCCCTCAGTGCACAGCTCACCAAGATCGAGACCCCTCAACACACAGCTCACCAAGATCGAGACCCCTCAACACACAGCTCACCAAGGTCGAGACCCCTCAACACACAGCTCACCAAGATCGAGACCCCTCAGTGCACAGCTCACCAAGATCGAGACCCCTCAGTGCACAGCTCACCAAGATTGAGACCCCGTAACGCACAGGTCACGAAGCTCGGGACCCCTCAACACACAGCTCACCAAGATCGAGAACCCTCAACACACAGCTCACCAAGATCGAGACCCCTCAACATACAGCTCACCAAGATCGAGACCCCTCAACACACAGCTCACCAAGATCGAGACCCCTCAACACACAGCTCACCAAGATAGAGACCCCTCAACACACAGCTCACCAAGATAGAGACCCCTCAACACACAGCTCACCAAGATCGAGACCCCTCAACACACAGCTCACCAAGATCGAGACCCCTCAACACACAGCTCACCAAGATAGAGGCCCCTCAACACACATCTCACCAAGATCGAGACCCCTCAACCCACAGCTCACCAAGATCGAGACCCCTCAACACACAGCTCACCAAGATAGAGACCCCTCAACACACAGCTCACCAAGATCGAGACCCCACAACACACAGCTCACCAAGATAGAGACCCCTCAACACACAGCTCACCAAGATCGAGACCCCTCAACACACAGCTCACCAAGATCGAGACCCCTCAACACACAGCTCACCAAGATCGAGACCTCTCAACACACAGCTCACCAAGATCGAGACCCCTCAACACACAGCTCACCAAGATCGAGACCCCTCAACACACAGCTCACCAAGATCGAGACCCCTCAACACACACAGCTCACCAAGATCGAGACCCCTCAACACACAGCTCACCAAGATCGAGACCCCTCAACACACAGCTCACCAAGATAGAGACCACTCAACGCACAGCTCACCAAGATCGAGACCCCTCAACACACAGCTCACCAAGATCGAGACCCCTCAACACACAGCTCACCGAGATAGAGACCACTCAACGCACAGCTCACCAAGATCGAGACCTCTCAACACACAGCTCACCACGATCGAGACCCCTCAACACACAGCTCACCAAGATCGAGACCACTCAACACACAGCTCACCAAGATCGAGACCCCTCAGTGCACAGCTCACCAAGATCGAGACCCCTCAGTGCACAGCTCACCAAGATCGAGACCCCTCAACACACAGCTCACCAAGATCGAGACCCCTCAACACACAGCTCACCAAGATCGAGACCCCTCAGTGCACAGCTCATCAAGATTGAAACCCCTTAACGCACAGGTCACCAAGATCGAGACCCCTCAACACACAGCTCACCAAGATCGAGACCCCTCAACACACAGCTCACCAAGATCGAGACCCCTCAACACACAGCTCACCAAGATCGAGACCCCTCAGTGCACAGCTCATCAAGATTGAAACCCCTTAACGCACAGGTCACCAAGATCGAGACCCCTCAACACACAGCTCACCAAGATCGAGACCCCTCAACACACAGCTCACCAAGATCGAGACCCCTCAACACACAGCTCACCAAGATCGAGACCCCTCAACACACAGCTCACCAAGATCGAGACCCCTCAACACACAGCTCACCAAGATCCAGACCCCTCAACACACAGCTCACCAAGATCGAGACCCCTCAACACACAGCTCACCAAGATCGAGACCCCTCAGTGCACAGCTCACCAAGATCGAGACCTCTCAACACACAGCTCACCAAGATCGAGACCCCTCAACACACAGCTCACCAAGATCGAGACCCCTCAGTGCACAGCTCACCAAGATAGAGACCCCTCAACACACAGCTTACCAAGATCGAGACCCCTCAACACACAGCTCAACAAGATCGAGACCCCTCAACACACAGCTCACCAAGATAGAGACCCCTCAACATACAGCTCACCAAGATCGAGACCCCACAACACACAGCTCACCAAGATCGAGACCCCTCAGTGCACAGGTCACCAAGATCGAGACCCCTCAACACACAGCTCACCAAGATCGAGACCCCTCAACACACAGCTCACCAAGATCGAGACCCCTGAACACACAGCTCACCTAGATCGAGACCGCACAACACACAGCTCACCAAGATAGAGACCCCTCAACACACAGCTCACCAAGATCGAGACCCCACAACACACAGCTCACCAAGATAGAGACACCTCAACGCACAGCTCACCAAGATCGAGACCACTCAACGCACAGCTCACCAAGATCGAGACCCCTCAACGCACAGCTCACCAAGATCGAGACCCCTCAACCCACAGCTCACCAAGATAGAGACCCCTCAACACACAGCTCACCAAGATCGAGACCCCTCAACACACAGCTCACCAAGATCGAGACCCCACAACACACAGCTCACCAAGATAGATACCCCTCAACACACAGCTCACCAAGATCGAGACACCTCGACACACAGCTCACCAAGATCGAGACCCCTCAACACACAGCTCACCAAGATCGAGACACCTCAACGCACAGCTCACCAAGATCGAGACCCCTCAACACACAGCTCACCAAGATCGAGACCCCTCAACACACAGCTCACCAAGATCGAGACCCCTCAACACACAGCTCACCAAGATCGAGACCCCTCAACACACAGATCACTAAGATAGAGACCCCTCCACGCACAACTCACCAAGATAGAGACCCCTCAACACACAGCTCACCAAGATCGAGACACCTCAACGCACAGCTCACCAAGGTCGAGACCCCTCAGTGCACAACTCACCAAGATAGAGACCCCTCAACACACAGCTCACCAAGATCGAGACCCCTCAACGCACAGCTCACCAAGATCGAGACCCCTCAACACACGGCTCACCAAGATCGAGACCCCTCAACACACAGCTCACCAAGATCGAGACGTCTCAACACACAGCTCACCAAGATCGAGACCCCTCAACACACAGCTCACCAAGATCGAGACCCCTGAACACACAGCTCACGAAGATAGAGACCCCTCAACACACAGCTCACCAAGATCGAGACCCCTCAACACACAGCTCACCAAGATCGAGACCCCTCAACACACAGCTCACCAAGATCGAGACCCCTCAACACACAGCTCACCAAGATAGAGACCCCTCAACACACAGCTCACCAAGATAGAGACCCCTCAACACACAGCTCACCAAGATCGAGACCCCTCAACACACAGCTCACCAAGATCGAGACCCCTCAACACACAGCTCACCAAGATAGAGGCCCCTTAACACACAGCTCACCAAGATCGAGACCCCTCAACCCACAGCTCACCAAGATCGAGACCCCTCAACACACAGCTCACCAAGATAGAGACCCCTCAACACACAGCTCACCAAGATCGAGACCCCACAACACACAGCTCACCAAGATAGAGACCCCTCAACACACAGCTCACCAAGATCGAGACCCCTCAACACACAGCTCACCAAGATCGAGACCCCTCAACACACAGCTCACCAAGATCGAGACCTCTCAACACACAGCTCACCAAGATCGAGACCCCTCAACACACAGCTCACCAAGATCGAGACCTCTCAACACACAGCTCACCAAGATCGAGACCCCTCAACACACAGCTCACCAAGATCGAGACCCCTCAACACACACAGCTCACCAAGATCGAGACCCCTCAACACACAGCTCACCAAGATCGAGACCCCTCAACACACAGCTCACCAAGATAGAGACCACTCAACGCATAGCTCACCAAGATCGAGACCTCTCAACACACAGCTCACCACGATCGAGACCCCTCAACACACAGCTCACCAAGATCGAGACCACTCAACACACAGCTCACCAAGATCGAGACCCCTCAGTGCACAGCTCACCAAGATCGAGACCCCTCAGTGCACAGCTCACCAAGATCGAGACCCCTCAACACACAGCTCACCAAGATCGAGACCCCTCAACACACAGCTCACCAAGGTCGAGACCCCTCAACACACAGCTCACCAAGATCGAGACCCCTCAGTGCACAGCTCACCAAGATCGAGACCTCTCAACACACAGCTCACCAAGATCGAGACCCCTCAACACACAGCTCACCAAGATCGAGACCCCTCAGTGCACAGCTCACCAAGATCGAGACCCCTCAGTGCACAGCTCACCAAGATTGAGACCCCGTAACGCACAGGTCACGAAGCTCGGGACCCCTCAACACACAGCTCACCAAGATCGAGAACCCTCAACACACAGCTCACCAAGATCGAGACCCCTCAACATACAGCTCACCAAGATCGAGACCCCTCAACACACAGCTCACCAAGATCGAGACCCCTCAACACACAGCTCACCAAGATAGAGACCCCTCAACACACAGCTCACCAAGATAGAGACCCCTCAACACACAGCTCACCAAGATCGAGACCCCTCAACACACAGCTCACCAAGATCGAGACCCCTCAACACACAGCTCACCAAGATAGAGGCCCCTCAACACACATCTCACCAAGATCGAGACCCCTCAACCCACAGCTCACCAAGATCGAGACCCCTCAACACACAGCTCACCAAGATAGAGACCCCTCAACACACAGCTCACCAAGATCGAGACCCCACAACACACAGCTCACCAAGATAGAGACCCCTCAACACACAGCTCACCAAGATCGAGACCCCTCAACACACAGCTCACCAAGATCGAGACCCCTCAACACACAGCTCACCAAGATCGAGACCTCTCAACACACAGCTCACCAAGATCGAGACCCCTCAACACACAGCTCACCAAGATCGAGACCCCTCAACACACAGCTCACCAAGATCGAGACCCCTCAACACACACAGCTCACCAAGATCGAGACCCCTCAACACACAGCTCACCAAGATCGAGACCCCTCAACACACAGCTCACCAAGATAGAGACCACTCAACGCACAGCTCACCAAGATCGAGACCCCTCAACACACAGCTCACCAAGATCGAGACCCCTCAACACACAGCTCACCAAGATAGAGACCACTCAACGCACAGCTCACCAAGATCGAGACCTCTCAACACACAGCTCACCACGATCGAGACCCCTCAACACACAGCTCACCAAGATCGAGACCACTCAACACACAGCTCACCAAGATCGAGACCCCTCAGTGCACAGCTCACCAAGATCGAGACCCCTCAGTGCACAGCTCACCAAGATCGAGACCCCTCAACACACAGCTCACCAAGATCGAGACCCCTCAACACACAGCTCACCAAGATCGAGACCCCTCAGTGCACAGCTCATCAAGATTGAAACCCCTTAACGCACAGGTCACCAAGATCGAGACCCCTCAACACACAGCTCACCAAGATCGAGACCCCTCAACACACAGCTCACCAAGATCGAGACCCCTCAACACACAGCTCACCAAGATCGAGACCCCTCAGTGCACAGCTCATCAAGATTGAAACCCCTTAACGCACAGGTCACCAAGATCGAGACCCCTCAACACACAGCTCACCAAGATCGAGACCCCTCAACACACAGCTCACCAAGATCGAGACCCCTCAACACACAGCTCACCAAGATCGAGACCCCTCAACACACAGCTCACCAAGATCGAGACCCCTCAACACACAGCTCACCAAGATCGAGACCCCTCAACACACAGCTCACCAAGATCGAGACCCCTCAACACACAGCTCACCAAGATCGAGACCCCTCAGTGCACAGCTCACCAAGATCGAGACCTCTCAACACACAGCTCACCAAGATCGAGACCCCTCAACACACAGCTCACCAAGATCGAGACCCCTCAGTGCACAGCTCACCAAGATAGAGACCCCTCAACACACAGCTCACCAAGATCGAGACCCCTCAACACACAGCTCAACAAGATCGAGACCCCTCAACACACAGCTCACCAAGATAGAGACCCCTCAACATACAGCTCACCAAGATCGAGACCCCACAACACACAGCTCACCAAGATCGAGACCCCTCAGTGCACAGGTCACCAAGATCGAGACCCCTCAACACACAGCTCACCAAGATCGAGACCCCTCAACACACAGCTCACCAAGATCGAGACCCCTGAACACACAGCTCACCTAGATCGAGACCCCACAACACACAGCTCACCAAGATAGAGACCCCTCAACACACAGCTCACCAAGATCGAGACCCCACAACACACAGCTCACCAAGATAGAGACACCTCAACGCACAGCTCACCAAGATCGAGACCACTCAACGCACAGCTCACCAAGATCAAGACCCCTCAACGCACAGCTCACCAAGATCGAGACCCCTCAACCCACAGCTCACCAAGATAGAGACCCCTCAACACACAGCTCACCAAGATCGAGACCCCTCAACACACAGCTCACCAAGATCGAGACCCCACAACACACAGCTCACCAAGATAGATACCCCTCAACACACAGCTCACCAAGATCGAGACACCTCGACACACAGCTCACCAAGATCGAGACCCCTCAACACACAGCTCACCAAGATCGAGACACCTCAACGCACAGCTCACCAAGATCGAGACCCCTCAACACACAGCTCACCAAGATCGAGACCCCTCAACACACAGCTCACCAAGATCGAGACCCCTCAACACACAGCTCACCAAGATCGAGACCCCTCAACACACAGATCACTAAGATAGAGACCCCTCCACGCACAACTCACCAAGATAGAGACCCCTCAACACACAGCTCACCAAGATCGAGACACCTCAACGCACAACTCACCAAGGTCGAGACCCCTCAGTGCACAACTCACCAAGATAGAGACCCCTCAACACACAGCTCACCAAGATCGAGACCCCTCAACGCACAGCTCACCAAGATCGAGACCCCTCAACACACGGCTCACCAAGATCGAGACCCCTCAACACACAGCTCACCAAGATCGAGACGTCTCAACACACAGCTCACCAAGATCGAGACCCCTCAACACACAGCTCACCAAGATCGAGACCCCTGAACACACAGCTCACGAAGATAGAGACCCCTCAACACACAGCTCACCAAGATCGAGACCCCTCAACACACAGCTCACCAAGATCGAGACCCCTCAACACACAGCTCACCAAGATCGAGACCCCTCAACACACAGCTCACCAAGATAGAGACCCCTCAACACACAGCTCACCAAGATAGAGACCCCTCAACACACAGCTCACCAAGATCGAGACCCCTCAACACACAGCTCACCAAGATCGAGACCCCTCAACACACAGCTCACCAAGATAGAGGCCCCTTAACACACAGCTCACCAAGATCGAGACCCCTCAACCCACAGCTCACCAAGATCGAGACCCCTCAACACACAGCTCACCAAGATAGAGACCCCTCAACACACAGCTCACCAAGATCGAGACCCCACAACACACAGCTCACCAAGATAGAGACCCCTCAACACACAGCTCACCAAGATCGAGACCCCTCAACACACAGCTCACCAAGATCGAGACCCCTCAACACACAGCTCACCAAGATCGAGACCTCTCAACACACAGCTCACCAAGATCGAGACCCCTCAACACACAGCTCACCAAGATCGAGACCTCTCAACACACAGCTCACCAAGATCGAGACCCCTCAACACACAGCTCACCAAGATCGAGACCCCTCAACACACACAGCTCACCAAGATCGAGACCCCTCAACACACAGCTCACCAAGATCGAGACCCCTCAACACACAGCTCACCAAGATAGAGACCACTCAACGCATAGCTCACCAAGATCGAGACCTCTCAACACACAGCTCACCACGATCGAGACCCCTCAACACACAGCTCACCAAGATCGAGACCACTCAACACACAGCTCACCAAGATCGAGACCCCTCAGTGCACAGCTCACCAAGATCGAGACCCCTCAGTGCACAGCTCACCAAGATCGAGACCCCTCAACACACAGCTCACCAAGATCGAGACCCCTCAACACACAGCTCACCAAGGTCGAGACCCCTCAACACACAGCTCACCAAGATCGAGACCCCTCAGTGCACAGCTCACCAAGATCGAGACCTCTCAACACACAGCTCACCAAGATCGAGACCCCTCAACACACAGCTCACCAAGATCGAGACCCCTCAGTGCACAGCTCACCAAGATCGAGACCCCTCAGTGCACAGCTCACCAAGATTGAGACCCCGTAACGCACAGGTCACGAAGCTCGGGACCCCTCAACACACAGCTCACCAAGATCGAGAACCCTCAACACACAGCTCACCAAGATCGAGACCCCTCAACATACAGCTCACCAAGATCGAGACCCCTCAACACACAGCTCACCACGATCGAGACCCCTTAGTGCACAGCTCACCAAGATTGAGACCCCTTAACGCACAGGTCACCAAGATCGAGACCCCTCAGTGCACAGCTCACCAAGGTAGAGACCCCTTAACGCATAGGTCACCAAGATCGGGACCTCTCAACGCACAGCTCACCAATACCCAGACCCACCCACCCCCACACACACACACACCAATACCCAGACCCCCTCCACACACACACCAATACCCAGACCCCCCCTCACACACACACACCAATACCCAGACCCCCCCCCCCACACACACACACACCAATACCCAGACCCCCCCCCCCCCCACACACACACACACCAATACCCAGACCCCCCCCCCACACACACACACACCAATACCCAGATGGTGTGTTGGGTGCTTGGAATCCGTGGAACACATACAGGCCACCAACACTTAAAATAGTGCAACACTATTTTATTAAGTTAGAAACTGTTGAACATACTTTCACTGTGGGTTAACGCAATGTTAGACTGAACTAAAGACCTATGCCTTGTCCTAACCATCCGATGCACTCAGCACATGGTGAATGTCTGTGCTGCAGGCTGTGAGCTCTGTCCTCCTAGGAGGCTGCAGCTCGAATGTGTCCATCAGTGTGTGTGTATCTGCACCATGATATACTGGTGTGTATTATGACATCCCCCCTTTTATAAAAGAAATGTATGTGTGTGGCAATAAATAATGTATGGTGAGAATGTTCCTAACTACGTGTGGGGTGCGAGGACATATTTACAGGACTATGTACATGAGAACTAGGCTATTTACATGGGAAGGTGCCTGGTGCAGAGAAGCAGTATGCAACAAGAATAACGAGATCAACACTATATACAAACCAGGGAAACGATCAAACAAAGCAACAAAACAATTCAGAGAGTCCATAAATTCGAAAAGTTCATAAATTTAGTCTCTGAGTTGGGCGACGAATTCTGGTTGACCGCCTCAAGGGTGGGTCGGGAGCCGCCGGCTGAGGAGCGGGCTGGAGTGCGTCAGAGTGAGGAGGAGGCAGAGTGACAGGGAGCTCTGCATAGTCCATGGCAGGTTCAGCAGGAGGGCGAGGCGACAGTGGAGGATCACGCAGCGAGCGCGGAACGAGACAAAGGGCGCGTCGATTGCGGCGCAGAATGGAGCCATCCGGTAGACGAACCAGGAACGATCGGGGGGGGGGCACCTGCCGAAGGACCACAGCGGTTGCAGACCAGCCCCCATCCGGAAGATGGACGCGGACGTTGTCATCTGGAGCCAGAGCCGGGAGATCAGCTGCACGGGAGTCATGAGCCGCCTTGTGCTGTGCACGAGACAGCTGCATCCGGCGAAGGACCGGGACGTGGTCGAGGCCTGGGACATGGTTGGACGGCACCGTCGTCCTCAGGGTACGACCCATGAGTAACTGGGCTGGTGACAGGCCAGTGGACAGTGGGGCAGAGCGATAGGCCAGCAAGGCGAGGTAGAAATCGGACCCAGCATCGGCAGCCTTGCAGAGGAGCCGTTTGACGATATGTACTCCCTTCTCCGCTTTGCCGTTGGATTGGGGGTACAGGGGACTGGACGTCACATGGGCAAAATTGTACCGCCTGGCAAAGTTGGACCATTCCTGGCTGGTAAAGCAGGGGCCATTGTCCGATATAACCGTGAGCGGGATGCCGTGACGAGCAAAGGTTTCTTTACATGCACGAATGACGGCAGACGAGGTGATGTCGTCCAACCGTATCACCTCCGGGTAATTCGAAAAGTAGTCCACGATCAGGACATAGTCTCTACCCAGCACGTGGAACAGGTCGATGCCCACCTTGGTCCATGGTGACGTGACCAACTCATGGGGCTGCAGGGTCTCACGTGGTTGGGCCGGCTGGAAGCGCTGACAAGTGGGGCAGTTGAGCACTGTGTTGGCGATGTCCTCATTAACGCCGGGCCAGTACACTGCTTCTCGGGCCCGTCGGCGGCACTTTTCCACGCCAAGGTGGCCCTCGTGTAGTTGGTCCAGCAAAAGCTGGCGCATGCTATGCGGGATGACAATGCGGTCCAGTTTCAGAAGAACCCCGTCCACTACCGCCAGATCATCTCTGACATTATAGAACTGCGGGCATTGGCCCTTGAGCCACCCGTCTGTTAGGTGGCGCATGACACGCTGTAGCAAGGGGTCAGCCGCCGTCTCACGGCGAATTTGGACGAGGCGTTCATCCGAGGCAGGTAGATTGGAGGCCACGAAGGCCACATGGGCGTCAACCTGGCAGACAAATCCCGCTGGGTCACACGGAGTGTTGACTGCCCTGGAGAGAGTGTCGGCAATGATGAGGTCTTTGCCTGGGGTGTATACCAGCTGGAAGTCATATCGCCGGAGCTTGAGAAGAATACGCTGGAGGCGAGGCATCATGTCGTTCAAGTCTTTCTGTATTATATTGACCAGCGGGCGATGGTCGGTCTCAACGGTGAATTGAGGAAGTCCATAGACATAATCGTGAAACTTAACCACACCGGTCAGAAGGCCTTTTCTATCTGCGCGTAGCGCTGCTCCGTGGGGGTGATCGCACGTGACGCATATGCAACGGGGGCCCATGATGAGGCCTCATCACGTTGGAGGAGCACTGCCCCAATGCCGGATTGGCTGGCATCGGTCGAAATTTTGGTCTCCTTTGCTGGATCAAAGAAAGCTCAGACCGGGGCCGCGGTCAGTTTTGTTTTGAGTTCTCTCCATTCGCGCTCGTGGGCAGGGAGCCATTGGAAGTCTGTCGTCTTCCTGACCAGGTTCCTGAGAGCCGTGGTATCAGAGGCGAGGTTAAGGATGAACTTCCCTAAAAAGTTGACCATGCCCAGAAATCGGAGGGTGGGCCTTCTTGTCCTCTGGCGTTTTCATGGCTGTGATGGCAGCTACCTTGTCCGCATCCGGCCGCACACCCAACTGGGAGATGTGGTCCCCGAGGAACTTGAGTTCCGTCTGGCCAAAAGAGCATTTGGCCCTGATGAGGGGGAGGCCCTGCTCATGTATACGTCTAAATACGCGCTGGAGGCGACTAACATGCTCCTGCGGGGTGGTGGACCAAATGATTATGTCATCGACATAGACGCGAACACCTTCAATACCTTCCATCATTTGTTCCATAATCCTATGCAACACTTCTGATGCAGATATGATCCCAAACGGCGTCCTGTTGTAACAATATCTGCCAAAGGGGGTGTTAAATGTGCAGAGTTTCCTGCTGGATTTGTCGAGCTGGATTTGCCAGAATCCTTTTGAGGCGTCGAGTTTGGTGAAGAGCTTGGCGCGAGCCATCTCGCATGTGAGCTCTTCGTGCTTGGGAATTGGATAATGCTCCCTCATGATATTGCGATTCAGATCCTTGGGATCAATGCAAATTCTCAATTCGCCGGAAGGCTTTTTTACACATACCATGGGACTGACCCAGTCGGTCGGTTCCGTGACTTTGGAAATCACTCCTTGGTCCTGGAGGTCCTGCAGCTGCTGCTCGAGGCGGTCCTTAAGGGGTGCTGGGACCCTGCGAGGTGCGTGCACCACAGGCGTGGCATTCTGTTTCAATAAGATCTTGTAGGTGTACGGGAACGTGCCCATGCCCTCGAAGATGTTGTGGTGTTGGTCGATGATAGCGTTGAGTTGCACCCTGAGGTCGGTGTCCTGAAAGGCAGACGCGTCATCAGGAGAGAGAGAGTGAACTCTCTGAACTAGGTTCACCAGCTTGCATGCCTGTGCGCCAAGCAGGGAGACTTTTGAGGAGCCCACGATTTCAAAGGGAAGGATGGCTTTGCGTGACCTGTGCGTCACTTCAAGTTGGCACGAGCCGCTGGCATCAATGGCATTGCCATTGTAATCCAATAGCTGGCAGGCTGATGGGAGGATGGCAGGTTTGACACAAAGGCTTTGGAGGTCAATGAGATTGGCGGAGGCACCAGTGTCCAGGCGGAATCGTATTTGGGACCGGTTGACCGTCAGGGTGGCACATCAGGGTGGCACAGGGTGGCCACTCATCGTCTGGATCGATGCTGTATACCGACAGCGGCTGGTGTCTTTGCTTCGGGGACACCCTGTTTTTTGTAACGATACCGACTCGAAAAGGCGCCTTCGGGTCCTCGGTGTCAATATCGGGTAGCAGGTCCGAATCGGACTCGGTGACCGTGGGTTGAATGGCCCGGACATTCCTGCGAGGCCGGCTCGAGCGACAAGAGTTGGCAGGCCGAGCTGATCTGCATGAAGCAGCAGAGTGGCCAAGTTTGCCACATCTCGGGCATTGTCGGGATTTGGCAAGGCATTGCCACTTTAAGTGGGCGGAGCAACAGTTTCATAGAATTTACAGTGCAGAAGGAGGCCATTCGGACCAAGGAGTCTGCACCGGCTCCTGGAAAGAGCACCCTACCCAAGCTCAACACCTCCACCTCATCCCCATAACCCAGTAACCCAACCCAACACTATGGGCAATTTTGGACACTAAGGGCAATTTATCATGGCCAATCCACCTAACCTGCACATCTTTGGACTGTGGGAGGAAACCGGAGCACCCGGAGGAAACCCACGCACACACGGAGAGGACGTGCAGACTCTGCACAGCCAGTGACCCAAGCCGGAATCGAACCTGGGACCCTGGAGCTGTGAAGCAATTGTGCTATCCACAATGCTATAGTTGCCGCACGTCGTAGCGTCAGTACGTTCGCTGCGCCACCGCGCATGTGCGGTGCGGTCGTACGTGGTGCGCGCCTGCGCAGTACGTTCGGCGATGTCGCCGTCCCCTCGTTCGGTGCGTACAAGCGCGGGAGTCTGAGAAAAGGGGTCCTTGCCGCGCCGTTTCAGCCGCTTGGATGTGAGAATACCGACTGGTGGCGTGTTCGTGTAGCACGCAGGTCTCGATGGCGGTCGCTAGGGTGAGCTGCTTTACTTTGAGGAGCTGCTGGCGTAGGGGGTCCGACTGAACACCGAAAACGATCTGGTCGCGTTTCATGGAGTCGGAGGTGGGCCCGTAATTACAGGACTGCGCAAGGATGCGGAGGTGGGTGAGAAAGGACTGGAAAGGTTCATCCTTACGCTGCAAACGCTGTTGGAATACATAGCGCTCAAAACTTTCATTCACCTCGATGTCGCAGTGACTGTCAAACTTGAGGAGGACCGTCTTGAATTTTGATTTATCTTCATCATCAGCAAAGGTGAGAGAATTGAAAATGTGGAAGGCATGTTGCCCGGCCGTGGATAGGAAGAGAGCGATCTTCCTGGTGTCCGAGGCATCTTCCCGGTCTGTGGCTTCAAGGTGGAGCTGGAAGCGTTGTTTGAATATCTTCCAGTCCTAGGTTACCGGTGATGCGGAGCGGAGGCGGCGGGCGGGCGCTGTCCATTTTGCAGGATGACTGTATGCTGGTGGAAGGCAGATCACTTGCAGGTAGGTCTAAGAAGTTCTAATATCCCTCAACTCCTGGTATCATGGTGTGTTGGGTGCTCTGGATCAGTGTAACACATACAGGCCACCAACACTTAAAATAGTGCAACACTATTTTATTAAGTCAGAAACTGTTGAACATGCTTTCACTGTGGGTTAACCGTGTTAGATTAAACTATGCCTGACCTAACCAGTCTATGCACTCAGCACATGGTGAAGATCTGTGCTGCAGGCTGTGAGCTCTGTCCTTCTAGGATGCTGCAGCTCGAATGAGCGGGAGCTCTGATGCCCCCTGTCTTTACAGTGCGTGTGCTCTAACTGGTGATTGGCTGCGGTGTTGTGTGTGCTGATTGGTCCCGCTGCGTGTCCATCAGTCTGTGTATATCTGCCCCGATTTGGTCCATTCCAGCCCCCTTCATATGGACAGAGTGCAAAGGGCTCACTCAGTTCCCTCAGCTGAACCGAATCTTCCTGATTGGAGAGAGGGAGAGACAGAGATATTCTCCCTGGTCAGTGAGGCCTCCAGATTCCTAGCAATTCCCAGGTTCGGCAGGAAAGCCCAGCGACCCTGAACCAAATTATGGCCCCGGCCAAGGTTTGGGGCCTAGTTCTGCTCGTGGCTGTTTTTGGAAGCCAGGATTTTGAGCTGCAGAGGAAGAAGGATTTTGAGAACGAAATTCAACTTAATTCCGTGGCCAGGTCGTACGCAGTATGAAATGGAATAATTCCTCCCATTTTGGGAAGGCTTTTCAACACAATCGACACGGTGTATTCCTTAAGTGAAACCTTTTAACTGAGGACGAGGGGGTGCTGTTTATGTAATACACTGTTACTCAGTGTAGCACTTGGCAAATATTTTGGATTTTAGATTGAAGGCTAACCGGGTTTGTTTTCAACCTTTACACAGGCTGGGAAATGGAGCAACCAATTTGCATCTAGCAGGGACAGCTCGGGGTTAGATACAGAGTAAAGCTCCCTCTACACTGTCCCCATCAAACACTCCCAGGACAGGTACAGCACGGGGTTAGATACAGAGTAAAGCTCCCTCTACACTGTCCCCATCAAACACTCCCATGACAGCTACAGCACGGGGTTAGATACAGAGTAAAGCTCCCTCTACACTGTCCCCATCAAACACTCCCAGGACAGGTACAGCACGGGGTTAGATACAGAGTAAAGCTCCCTCTACACTGTCCCCATCAAACACTCCCAGGACAGGTACAGCATGGGGTTAGATACAGAGTAAAGCTCCCTATACACTGTCCCCATCAAACACTCCCAGGACAGGTACAGCTCGGGGTTAGATACAGAGTAAAGCTACCTCTACACTGTCCCCATCAAACACTCCCAGGACAGGTACAGCACGGGGTTAGATACAGAGTAAAGCTCCCTCTACACTGTCCCCATCAAACACTCCCAGGACAGGTACAGCACGGGGTTAGATACAGAGTAAAGCTCCCTCTACGCTGACCCCATCAAACACTCCCAGGACAGGTACAGCACGGGGTTAGATACAGAGTAAAGCTCCCTATACACTGTCCCCATCAAACACTCCCAGGACAGGTACAGCATGGGGTTAGATACAGAGTAAAGCTCCCTATACACTGTCCCCATCAAACACTCCCAGGACAGGTACAGCTCGGGGTTAGATACAGAGTAAAGCTACCTCTACACTGTCCCCATCAAACACTCCCAGGACAGGTACAGCACGGGGTTAGATACAGAGTAAAGCTCCCTCTACACTGTCCCCATCAAACACTCCCAGGACAGGTACAGCACGGGGTTAGATACAGAGTAAAGCTCCCTCTACACTGTCCCCATCAAACACACCCAGGATAGGTACAGCACGGGGTTAGATACAGAGTAAAGCTCCCTCTACACTGTCCCCATCAAACACTCCCAGGACAGGTACAGCACGGGGTTAGATACAGAGTAAAGCTCCCTCTACACTGTCCCCATCAAACACTCCCAGGACAGGTACAGCACGGGGTTAGATACAGAGTAAAGCTCCCTCTACACTGTCCCCATCAAACACTCCCAGGATAGGTACAGCACGGGGTTAGATACAGAGTAAAGCTCCCTCTACACTGTCCCCATCAAACACTCCCAGGACAGGTACAGCACGGGGTTAGATACAGAGTAAAGCTCCCTCTACACTGTCCCCATCAAACACTCCCAGGACAGGTACAGCACGGGGTTAGATACAGAGTAAAGCTCCCTCTACACTGTCCCCATCAAACACTCCCAGGACAGGTACAGCACGGGGTTAGATACAGAGTAAAGCCCCCTCTACACCGTCCCCATCAAACACTCCCAGGACAGGTACAGCACGGGGTTAGATACAGAGTAAAGCTCCCTCTACACTGTCCCCATCAAACACTCCCAGGACAGGTACAGCACGGGGTTAGATACAGAGTAAAGCTCCCTCTACACTGTCCCCATCAAACACTCCCAGGACAGGTACAGCACGGGGTTAGATACAGAGTAAAGCCCCCTCTACACCGTCCCCATCAAACACTCCCAGGACAGGTACAGCACGGGGTTAGATACAGAGTAAAGCTCCCTCTACACCGTCCCCATCAAACACTCCCAGGACAGGTACAGCACGGGGTTAGATACAGAGTAAAGCTCCCTCTACATCAAAGAACAAAGAACAAAGAAATGTACAGCACAGGAACAGGCCCTTCGGCCCTCCAAGCCCGCGCCGACCATACTGCCCGACTAAACTACAATCTTCTACACTTCCTGGGTCCGTATCCTTCTATTCCCATCCTATTCATATATTTGTCAAGATGCCCCTTAAATGTCCCTATCGTCCCTGCCTCCACTACCTCCTCCGGTAGTGAGTTCCAGGCACCCACTACCCTCTGCGTAAAAAACTTGCCTCGTACATCTACTCTAAACTTTGCCCCTCTCACCTTAAACCTATGCCCCCTAGTAATTGACCCCTCTACCCTGGGGAAAAGCCTCTGACTATCCACTCTGTCTATGCCCCTCATAATTTTGTATACCTCTATCAGGTCGCCCCTCAACCTCCTTCGTTCCAGTGAGAACAAACCGAGTTTATTCAATCGCTCCTCATAGCTTATGCCCTCCATACCAGGCAACATTCTGGTAAATCTCTTCTGCACCCTCTCTAAAGCCTCCACATCCTTCTGGTAGTGTGGCGACCAGAATTGAACACTATACTCCAAGTGTGGCCTAACTAAGGTTCTATACAGCTGCAACATGACTTGCCAATTCTTATACTCAATGCCCCGGCCAATGAAGGCAAGCATGCCGTATGCCTTCTTGACTACCTTCTCCACCTGTGTAGCCCCTTTCAGTGATCTGTGGACCTGTACTCCTAGATCTCTTTGACTTTCAATACTCTTGAGGGTTCTACCATTCACCGTATATTCCCTACCTGCATTAGCCCTTCCAAAATGCATTACCTCACATTTGTCCAGGTTAAACTCCATCTGCCATCTCTCCGCCCAAGTCTCCAGACAATCTAAATCCTGCTGTATCCTCAGACAGTCCTCATCGCTATCCGCAATTCCACCAACCTTTGTGTCGTCTGCAAACTTACTAATCAGACCAGTTACATTTTCCTCCAAATCATTTATATATACTACAAAGAGCAAAGGTCCCAGCACTGATCCCTGTGGAACACCACTGGTCACAGCCCTCCAATTAGAAAAGCATCCCTCCATTGCTACCCTCTGCCTTCTATGGCCTAGCCAGTTCTGTATCCACCTTGCCAGTTCACCCCTGATCCCGTGTGACTCCACCTTTTGTACTAGTCTACCATGAGGGACCTTGTCAAAGGCCTTACTGAAGTCCATATAGACAACATCTACTGCCCTACCTGCATCAATCATCTTAGTGACCTCCTCGAAAAACTCTATCAAGTTAGTGAGACACGACCTCCCCTTCACAAAACCGTGCTGCCACAAAACATCGTCCCCATCAAACATTCCCAGGACAGGTACAGCACGGGGTTAGATACAGAGTAAAGCTCCCTCTACACTGTCCCCATCAAACACTCCCAGGACAGGTACAGCACGGGATTAGATACAGAGTAAAGCTCCCTATACACTTTCCCCATCAAACACTCCCAGGACAGGTACAGCACGGGGTTAGATACAGAGTAAAGCTCCCTCTACACTGTCCCCATCAAACACTCCCAGGACAGGTACAGCACGGGGTTTGATACAGAGTAAAGCCCCCTCTACACTGTCCCCATTAAACACTCCCAGGACAGGTACAGCACGGGGTTAGATACAGAGTAAAGCTCCTTCTACACTGTCCCCATCAAACACTCCCAGGACAGGTACAGCACGGGGTTAGATACAGAGTAAAGCTCCCTCGACACCGTCCCCATCAAACACTCCCAGGACAGGTACAGCACGGGGTTAGATACAGAGTAAAGCTCCCTCGACACCGTCCCCATCAAACACTCCCAGGACAGGTACAGCACGGGGTTAGATACAGAGTAAAGCTCCCTCTACATCGTCCCCATCAAACACTCCCAGGCCAGGTACAGCACGGGGTTAGATACAGAGTAAAGCTCCCTCTACACTGTCTCCATCAAACACTCCCAGGACAGGTACAGCACGGGTTAGATACAGAGTAAAGCTCCCTCTACACTGTCCCCATCAAACACTCCCAGGACAGGTACAGCACGGGGTTAGATACAGAGTAAAGCTCCCTCTACACTGTCCCCATCAAACACTCCCAGGACAGGTACAGCACGGGATTAGATACAGAGTAAAGCTCCCTATACACTGTCCCCATCAAACACTCCCAGGACAGGTACAGCACGGGGTTAGATACAGAGTAAAGCTCCCTCTACACTGTCCCCATCAAACACTCCCAGGACAGGTACAGCACGGGGTTAGATACAGAGTAAATCTCCCTCTACACCGTCCCCATCAAACACTCCCAGGACAGGTACAGCACGGGGTTAGATACAGAGTAAAGCTCCCTCAACACCGTCCCCATCAAACACTCCGAGGACAGGTACAGCACGGGGTTAGATACAGAGTAAAGCTCCCTCTACACCGTCCCCATCAAACACTCCCAGGACAGGTACAGCACGGGGTTAGATACAGAGTAAAGCTCCCTCTACACTGTCCCCATCAAACACTCCAAGGACAGGTACAGCACGGGGTTAGATACAGAGTAAAGCCCCCTCTACACTGTCCCCATCAAACACTCCCAGGACAGGTACAGCACGGGGTTAGATACAGAGTATAGCTCCCTCTACACCGTCCCCATCAAACACTCCCAGGACAGGTACAGCACGGGGTTAGATACAGAGTAAAGCTCCCTCTACACCGTCCCCATCAAACACTCCCAGGACAGGTACAGCACGGGGTTAGATACAGAGTAAAGCTCCCTCTACACCGTCCCCATCAAACACTCCCAGGACAGGTACAGCACGGGGTTAGATACAGAGTAAAGCTCCCACTACACTGTCCCCATCAAACACTCCCAGGACAGGTACAGCACGGGGTTAGATACAGAGTAAAGCTCCCTCTACACTGTCCCCATCAAACACTCCCAGGACAGGTACAGCACGGGGTTAGATACAGAGTAAAGCTCCCTCTACACTGTCCCCATCAAACACTCCCAGGACAGGTACAGCACGGGGTTAGATACAGAGTAAAGCTCCCTCTACACCGTCCCCATCAAACACTCCCAGGACAGGTACAGCACGGGGTTAGATACAGAGTAAAGCTCCCTCTACACTGCCCCCATCAAACACTCCCAGGACAGGTACAGCACGGGGTTAGATACAGAGTAAAGCTCCCTCTACACTGTCCCCATCAAACACGCCCAGGACAGGTACAGCACGGGGTTAGATACAGAGTAAAGCTCCCTCGACACCGTCCCCATCAAACACTCCCAGGACAGGTACAGCACGGGGTTAGATACAGAGTAAAGCTCCCTCTACACCGTCCCCATCAAACACTCCCAGGACAGGTACAGCACGGGGTGAGATACAGAGTAAAGCTCCCTCTACATCGTCCCCATCAAACACTCCCAGGCCAGGTACAGCACGGGGTTAGATACAGAGTAAAGCTCCCTCTACACTGTCTCCATCAAACACTCCCAGGACAGGTACAGCACGGGTTAGATACAGAGTAAAGTTCCCTCTACACTGTCCCCATCAAACACTCCCAGGACAGGTACAGCACGGGGTTAGATACACAGTAAAGCTCCCTCTACACTGTCCCCATCAAACACTCCCAGGACAGGTACAGCACGGGATTAGATACAGAGTAAAGCTCCCTATACACTGTCCCCATCAAACACTCCCAGGACAGGTACAGCACGGGGTTAGATACAGAGTAAAGCTCCCTCTACACTGTCCCCATCAAACACTCCCAGGACAGGTACAGCACGGGGTTAGATACAGAGTAAATCTCCCTCTACACCGTCCCCATCAAACACTCCCAGGACAGGTACAGCACGGGGTTAGATACAGAGTAAAGCTCCCTCAACACCGTCCCCATCAAACACTCCGAGGACAGGTACAGCACGGGGTTAGATACAGATTAAAGCTCCCTCTACACTGTCCCCATCAAACACTCCCAGGACAGGTACAGCACGGGGTTAGATACAGAGTAAAGCTCCCTCTACACTGTCCCCATCAAACACTCCCACGACAGGTACAGCACGGGGTTAGATACAGAGTAAAGCTCCCTCTACACTGTCCCCATCAAACACTCCCACGACAGGTACAGCACGGGGTTAGATACAGAGTAAAGCTCCCTCTACACCGTCCCCATCAAACACTCCCAGGACAAGTACAGCACGGGGTTAGATACAGAGTAAAGCTCCCTCTACACCGTCCCCATCAAACACTCCCAGGACAGGTACAGCACGGGGTTAGATACAGAGTAAAGCTCCCTCTACACTGTCCCCATCAAACACTCCCACGACAGGGACAGCACGGGGTTAGATACAGAGTAAAGCCCCCTCTACACTGTCCCCATCAAACACTCCCAGGACAGGTACAGCACGGGGTTAGATACAGAGTATAGCTCCCTCTACACCGTCCCCATCAAACACTCCCAGGACAGGTACAGCACGGGGTTAGATACAGAGTAAAGCTCCCTCTACACCGTCCCCATCAAACACTCCCAGGACAGGTACAGCACGGGGTTAGATACAGAGTAAAGCTCCCTCTACACCGTCCCCATCAAACACTCCCAGGACAGGTACAGCACGGGGTTAGATACAGAGTAAAGCTCCCACTACACTGTCCCCATCAAACACTCCCAGGACAGGTACAGCACGGGGTTAGATACAGAGTAAAGCTCCCTCTACACTGTCCCCATCAAACACTCCCAGGACAGGTACAGCACGGGGTTAGATACAGAGTAAAGCTCCCTCTACACTGTCCCCATCAAACACTCCCAGGACAGGTACAGCACGGGGTTAGATACAGAGTAAAGCTCCCTCTACACCGTCCCCATCAAACACTCCCAGGACAGGTACAGCACGGGGTTAGATACAGAGTAAAGCTCCCTCTACACTGCCCCCATCAAACACTCCCAGGACAGGTACAGCACGGGGTTAGATACAGAGTAAAGCTCCCTCTACACTGTCCCCATCAAACACGCCCAGGACAGGTACAGCACGGGGTTAGATACAGAGTAAAGCTCCCTCGACACCGTCCCCATCAAACACTCCCAGGACAGGTACAGCACGGGGTTAGATACAGAGTAAAGCTCCCTCTACACCGTCCCCATCAAACACTCCCAGGACAGGTACAGCACGGGGTGAGATACAGAGTAAAGCTCCCTCTACATCGTCCCCATCAAACACTCCCAGGCCAGGTACAGCACGGGGTTAGATACAGAGTAAAGCTCCCTCTACACTGTCTCCATCAAACACTCCCAGGACAGGTACAGCACGGGTTAGATACAGAGTAAAGTTCCCTCTACACTGTCCCCATCAAACACTCCCAGGACAGGTACAGCACGGGGTTAGATACAGAGTAAAGCTCCCTCTACACTGTCCCCATCAAACACTCCCAGGACAGGTACAGCACGGGATTAGATACAGAGTAAAGCTCCCTATACACTGTCCCCATCAAACACTCCCAGGACAGGTACAGCACGGGGTTAGATACAGAGTAAAGCTCCCTCTACACTGTCCCCATCAAACACTCCCAGGACAGGTACAGCACGGGGTTAGATACAGAGTAAATCTCCCTCTACACCGTCCCCATCAAACACTCCCAGGACAGGTACAGCACGGGGTTAGATACAGAGTAAAGCTCCCTCAACACCGTCCCCATCAAACACTCCGAGGACAGGTACAGCACGGGGTTAGATACAGATTAAAGCTCCCTCTACACTGTCCCCATCAAACACTCCCAGGACAGGTACAGCACGGGGTTAGATACAGAGTAAAGCTCCCTCTACACTGTCCCCATCAAACACTCCCACGACAGGTACAGCACGGGGTTAGATACAGAGTAAAGCTCCCTCTACACTGTCCCCATCAAACACTCCCACGACAGGTACAGCACGGGGTTAGATACAGAGTAAAGCTCCCTCTACACCGTCCCCATCAAACACTCCCAGGACAAGTACAGCACGGGGTTAGATACAGAGTAAAGCTCCCTCTACACCGTCCCCATCAAACACTCCCAGGACAGGTACAGCACGGGGTTAGATACAGAGTAAAGCTCCCTCTGCACTGTCCCCATCAAACACTCCCACGACAGGGACAGCACGGGGTTAGATACAGAATAAAGCTCCCTCTACACTGTCCCCATCAAACACTCCCAGGACAGGTACAGCACGGGGTTAGATACAGATTAAAGCTCCCTCTACACTGTCCCCATCAAACACTCCCAGGACAGGTACAGCACGGGGTTAGATACAGAGTAAAGCTCCCTCTACACTGTCCCCATCAAACACTCCCACGACAGGTACAGCACGGGGTTAGATACAGAGTAAAGCTCCCTCTACACTGTCCCCATCAAACACTCCCACGACAGGTACAGCACGGGGTTAGATACAGAGTAAAGCTCCCTCTACACTCTCCCCATCAAACACTCCCAGGACAGGTACAGCACGGGGTTAGATACAGAGTAAAGCTCCCTCTACACTGTCCCCACTGTCATGTTGGGTGTTCTGGTTCACAAACAAACCAACAATGCTGGAAGTGACTTGATGCTATTTTATTAACTGTTCAACTATGCTAACATGCTGTAAACGTGGGTATGAGCAAAACCAGCTGAACTGTGGACCCTCTCCTATCACTGGCCTATCAAGACCTGTGCCTTGTCCAAATCAGTCAATGCACTCAGCACATGGTGAATGTCTGTGCTGCAGGCTGTGAGCTCTGTCCTACTAGGAGGCTGCAGCTCGAATGAGCGGGAGCTCTGATGCCTCCTGTCTTTACAGTGCGTGTGCTCTAACTGGTGATTGGCTGCGGTGTTGTGTGTGCTGATTGGTCCCACTGTGTGTCCATCAGTGTGTGTCTGTACCATGATGTACGGTGTATATTATGACACTAGACACCCCCCCACACACACACCAATACCAAGACCTCCCCCCCCCCCACACATAACACACCAATGATAATAATCGCTTATTGTCACAAGTAGGCTTCAATGAAGTTACTGTGAAAAGCCCCTAGGCGCCACATTCCGGCACCTGTTCGGGGAGGCCGGAACGGGAATTGAACCCGCGCTGCTGACCTTGTTCTGCATTACAAGCCAGCAGTTTAGCCCACTGTGCCAACCAGCCTCAATATTGTGGGGAGCACGGTAGCACAGTGGTTAGCACAGTCACTTCGCAGCTCCAGGGCCCCGGGTTCGATTCCCGGCTTGGGTTACTGTCTGTGCGGAGTCTGCACGTTCTCCCCCGTGCCTGCGTGGGTTTCCTCCGAGTGCTCCGGTTTCCTCCCTCAGTCCAAAGATGTGCGGGTTAGGTGGATTGGCCGTGCTAAATTGCCCTTAGAGTCCAAAATTGCCCCTTAGTGTTCGGTGGGGTTACTGGGTTATGGGGATAGGGTGGAGGTGTGGGCCTTGGGTAGGGTGCTCTTTCCCAGAGACTGTGCAGACTTGATGGGCCGAATGGCCACCTTATGCACTGTAAATTCTATGATTCTATGAATAATGAGATCCACCCCAACACACAGATCACCAATACGGAGACATCTGGTGAGGGTGTGTGATACTGAGGTTGTTGTTGGTGTGTGTGTGTGTAACTCAGGTTGTTGTTGGTGTGTGTGTGTGTGTGATACTGAGGCTGTTGTTGGTCTGTGTGTGTGTGTGATACAGAGGTTGTTGTTGGTGTGTGTGTGTGTGTGATACAGAGGTTGTTGTTGGTCTGTGTGTGTGTGTGATACAGAGGTTGTTGTTGGTGTGTGTGTGTGTAACTGAGGTTGTTGTTGGTGTGTGTGTGTGTGTGATACTGAGGCTGTTGTTGGTGTGTGTGTGTGATACTGAGGTTGTTGTTGGTCTGTGTGTGTGTGTGATACAGAGGTTGTTGTTGGTGTGTGTGTGTGTAACTGAGGTTGTTGTTGGTGTGTGTGTGTGTGTGATACTGAGGCTGTTGTTGGTGTGTGTGTGTGTGTGATACTGAGGCTGTTGTTGGTGTGTTTGTGTGTGTGTGATACTGAGGTTGTTGGTGTGTGTGTGTGTGTGTGTGTGATACTGAGGTTGTTGTTGGTGTGCGTGTGTGATACTGAGGTTGTTGTTGTTGTGTGTGTATGATACTGAGATTGTTGTTGGTGTGTGTGTGTGGTACTGAGGCTGTTGTTGGTGTGTTTGTGTGTGTGTGATACTGAGGTTGTTGGTGTGTGTGTGTGTGATACTGAGGTTGTTGTTGGTGTGCGTGTGTGATACTGAGGTTGTTGTTGGTGTGTGTGTGTGATACTGAGGCTGTTGTTGGTGTGTGTGTGTGGTACTGAGGCTGTTGTTGGTGTGTGTGATACTGAGGTTGTTGTTGGTGTGTGTGTGTGTGTGATACTGAGGCTGTTGTTCGTGTGTGTGTGTGATACTGAGGTTGTTGTTGGTGTGTGTGTGTGTGTGTGATACTGAGGTTGTTGTTGTTGTGTGTATGTGTGTGTGATACTGAGGTTGTTCGTGTGTGTGTGTGATACTGAGGCTGTTGTTGGTGTGTGTGTGTGTGTGATACTGAGGCTGTTGTTGGCGTGTGTGTGTGAGATACTAAGGTTGTTGGTGTGTGTGTGTGATACTGAGGTTGTTGTTGGTGTGTGTGTGATACTGAGGTTGTTGTTGGTGTGTGTGTGTGTGTGATACTGAGGTTGTTGTTGGTGTGTGTGTGTGATACTGAGGCTGTTGTTGGTGTGTGTGTGTGTGATACTGAGGTTGTTGTTGGTGTGTGTGTGTGTGGTACTGAGGTTGTTGGTGGTGTGTGTGTGATACTGAGGCTGTTGTTGGTGTGTGTGTGTGTGTGTGATACCGAGGTTGTTGTTGGTGTGTGTGTGTGATACTGAGGCTGTTGGTGTGTGTGTGTGTGTGTGATACTGAGGTTTTTGGTGTGTGTGTGTGTGATACTGAGGCTGTTGTTGGTGTGTGTGTGTGTGTGATACTGAGGTTGTTGTTGGTGTGTGTGTGTGTGTGTGATACTGAGGTTGTTGTTGGTGGGTGTGTGTGATACTGAGGTTGTTGTTGGTGTGTGTGTGTGTGTGATACTGAGGTTGTTGTTGGTGTGTGTGTGCGTGTGATACTGAGGCTGTTGGTGTGTGTGTGTGTGTGTGATACTGAGGCTGTTGTTGGTGTGTGTGTGTGTGATACTGAGGTTGCTGTTGGTGTCTGTGTGTGTTGATACTGAGGCTGTTGGTGTGTGTGTGTGATACTGAGGCTGTTGTTGGTGTGTGTGTGTGTGTGATACTGAGGCTGTTGTTTGTGTGTGTGTGTGTGTGATACCGAAGCAGTTGTTGGTGTGTGTGTGTGTGTGATACTGAGGTTTTTGTTGGTGTGTGTGTGTGTGTCTGTGTGTGAGGTACTGAGGTTGTTGTTGGTGTGTGTGTGTGTGTGTGTGATACTGAGGTTGTTGTTGGTGTGTGAGTGTGATACTGAGGCTTTTGTTGGTGTGTGTGTGTGTGTCTGTGTGTGAGGTACGGAGGTTGTTGTTGGTGTGTGTGTGTGTGTCTGTGTGTGAGGTACTGAGGTTGTTGTTGGTGTGTGTGTGTGTGTGTGTGATACTGAGGTTGTTGTTGGTGTGTGAGTGTGATACTGAGGTTGTTGTTGGTGTGTGTGTGTGATACTGAGGTTGTTGGTGTGTGTGTGTGACACTGAGGCTGTTGGTGTGTGTGCGTGTGTGATACTGAGGCTGTTGTTGGTGTGTGTGTGCATGATACTGAGATTGTTGTTGGTGTGTGTGTGTGAAACTGAGGTTGCTGTTGGTGTGTGTGTGTGATACTGAGATTGTTGTTGGTGTGTGTGTGTGATACTGAGATTGTTGTTGGTGTGTGTGTGTGATACTGAGGTTGTTGTTGGTGTGTGTGTGTGTGTGTGATACTGAGGCTGTTGTTGGTGTGTGTGTGTGTGAGGTACTGAGGTTGTTGCTGGTGTGTGTGTGTGATACTGAGGTTGTTGTTGGTGTGTGTGTATGATACTGAGATTATTGTTGGTGTGTGTGTGTGATACTGAGGTTGTTGTTGATGTGTGTGTGTGTGTGATACTGAGGCTGTTGTTTGTGTGTGTGTGAGATACTGAGGTTGTTGTGTGTGTGTGTGTGATACTGAGGCTGTTGTTGGTGTGTGTGTGTGACACTGAGGCTGTTGTTGGTGTGTGTGTGTGAGACACTGAGGCTGTTGTTTGTGTGTGTGTGAGATACTGAGGTTGTTGTGTGTGTGTGTGTGATACTGAGGCTGTTGTTGGTGTGTGTGTGTGACACTGAGGCTGTTGTTGGTGTGTGTGTGATACTGAGATTGTTGTTGGTGTGTGTGTGTGTGATACTGAGGTTGTTGTTGGTGTGTGTGTGTGTGATACTGAGGTTGTTGGTGTGTGTGTGTGTGTGTGATACTGAGGCTGTTGTTGGTGCGTGTGTGATACTGAGGCGGTTGTTTGTGTCTGTGTGTAATATTGAGGCTGTTGTTGGTGTGTGTGTGTGACACTGAGGTTGTTGTTGGTGTGTGTGTGTGTGGTACTGAGGTTGTTGGTGGTGTGTGTGTGATACTGAGGCTGTTGTTGGTGTGTGTGTGTGTGTGTGATACCGAGGTTGTTGTTGGTGTGTGTGTGTGATACTGAGGCTGTTGGTGTGTATGTGTGTGTGTGATACTGAGGTTTTTGGTGTGTGTGTGTGATACTGAGGCTGTTGTTGGTGTGTGTGTGTGTGTGATACTGAGGTTGTTGTTGGTGTGTGTGTGTGTGTGATACTGAGGTTGTTGTTGGTGGGTGTGTGTGATACTGAGGTTGTTGTTGGTGTGTGTGTGTGTGATACTGAGGTTGTTGTTGGTGTGTGTGTGCGTGTGATACTGAGGCTGTTGGTGTGTGTGTGTGTGTGATACTGAGGCTGTTGTTGGTGTGTGTGTGTGTGATACTGAGGTTGCTGTTGGTGTCTGTGTGTGTTGATACTGAGGCTGTTGGTGTGTGTGTGTGATACTGAGGCTGTTGTTGGTGTGTGTGTGTGTGTGATACTGAGGCTGTTGTTTGTGTGTGTGTGTGTGTGATACCGAGGCAGTTGTTGGTGTGTGTGTGTGTGTGTGATACTGAGGTTTTTGTTGGTGTGTGTGTGTGTGTCTGTGTGTGAGGTACTGAGGTTGTTGTTGGTGTGTGTGTGTGTGATACTGAGGTTGTTGTTGGTGTGTGAGTGTGATACTGAGGCTTTTGTTGGTGTGTGTGTGTGTGTCTGTGTGTGAGGTACTGAGGTTGTTGTTGGTGTGTGTGTGTGTGTCTGTGTGTGAGGTACTGAGGTTGTTGTTGGTGTGTGTGTGTGTGTGTGTGATACTGAGGTTGTTGTTGGTGTGTGAGTGTGATACTGAGGTTGTTGTTGTTGTGTGTTTGTGATACTGAGGTTGCTGGTGTGTGTGTGTGACACTGAGGCTGTTGGTGTGTGTGCGTGTGTGATACTGAGGCTGTTGTTGGTGTGTGTGTGCATGATACTGAGATTGTTGTTGGTGTGTGTGTGTGAAACTGAGGTTGCTGTTGGTGTGTGTGTGTGATACTGAGATTGTTGTTGGTGTGCGTGTGATACTGAGATTGTTGTTGGTGTGTGTGTGTGATACTGAGGTTGTTGTTGGTGTGTGTGTGTGTGTGTGATACTGAGGCTGTTGTTGGTGTGTGTGTGTGTGAGGTACTGAGGTTGTTGCTGGTGTGTGTGTGTGATACTGAGGTTGTTGTTGGTGTGTGTGTGTGTGTGATACTGAGGCTGTTGTTTGTGTGTGTGTGAGATACTGAGGTTGTGTGTGTGTGTGTGATACTGAGGCTGTTGTTGGTGTGTGTGTGTGACACTGAGGCTGTTGTTGGTGTGTGTGTGTGAGACACTGAGGCTGTTGTTTGTGTGTGTGTGAGATACTGAGGTTGTTGTGTGTGTGTGTGTGATACCGAGGCTGTTGTTGGTGTGTGTGTGTGACACTGAGGCTGTTGTTGGTGTGTGTGTGTGATACTGAGATTGTTGTTGGTGTGTGTGTGTGTGATACTGAGGTTGTTGTTGGTGTGTGTGTGTGTGATACTGAGGTTGTTGGTGTGTGTGTGTGTGTGTGATACTGAGGCTGTTGTTGGTGCGTGTGTGATACTGAGGCGGTTGTTTGTGTCTGTGTGTAATACTGAGGCTGTTGGTGTGTGTGTGTGTGATACTGAGGCTGTTGTTGGTGTGTGTGTGTCACACTGAGGCTGTTGTTGGTGTGTGTGTGTGTGATACTGAGGTTGTTGGTGTGTGTATGTGTGTGTGATACTGAGGCTGTTGTTGGGCGTGTGTGATACTGAGGCGGTTGTTTGTGTCTGTGTGTAATACTGAGGCTGTTGTTGGTGTGTGTGTGTGACACTGAGGCTGTTGTTGGTGTGTGTGTGTGATACTGAGGTTGTTGTTGGTGTGTGTGTGTGTGATACTGAGGTTGTTGTTGGTGTGTGTGTGTGTGTGTTATACTGAGGCTGTTGGTGTGTGTGTGTGTGTGTGTGATACTGAGGCTGTTGGTGTGTGTGTGTGTGTGTGATACTGAGGCTGTTGGTGTGTGTGTGTGTGTGTGATACTGAGGTTGTTGTTGGTGTGTGTGTGCGTGTTTTACTGAGGCTGTTGGTGTGTGTGTGTGTGTGTGATACTGAGGCTGTTGGTGTGTGTGTGTGTGTGATACTGATGCTGTTGTTGGTGTGTGTGTGTGTGTGATACTGAGGTTGTTGTTGGTGTGTGTGTGCGTGTTATACTGAGTATGTTGGTGTGTGTGTGTGTGATACTGAGGCTGTTGGTGTGTGTGTGTGTGTGATACTGAGGCTGTTGGTGTGTGTGTGTGTGTGTGATACTGAGGCTGTTGTTGGTGTGTGTGTGTGTGTGATACTGAGGCTGTTGGTGTGTGTGTGTGTGATAATGAGGCTGTTGTTGGTGTGTGTGTGTGTGATACTGAGGTTTTTGGTGTGTGTGTGTGTGATACTGAGGCTTTTGTTGGTGTGTGTGTGTGTCTGTGTGTGAGATACTGAGGTTGTTGTTGGTGTGTGTTTGTGTGTGATACTGAGGTTGTTGTTGGTGTGTGTGTGTGATGCTGAGGTTGTTGTTGGTGTGTGTGTGTGTGTTTGATACTGAGGTTGTTGTTGGTGTGTGTGTGTGTGTGATACTGAGGTTGTTGGTGTGTGTGTGTGTGATACTGAGGTTGTTGTTGGTGAGTCTTACTGAGGTGGTTGTTGGTATGTGTGTGTGTATGACACTGAGGTTATTGTTGGTGTATGTGTGTGTGTGATACTGAGGCTGTTGTTGTTGGTGTGTGTAATACTGAGGCTGTTATTGGTGTGTGTGTGTGTGTGTGTGTGATACTGAGGCTGTTGTTGGTGTGTGTGTGTGTGAGACACTGAGGTTGTTGTTGGTGTGTGTGTGTGAGATTCTGAGGCTGTTGTTGTTGGTGTGTGTGATACTGAGGTTGTTGTTGGTGTGTGTGTGTGTGTGATACAGTGGCTGTTGTTGTTGGTGCTTGTGTGTGTGATACAGAGGCTGTTGTTGTTGGTGCTTGTGTGTGTGATACTGAGGTTGTTGTTGGTGTGTGTGTGTGATACTGAGGCTGTTGTTGGTGTGTGTGTGTGAGACACTGAGGTTGTTGTTGGTGTGTGCGTGTGTGATACTGAGGCTGTTGTTGGTGTGTGTGTGTGAGACACTGAGGTTGTTGTTGGTGTGTGTGTCTGTGTGATTCTGAGGTTGTTGTTGTTGGTGTGTGTGTGTGTGATACTGAGATTGTTGTTGGTCTGTGTGTGTGTGATACTGAGGCTGTTGTTGGTGTGTGTGTGTGATACTGAGGTTGTTGTTGGTGTGTGTGTGTGTGAGACACTGAGGCTATTGTTGGTGTGTGTGTGTGAGACACTGAGGTTGTTGTTGGTGTGTGTGTGTGATTCTGAGGCTGTTGTTGTTGGTGTGTGTGATACTGAGGTTGTTGTTGGTGTGTGTGTGTAATACTGAGGTTGTTGTTGGTCTGTGTGTGTGTGATACTGAGACTGTTGTCGGTGTGTGTGTGTGTGATACTGAGACTGTTGTCGGTGTGTGTGTGTGTGAGACACTGATGTTGTTGTTGGCGTGTGTGTGTGTGTGTGTGATACTGAGGCTGTTGTTGGTGTGTGTGAGACACTGAGGATGTTGTTGGTGTGTGTGTGTGTGTGATACGGAGGCTGTTGTTGGTGTGTGTGTGTGATACTGAGGTTGTTGTTGGTGTGTGTGTGTGATACTGAGGTTGTTGTTGGTGTGTGTGTGATACTGAGGCTGTTGTTGGCGTGTGTGTGTGTGTGTGTGATACTGAGGCTGTTTTTGGTGTGTGTGTGATACTGAGGCTGTTGTTACTGTGTGTGTGTGTGATACTGTGGCTGTTGTTGGTGTGTGTGTGATACTGAGGCTGTTGTTGGCGTGTGTGTGTGTGATACTGAGGCTGTTGTTGGTGTGTGTGATACTGAGGTTGTTGTTGGTGTGAGTGTGTGTGTGATGCTGAGGCTGTTGTTGTTGATGTGCGTGTGTGATACTGAAGTTGTTGTTTGGTGTGTGTGTGTGTGATACTGAGGTTGTTGTTGGTGTGTGTGTGTGATACTGAGGCTGTTGTTGGTGTGTGTGTGTGATACTGAGGCTGTTGTTGGTCTATGTGTGTGTGATACTGAGGCTGTTGTTGTTGGTGTGTGTGTGATACTGAGGTTGTTGTTGGTGTGTGTCAGTGATACTGAGGCTGTTATTGGTGTGTGTGTGTGTGATACTGAGGCTGTTGTTGGTGTGTGTGTGTGAGACAGAGGTTGTTGTTGGTGTGTGTGAGACAGAGGTCGTTGTTGGTGTGTGTGTGTGTGTGATTCTGAGTCTGTTGTTGTTGGTGCGTGTGTGTGTGTGTGTGATACAGAGGCTGTTGTTGTTAGTGTGCGTGTGTGTGTGATACTGAGGCTGTTGTTGGTGTGTGTGTGTGATACTGAGGCTGTTGTTGCTGTGTGTGTGACACTGAGGCTGTTGTTGGTGTATGTGTGTGATACTGAGATTGTTGTTGGTGTGTGTGTGAGTGTGATACTGAGGTTGCTGGTGTGTGTATGTGTGTGTGATACTGAGGTTGTTGTTGGTGTGTGTGCGTGATACTGAGGCTGTTGTTGGCGTGTGTGTGATTCTGAGCTTGTTGGTGTGTGTATGTGTGTGTGATACTGAGGTTGTTGGTGTGTGTGCGTGATACTGAGGTTGTTGTTGGTGTGTGTGTGTGTGTGTGTGTGATACTGAGGCTGTTTTTGGTGTGTGTGTGTGATACTGAGGTTGTTGTTGGTGTGTGTGTGTGTGTGTGTGTGTGATACTGAGGCTGTTGTTGGTGTGTGTGTGTGTGTGATACTGAGGTTGTGTTGGTGTGTGTGTGTGTGTGATACTGAGGCTGTTGTTGGTGTGTGTGTGGGATACTGAGGCTGTTGTTGGTGTGTGTGTGTGATACTGAGGCTGTTGTCGGTGTGTGTGAATGATACTGAGATTGTTGTTGGTGTGTGTGTGTGTGTGATACTGAGGTTGTTGTTGGTGTGTGTGTGTGTGTGATACTGAGGTTGTTGGTGTGTGTGTGTGTGTGTGAGACTGAGGTTGTTGTTGGTGTGTGTGTGTGATACTGAGGCTGTTGTTGGTGTGTCTTACTGAGGCTGTGATTGGTGTGTGTGTGTGTGATACTGAGGCTGTTGTTCGTGTGTGTGTTTGTGTGACACTGAGGTTGTTGTTGGTGTGTGTGTGTGTGTGATACTGAGGTTGTTGGTGTGTGTGTGTGTGTGTGATACTGAGGCTGTTTTTGGTGTGTGTGTGTGATACTGAGGTTGTTGTTGGTGTGTGTGTGTGTGTGTGTGTGTGTGATACTGAGGCTGTTGTTGGTGTGTGTGTGTGTGTGTGTGTGATACTGAGGTTGTGTTGGTGTGTGTGTGTGTGTGATACTGAGGCTGTTGTTGGTGTGTGTGTGGGATACTGAGGCTGTTGTTGGTGTGTGTGTGTGATACTGAGGCTGTTGTCGGTGTGTGTGTATGATACTGAGATTGTTGTTGGTGTGTGTGTGTGTGTGATACTGAGGTTGTTGTTGGTGTGTGTGTGTGTGTGATACTGAGGTTGTTGGTGTGTGTGTGTGTGTGATACTGAGGTTGTTGTTGTGTGTGTGTGATACTGAGGCTGTTGTTGGTGTGTCTTACTGAGGCTGTGATTGGTGTGTGTGTGTGTGATACTGAGGCTGTTGTTCGTGTGTGTGTTTGTGTGACACTGAGGCTGTTGTTGGTGTCAGTGTGTGATACTGAGGTTGTTTTTGGTGTGTGTGTGTGATACTGAGGCTGTTGTTGGTGTGTGTGTGTGTGTGTGTGTGTGTGATACTGAGGTTGCTGTTGGGGTGTGTGTGTGTGATACTGAGGTTGTTGTTGGTGTGTGTGTGTGATACTGAGGCTGTTGTTGGTGTGTCTTACTGAGGCTGTGATTGGTGTGTGTGTGTGATACTGAGGCTGTTGTTGGTGTGTGTGTGTGTGTGTGTGTGTGATACTGAGGTTGCTGTTGGGGTGTGTGTGTGTGATACTGAGGCTCTGTTGGTGTGTGTGTGTGTGATACTGAGGTTGTTGTTGGTGTGTGTGTGTGATACTGAGGCTGTTGGTGTGTGTGTGTGTGTGTGTGTGTGATACTGAGGTTTTTGGTGTGTGTGTGTGTGTGTGATACTGAGGCTTTTGTTGGTGTGTGTGTGTGTGTCTGTGTGTGAAATACTGAGGTTGTTGTTGGGGTGTGTGTGTGTGTGATACTGAGGTTGCTGTTGGTGTCTGTGTGATACTGAGGCTGTTGGTGTCTGTGTGTGTGATACTGAGGCTGTTGTTGGTGTGTGTGTGTGTTTGTGACACCGAGGCAGTTGTTCGTGTGTGTGTGTGATACTGAGGCTGTTGTTTGTGTGTGTGTGTGTGTGATACTGAGGCTGTTGTTGGTGTGTGTGTGATACTGAGGCTGTTGTTGGTGTGTGTGTGTGTGTGATACTGAGGCTGTTGTTGGTGTGTGTGTGTGATACTGAGGTTGTTGGTGTGTGTACGTGTGTGTGATACTGAGGTTGTTGTTGGTGTGTGTGTGTGTGTGCGTGATACTGAGGCTGTTGTTGGCGTGTGCGTGATTCTGAGGTTGTTGGTGTGTGTATGTGTGTGTGATACTGAGGTTGTTGTTGGTGTGTGTGCGTGATACTGAGGTTGTTGTTGGTGTGTGTGTGTGAAACTGAGGTTGCTGTTGGTGTGTGTGTGTGATACTGAGGTTGTTGTTGGTGTGTGTGTGTGTGATACGGAGGCTGTTGTTGGTGTGTGTGTGTGTGTGATACTGAGGTTGTGTTGGTGTGTGTGTGTGTGTGATACTGAGGCTGTTGTTGGTGTGTGTGTGGGATACTGAGGCTGTTGTTGGTGTGTGTGTGTGATACTGAGGCTGTTGTCGGTGTGTGTGTATGATACTGAGATTGTTGTTGGTGTGTGTGTGTGTGTGATACTGAGGTTGTTGTTGGTGTGTGTGTGTGTGTGATACTGAGGTTGTTGGTGTGTGTGTGTGTGTGATACTGAGGTTGTTGTTGTGTGTGTGTGATACTGAGGCTGTTGTTGGTGTGTCTTACTGAGGCTGTGATTGGTGTGTGTGTGTGTGATACTGAGGCTGTTGTTCGTGTGTGTGTTTGTGTGACACTGAGGCTGTTGTTGGTGTGTGTGTGTGATACTGAGGTTGTTTTTGGTGTGTGTGTGTGATACTGAGGCTGTTGTTGGTGTGTGTGTGTGTGTGTGTGTGTGTGATACTGAGGTTGCTGTTGGGGTGTGTGTGTGTGATACTGAGGTTGTTGTTGGTGTGTGTGTGTGATACTGAGGCTGTTGTTGGTGTGTCTTACTGAGGCTGTGATTGGTGTGTGTGTGTGATACTGAGGCTGTTGTTGGTGTGTGTGTGTGTGTGTGTGTGTGATACTGAGGTTGCTGTTGGGGTGTGTGTGTGTGATACTGAGGCTCTGTTGGTGTGTGTGTGTGTGATACTGAGGTTGTTGTTGGTGTGTGTGTGTGATACTGAGGCTGTTGGTGTGTGTGTGTGTGTGTGTGTGTGATACTGAGGTTTTTGGTGTGTGTGTGTGTGTGTGATACTGAGGCTTTTGTTGGTGTGTGTGTGTGTGTCTGTGTGTGAAATACTGAGGTTGTTGTTGGGGTGTGTGTGTGTGTGATACTGAGGTTGCTGTTGGTGTCTGTGTGATACTGAGGCTGTTGGTGTCTGTGTGTGTGATACTGAGGCTGTTGTTGGTGTGTGTGTGTGTTTGTGACACCGAGGCAGTTGTTCGTGTGTGTGTGTGATACTGAGGCTGTTGTTTGTGTGTGTGTGTGTGTGATACTGAGGCTGTTGTTGGTGTGTGTGTGATACTGAGGCTGTTGTTGGTGTGTGTGTGTGTGTGATACTGAGGCTGTTGTTGGTGTGTGTGTGTGATACTGAGGTTGTTGGTGTGTGTACGTGTGTGTGATACTGAGGTTGTTGTTGGTGTGTGTGTGTGTGTGCGTGATACTGAGGCTGTTGTTGGCGTGTGCGTGATTCTGAGGTTGTTGGTGTGTGTATGTGTGTGTGATACTGAGGTTGTTGTTGGTGTGTGTGCGTGATACTGAGGTTGTTGTTGGTGTGTGTGTGTGAAACTGAGGTTGCTGTTGGTGTGTGTGTGTGTGTGTGATACTGAGGTTGTTGTTGGTGTGTGTGTGTGTGATACGGAGGCTGTTGTTGGTGTGTGTGTGTGTGTGATACTGAGGTTGTGTTGGTGTGTGTGTGTGTGATACTGAGGCTGTTGTGGGTGTGTGTGTGTGATACTGAGGCTGTTGTTGGTGTGTGTGTATGATACTGAGATTGTTGTTGGTGTGTGTGTGTGTGTGATACTGAGGTTGTTGTTGGTGTGTGTGTGTGTGTGATACTGAGGTTGTTGGTGTGTGTGTGTGTGTGATACTGAGGTTGTTGTTGGTGTGTGTGTGTGATACTGAGGCTGTTGTTGGTGAGTCTTACTGAGGTGGTTGTTGGTATGTGTGTGTGTATGACACTGAGGTTATTGTTGGTGTATGTGTGTGTGTGATACTGAGGCTGTTGTTGTTGGTGTGTGTAATACTGAGGCTGTTATTCGTGTGTGTGTGTGTGTGTGTGTGATACTGAGGCTGTTGTTGGTGTGTGTGTGTGAGACACTGAGGTTGTTGTTGGTGTGTGTGTGTGAGATTCTGAGGCTGTTGTTGTTGGTGTGTGTGATACTGAGGTTGTTGTTGGTGTGTGTGTGTGTGTGATACAGTGGCTGTTGTTGTTGGTGCTTGTGTGTGTGTGATACAGAGGCTGTTGTTGTTGGTGCTTGTGTGTGTGATACTGAGGTTGTTGTTGGTGTGTGTGTGTGATACTGAGGCTGTTGTTGGTGTGTGTGTGTGAGACACTGAGGTTGTTGTTGGTGTGTGCGTGTGTGATACTGAGGCTGTTGTTGGTGTGTGTGTGTGAGACACTGAGGTTGTTGTTGGTGTGTGTGTCTGTGTGATTCTGAGGTTGTTGTTGTTGGTGTGTGTGTGTGTGATACTGAGATTGTTGTTGGTCTGTGTGTGTGTGATACTGAGGCTGTTGTTGGTGTGTGTGTGTGATACTGAGGTTGTTGTTGGTGTGTGTGTGTGTGAGACACTGAGGCTGTTGTTGGTGTGTGTGTGTGAGACACTGAGGTTGTTGTTGGTGTGTGTGTGTGATTCTGAGGCTGTTGTTGTTGGTGTGTGTGATACTGAGGTTGTTGTTGGTGTGTGTGTGTAATACTGAGGTTGTTGTTGGTCTGTGTGTGTGTGATACTGAGACTGTTGTCGGTGTGTGTGTGTGTGAGACACTGATGTTGTTGTTGGCGTGTGTGTGTGTGTGATACTGAGGCTGTTGTTGGTGTGTGTGAGACACTGAGGATGTTGTTGGTGTGTGTGTGTGATACTGAGGTTGTTGTTGGTGTGTGTGTGTGATACTGAGGTTGTTGTTGGTGTGTGTGTGATACTGAGGCTGTTGTTGGCGTGTGTGTGTGTCTGTGTGATACTGAGGCTGTTTTTGGTGTGTGTGTGATACTGAGGCTGTTGTTACTGTGTGTGTGTGTGATACTGTCGCTGTTGTTGGTTTGTGTGTGATACTGAGGCTGTTGTTGGCGTGTGTGTGTGTGATACTGAGGCTGTTGTTGGTGTGTGTGATACTGAGGTTGTTGTTGGTGTGAGTGTGTGTGTGATGCTGAGGCTGTTGTTGTTGATGTGCGTGTGTGATACTGAAGTTGTTGTTTGGTGTGTGTGTGTGTGATACTGAGGTTGTTGTTGGTGTGTGTGTGTGATACTGAGGCTGTTGTTGGTGTGTGTGTGTGATACTGAGGCTGTTGTTGGTCTGTGTGTGTGTGATACTGAGGCTGTTGTTGTTGGTGTGTGTGATACTGAGGTTGTTGTTGGTGTGTGTCAGTGATACTGAGGCTGTTATTGGTGTGTGTGTGTGTGATACTGAGGCTGTTGTTGGTGTGTGTGTGTGTGAGACAGAGGTTGTTGTTGGTGTGTGTGAGACAGAGGTTGTTGTTGGTGTGTGTGTGTGTGTGATTCTGAGTCTGTTGTTGTTGGTGCGTGTGTGTGTGTGTGTGTGTGTGTGTGTGATACAGAGGCTGTTGTTGTTAGTGTGCGTGTGTGTGTGATACTGAGGCTGTTGTTGGTGTGTGTGTGTGATACTGAGGCTGTTGTTGCTGTGTGTGTGACACTGAGGCTGTTGTTGGTGTATGTGTGTGATACTGAGATTGTTGTTGGTGTGTGTGTGAGTGTGATACTGAGGTTGCTGGTGTGTGTATGTGTGTGTGATACTGAGGTTGTTGTTGGTGTGTGTGCGTGATACTGAGGCTGTTGATGGCGTGTGTGTGATTCTGAGGTTGTTGGTGTGTGTATGTGTGTGTGATACTGAGGTTGTTGGTGTGTGTGCGTGATACTGAGGTTGTTGTTGGTGTGTGTGTGTGAAACTGATGTTGCTGTTGGTGTGTGTGTGTGTGTGTGTGTGATACTGAGGCTGTTTTTGGTGTGTGTGTGTGATACTGAGGTTGTTGTTGGTGTGTGTGTGATACTGAGGCTGTTGTTGGTGTGTGTGTGTGTGTGTGTGATACTGAGGTTGTGTTGGTGTGTGTGTGTGTGTGATACTGAGGCTGTTGTTGGTGTGTGTGTGGGATACTGAGACTGTTGTTGGTGTGTGTGTGTGATACTGAGGCTGTTGTCGGTGTGTGTGTATGATACTGAGATTGTTGTTGGTGTGTGTGTGTGTGTGATACTGAGGTTGTTGTTGGTGTGTGTGTGTGTGTGTGATACTGAGGTTGTTGGTGTGTGTGTGTGTGTGTGAGACTGAGGTTGTTGTTGGTGTGTGTGTGTGATACTGAGGCTGTTGTTGGTGTGTCTTACTGAGGCTGTGATTGGTGTGTGTGTGTGTGATACTGAGGCTGTTGTTCGTGTGTGTGTTTGTGTGACACTGAGGCTGTTGTTCGTGTGTGTGTGTGATACTGAGGTTGTTTTTGGTGTGTGTGTGTGATACTGAGGCTGTTGTTGGTGTGTGTGTGTGTGTGTGTGTGTGATACTGAGGTTGCTGTTGGGGTGTGTGTGTGTGATACTGAGGTTGTTGTTGGTGTGTGTGTGTGATACTGAGGCAGTTGTTGGTGTGTCTTACTGAGGCTGTGATTGGTGTGTGTGTGTGATACTCAGGCTGTTGTTGGTGTGTGTGTGTGTGTGTGTGATACTGAGGTTGCTGTTGGGGTGTGTGTGTGTGATACTGAAACTCTGTTGGTGTGTGTGTGTGTGATACTGAGGTTGTTGTTGGTGTGTGTGTGTGATACTGAGGCTGTTGGTGTGTGTGTGTGTGTGTGATACTGAGGTTTTTGGTGTGTGTGTGTGTGTGTGATACTGAGGCTTTTGTTGGTGTGTGTGTGTGTGTCTGTGTGTGAAATACTGAGGTTGTTGTTGGGGTGTGTGTGTGTGTGATACTGAGGTTGCTGTTGGTGTCTGTGTGATACTGAGGCTGTTGGTGTCTGTGTGTGTGATACTGAGGCTGTTGGTGTCTGTGTGTGTGATACTGAGGCTGTTGTTGGTGTGTGTGTGTGTTTGTGATACCGAGGCAGTTGTTCGTGTGTGTGTGTGATACTGAGGCTGTTGTTTGTGTGTGTGTGTGTGTGATACTGAGGCTGTTGGTGTCTGTGTGTGTGTGTGTGATACTGAGGCTGTTGTTGGTGTGTGTGTGATACTGAGGCTGTTGTTGGTGTGTGTGTGTGTGTGATACTGAGGCTGTTGTTGGTGTGTGTGTGTGTGTGATACTGAGGTTGTTGGTGTGTGTACGTGTGTGTGATACTGAGGTTGTTGTTGGTGTGTGTGTGTGTGTGCGTGATACTGAGGCTGTTGTTGGCGTGTGTGTGATTCTGAGGTTGTTGGTGTGTGTGTGTGTGAAACTGAGGTTGCTGTTGGTGTGTGTGTGTGAAACTGAGGTTGTTGTTGGTGTGTGTGTGTGAAACTGAGGTTGCTGTTGGTGTGTGTGTGTGTGATACTGAGGTTGTTGTTGGTGTGTGTGTGTGTGATACTGAGGCTGTTGTTGGTGTGTGTGTGTGTGTGATACTGAGGTTGTGTTGGTGTGTGTGTGTGTGATACTGAGGCTGTTGTGGGTGTGTGTGTGGGATACTGAGGCTGTTGTTGGTGTGTGTGTGTGATACTGAGGCTGTTGTTGGTGTGTGTGTATGATACTGAGATTGTTGTTGGTGTGTGTGTGTGTGTGATACTGAGGTTGTTGTTGGTGTGTGTGTGTGTGTGATACTGAGGTTGTTGGTGTGTGTGTGTGTGTGATACTGAGGTTGTTGTTGGTGTGTGTGTGTGATACTGAGGCTGTTGTTGGTGAGTCTTACTGAGGCTGTGATTGGTGTGTGTGTGTGTGATACTGAGGCTGTTGTTCGTGTGTGTGTGTGTGTGACACTGAGGCTGTTGTTGGTGTGTGTGTGTGATACTGAGGTTGTTTTTGGTGTATGTGTGTGATACTGCGGCTGTTGTTGGTGTGTGTGTGTGATACTGAAGCTGTTGTTTGTGTGTGTGTGTGTGTGTGTGTGTGTGTGTGATACCGAGGCAGTTGTTGGTGTGTGTGTGTGTGTGTGATACTGAGGTTGCTGTTGGGGTGTGTGTGTGTGTGATACTAAGGCTGTTGGTGTGTGTGTGTGTGTGATACTGAGGTTGTTGTTCGCGCGTGTGTGTGTGTGTGATACTGAGACTTTTGTTGGTGTGTGTGTGTGTGTCTGTGTGTGAAATACTGAGGTTGTTGTTGGGGTGTGTGTGTGTGATACTGAGGTTGTTGTTGGTGTGTGTGTGTGTGATACTGAGGTTGTTGTTTGTGTGTATGTGTGTATGATACTGAGGCTGTTGGTGTGTGTGTGTGATACTGAGGCTGTTGTTGGTGTGTGTGTGTGTGTGATACTGAGGTTGCTGTTGGTGTCTGTGTGTGTGATACTGAGGCTGTTGGTGTCTGTGTGTGTGATACTGAGGTTGTTGTTGGTGTGTGTGTGTGATACTGAGGCTGTTGTTTGTGTGTGTGTGTGTGTGTATGAGATACCGAGGCAGTTGTTGGTGTGTGTGTGTGATACTGAGGCTGTTGTTGGTGTGTGTGTGTGTGTGTGTGTGCTACTGAGATTGTTGTTGGTGTGTGTGTGATACTGAGGCTGTTGTTGGTCTGTGTGTGTGTGTGATACTGCGGCTGGTGTTGGTCTGTGTGTGTGTGTGTGTGTGAAACTGAGGCTGTTGTTTGTGTCTGTGTGATACTGAGGTTGTTGTTGGTGTGTGTGTGTGTGTGTGTGTGTGATATTGAGGCTGTTGTTGGTGTGTATGTGTGTGATACTGAGGTTGTTTGTGTGTGTGCGTGATACTGAGGTTGTTGTTGGTGTGTGTGTGATACTGAGGTTGTTGTTGGTGTGTCTGTGTGTGATACTGAGGCTGTTGTTGGTGTGTGTGAGACACTGAGGTTGTTGTTGGTGTGTGTGTGTGTGTGATACGGAGGCTGTTTTTGGTGTGTGTGTGTGTCATACTGAGGTTGTTGTTGGTGTGTGTGTGTGTGTGATACGGAGGCTGTTGTTGGTGTGTGTGTGTGATACTGAGGCTGTTGTTGGTGTGTGTGTGTGATACTGAGGGTGTTGTTGGTGTGTGTGTGTGTATGTTTCTGTGATACTGAGGCTCTTGTTGGTGCGTGTGTGTGTGATACTGAGGTTGTTGTTGGTGTGTGTGATACTGAGGCTGTTGTTGGTGTCTGTGTGATACTGAGGCTGTTGTTAGTGTGTGTGTGATACTGAGGTTGTTGTTGGGGTGTGAGTGATACTGAGGTTTTTGGTGTGAGTGTGTGTGTGATACTGAGGCTGTTGTTGGTGTCTGTGTGTGATACTGAGGCTGTTGTTGTTGGTGTGTGTGTGTGTGATACTGAGGCTGTTGTTGGTGTGTGTGTGATACTGAGGTTGTTGTTGGGGTGTGTGTGATACTGAGGTTGTTTTTGGTGTGAGTGTGTGTGTGTGATACTGAGGCTGTTGTTGGTGTCTGTGTGTGATACTGAGGCTGTTGTTGTTGGTGTGTGTGTGTGATACTGAGGTTGTTGTTTGGTGTGTGTGTGATACTGAGGTTGTTGTTGGTGTGTGTGTGTGTGTGATACTGAGGCTATTGTTGGTGTCTGTGTGTGATACTGAGGCTGTTGTTGGTGTGTGTGTGTGTGATACTCAGGCTGTTGTTGGTCTGTGTGTGTGTGTGTGATACTGAGGTTGTTGGTGGTGTCTGTGTGTGAATCTGAGGCTGTTGGTGAGTGTGTGTGTGTGAGATACTGAGGTTGTTGTTTGTGTTTGTGTGTGATACTGAGACTGTTGTTGGTGTGTGTGTGCTATTGAGGTTGTTGTTGGTGTGTGTGTGTGTGATACTTAGGCTGTTGTTGGTGTGTATGTGTGTGATACTGAGGCTGTTGTTGGTGTCTGTGTGTGCTACTGAGGCTGTTGTTGGTGTGTGTGTGTGTGATACTCAGGCTGTTGTTGGTCTGTGTGTGTGTGTGTGATACTGAGGCAGTTGTTGGTGTTTGTGTGTGATACTGAGACTGTTGTTGGTGTGTGTGTGCTATTGAGGTTGTTGTTGGTGTGTGTGTGTGTGATACTGAGGCTGTTGTTGGTGTGTATGTGTGTGACACTGAGGTTGTTGGTGTATGTGCGTGATACTGAGGTTGTTGGTGTGTGTGTGTGATACTGAGGTTGTTGTTGGTGTGTGTGTGTGTGATCCTGAGGCTGTTGTTGGTGTGTGTGTGCGTGATACTGAGGTTGTTGTTGGTGTGTGTGTGTGTGTGATACTGAGGCTGTTGTTGGTGTGTGTGAGACACTGAGGTTGTTGTTGGTGTGTGTGTGTGTGTGATACGGAGGCTGTTGTTGGTGTGTGTGTGTGTGTGTGATACTGAGGCTGTTGGTGTGTGTGTGTGCGAGATACTGAGGCTGTTGTTGGTGTGTGTGAGACACTGAGGTTGTTGTTGGTGTGTGTGTGTGTGTGTGTGTGTGATACTGAGGCTGTTGTTGGTGTGTGTGTGTCTGATACTGAGGCTGTTGTTGATGTGTGTGTGTGTGATACTGAGGTTGTTGTTGTGTGTGTGTGTGTGATACTGAGGCTGTTGTTGGTGTGTGTGTGTGAGTCACTGAGGTTGTTGTTGGTGTGTGTGTGTGTGTGTGTGTGATTCTGAGGCTGTTGTTGTTGGTGTGTGTGTGTGTGATACTGAGGCTGTTGTTGGTGTGTATGTGTGTGATACTGAGGCTGTTGTTGGTGTGTGTGAGACACTGAGGTTGTTGTTGGAGTGTGTGTGTGTGTGTGTGATACTGAAGCTGTTGTTGGTGTGTGTGTGTGTGATACTGAGGCTGTTGTTGGTGTGTGTGAGACACTGAGGTTGTTGTTGGTGTGTGTGTGTGATACGGAGGCTGTTGTTGGTGTGTGTGTGTGTGATACTGAGGCTGTTGTTGGTGTGTGTGTGTGTGATACTGAGGTTGTTGTTGTGTGTGTGTGTGTGACACTGAGGCTGTTGTTCGTGTGTGTGTGTGAGTCACTGAGGTTGTTGTTGGTGTGTGTGTGTGATACTGAGTTTGTTGTTGGTCTGTGTGTGTGATACTGAGGCTGTTGGTGTGTGTGTGTGTGTGATACTGAGGCTGTTGTTGGTGTATGCGTGATACTGAGGTTGTTGTTGGTGTGTGTGAGTGTGATACTGAGGTTGTTGTTGGTCTGTGTGTGTGTGTGATACTGAGGCTGTTGTTGGTGTGTGTGTGTGTGTGATACTGAGTTTGTTGTTGGTGTGTGTTTGTGTGTGAGACACTGAGGCTGTTGTTGGTGTGTGTGTGTGTGTGAGACACTGAGGTTGTTGTTGGTGTGTGTGTGTGATACTGAGGTTGTTGTTGGTGTGTGCGTGTGTGTGATACGGAGGCTGTTGTTGGTGTGTGTGTGTCTGTGTGTGTGATACTGAGGCTGTTGTTGGTGTGTGTGTGATACTGCGGTTGTTGTTGGTGTGTGTGTATGATACTGAGGCTGTTGTTGGTGTGTGTGTGACACTGAGGCTGTTGTTAGTGTGTGTGTGTGTGATACTGTGGCTGTTGTTGGTGTGTGTTTGTGTGTGATACTGAGGTTGTTGTTGGGGTGATACTGAGGTTGTTTTTGGTGTGAGTGTGTGTGTGATACTGAGGCTGTTGTTGGAGTGTGTGTGATACTGAGGTTGTTGTTGGGGTGATATTGAGGTTGTTGTTGGTGTGTGTGTGTGTGATACTGAGGTTGTTGTTGGTGTGTGTGTGTGTGATATTGAGGTTGTTGTTGGTGTGTGTGTGATACTGAGGCTGTTGTTGGTGTGTGTGTGTGTGATACTGAGGCTGTTGTTGGGGTGTGTGTGTGTGATACTGAGGCTGTTGTTGTTGGTGTGTGTGTGTGTGTGATACTGAGGTTGTTGTTGGTGTGTGTGTGTGATACTGAGGCTGTTATTGGTGTGTGTGTGTGTGTGATACTGAGGCTGCTGTTGGTGTGTGTTTGTGAGACACTGAGGTTGTTGTTGGTGTGTGTGTGTGTGATTCTGAGGCTGTTGTTGTTGCTGTGTGTGATACTGAGGTTGTTGTTGGTGTGTGTGTGATACAGAGGCTGTTGTTGTTGGTGCGTGTGTGTGTGATACTGAGGTTGTTGCTGGTGTCTGTGTGTGATACTGAGGCTGTTGTTGTTGGTGCGTGTGTGTGTGATACTGAGGTTGTTGGTGGTGTCTGTGTGTGAATCTGAGGCTGTTGGTGTGTGTGTGTGTGAGATACTGAAGTTGTTGTTTGTGTGTGTGTGTGCTACTGAGGTTGTTGTTGGTGTGTATGTGTGTGTGATACTGAGGTTGTTGTTGGTGTGTGTGTGATACTGAGTCTGTTGTTGGTCTGTGTGTGTGTGTGTGATTCTGAGGCTGTTGTTGGTGTGTGTGTGTGTGATACTGAGGCTGTTGTTGGTGTGTGTGTGTGTGTGATACTGAGGCTGTTGTTGGTGTGGGTGTGTGTGATACTGAGGTTGTTGTTGGTGTGTGTGTGTGTGTGTGATACTGAGGCTTTTGTTGGTGTGTGTGAGACACTGAGGTTGTTGTTGGTGTGTGTGTGTGTGATACGGAGGCTGTTGTTGGTGTGTGTGTGTGTGTGTGTGATACGGAGGCTGTTTTTGGTGTGTGTGTGTGTGTGTGATACTGAGGTTGCTGTTGGTGTGTGTGTGTGTGTGTGTGTGTGTGATTCTGAGGCTGTTTTTGGTGTGTGTGTGTGAGTCACTGAGGTTGTTGTTGGTGTGTGTGTGTGTGTGATTCTGAGGCTGTTGTTGTTGGTGTGTGTGTGTGATACTGAGGTTGTTGTTGGTGTGTGTGTGTGATACTGAGGCTGTTGTTGGTGTGTGTGTGTGATACTGAGGCTGCTGTTGGTGTGTGTGTGTGTGATACTGAGGCTGTTGTTGATGTGTGTGTGTGTGTGTGATACTGAGGTTGTTGTTAGTGTGTGTGTGTGTGATACTGAGGCTGTTGTTGGTGTGTGTGAGACACTGACGTTGTTGGTGTGTGTGTGTGTGATACGGAGGCTGTTGTTGGTGTGTGTGTGTGTGTGATACTGAGGCTGTTGTTGGTGTGTGTGTGTGTGTGTGATACTGAGGTTGTTGTTGGTGTGTGTGTGTGTGTGTGTGTGTGTGATACTGAGACTGTTTTTGGTGTGTGTGTGTGAGTCACTGAGGTTGTTGTTGGTGTGTGTGTGTGTGTGATTCTGAGGCTGTTGTTGTTGGTGTGTGTGTGTGATACTGAGGTTGTTGTTGGTGTGTGTGTGATACTGAGGTTGTTGTTGGTCTGTGTGTGTGCGTGATACTGAGGCTGTTGTTGGTGTGTGTGTGTGTGATACTGAGGTTGTTGTTGGTGTGTGTGTGTGTGTGTGTGAGACACTGAGGCTGTTGTTGGTGTGTGTGTGTGTGAGACACTGAGGATGTTGTTGGTGTGTGTGTGTGATTCTGAGGCTGTTGTTGTTGGTGTGTGTGATACTGAGGTTGTTGTTGGTGTGAGTGTGTGTGTAATACTGAGGTTGTTGTTGGTCTGTGTGTGTGTGATACTGAGGCTGTTGTTGGTGTTTGTGTGTGTGTGTGATACTGAGGCTGTTGTTGCGTGTGTGAGACAATGGGGTTGTTGTTGGTGTGTATGTGTGTGATACTGAGGCTGTTGTTGGTGTGTGTGTGAGACACTGAGGTTGTTGTTGGTGTGTGTGTGTGTGATACTGAGACTGTTGTTGGTGTGTGTGAGACACTGAGGTTGTTGTTGGTGTGTGTGTGTGTGTGATACGGAGGCTGTTTTTGGTGTGTGTGTGTGTCATACTGAGGTTGTTGTTAGTGTGTGTGTGTGTGTGATACGGAGGCTGTTGATGGTGTGTGTGTGTGATACTGAGGCTGTTGTTGGTGTGTGTGTGTGATACTGAGGTTGTTGTTGGTGTGTGTGTGTGTGTGTTTCTGTGATACTGAGGCTGTTGTTGGTGCGTGTGTGTGTGATACTGAGGTTGTTGGTGTGTGTGATACTGAGGCTGTTGTTGATGTCTGTGTGATACTGAGGCTGTTGTTAGTGTGTGTGTGATACTGAGGTTGTTGTTGGGGTGTGAGTGATACTGAGGTTTTTGGTGTGAGTGTGTGTGTGTGATACTGAGGCTGTTGTTGGTGTCTGTGTGTGATACTGAGGCTGTTGTTGTTGGTGTGTGTGTGTGTGATACTGAGGCTTTTGTTGTTGTGTGTGTGATACTGAGGTTGTTGTTGGGGTGTGTGTGATACTGAGGTTGTTTTTGGATGAGTGTGTGTGTGTGATACTGAGGCTGTTGTTGGTGTCTGTGTGTGATACTGAGGCTGTTGTTGTTGGTGTGTGTGTGTGTGATTCTGAGGTTGTTGTTTGGTGTGTGTGTGATACTGAGGTTGTTGTTGGTGTGTTTGTGTGTGTGATACTGAGGCTGTTGTTGGTGTGTGTGTGTGTGATACTCAGGCTGTTGTTGGTGTGTGTGTGTGTGATACTGAGGTTGTTGTTTGGTGTGTGTGTGATACTGAGGTTGTTGTTGGTGTGTGTGTGTGTGATACTGAGGTTGTTGGTGGTGTCTGTGTGTGAATCTGAGGCTGTTGGTGTGTGTGTGTGTGAGATACTGAGGTTGTTGTTTGTGTGTGTGTGTGTGTGATACTGAGGCAGTTGTTGGTGTGTGTGTGTGATACTGAGACTGTTGTTGGTGTGTGTGTGCTATTGAGGTTGTTGTTGGTGTGTGTGTGTGTGATACTGAGGCTGTTGTTGGTGTGTATGTGTGTGATACTGAGGCTGTTGTTGGTGTGTGTGCATGATACTGAGGTTGTTGGTGTGTGTGTGTGTGATACTGAGGTTGTTGTTGGCGTGTGTGTGTGTGATCCTGAGGCTGTTGTTGGTGTGTGTGTGTGTGATACTGAGGTTGTTGTTGGTGTGTGTGTGTGTGTGTGTGATACTGAGGCTGTTGTTGGTGTGTGTGAGACACTGAGGTTGTTGTTGGTGTGTGTGTGTGTGAGATACGGAGGCTGTTGTTGGTGTGTGTGTGTGTGTGTGAATCTGAGGCTGTTGGTGTGTGTGTGTGCGAGATACTGAGGCTGTTGTTGGTGTGTGTGAGACACTGAGGTTGTTGTTGGTGTGTGTGTGTGTGTGTGTGTGATACTGAGGCTGTTGTTGGTGTGTGTGTGTGATACTGAGGCTGTTGTTGATGTGTGTGTGTGTGATACTGAGGTTGTTGTTAGTGTGTGTATGTGTGATACTGAGGCTGTTGTTGGTGTGTGTGAGACACTGAGGTTGTTGTTGGTGTGTGTGTGTGATACGGAGGCTGTTGTTGGTGTGTGTGTGTGTGTGTGATACTGAGGCTGTTGTTGGTGTGTGTGTGTGATACTGAGGTTGTTGTTGCGTCTGTGTGTGTGATACTGAGGCTGTTGTTGGTGTGTGTGTGTGTGATACTGAGGTTGTTGTTGGTGTGTGTGTGTGTGTGATTCTGAGGCTGTTGTTGGTGTGTGTGTGTGATACTGAGGTTGTTGTTGGTCTGTGTGTGTGTGTGATACTGAGGCTGTTGTTGTTGGTGTGTGTGAGACACTGAGGTTGTTGTTGGTGTGTGTGTGTGTGATACGGAGGCTGTTGTTGGTGTGTGTGTGTGTGTGTGTGTTACGGAGGCTGTTTTTGGTGTGTGTGTGTGTGTGTGATACTGAGGTTGCTGTTGGTGTGTGTGTGTGTGTGATACTGAGGCTGTTTTTGGTGTGTGTGTGTGAGTCACTGAGGTTGTTGTTGGTGTGTGTGTGTGTGTGATTCTGAGGCTGTTGTTGTTGGTGTGTGTGTGTGATACTGAGGTTGTTGTTGGTGTGTGTGTGTGATACTGAGGCTGTTGTTGGTGTGTGTGTGTGATACTGAGGCTGCTGTTGGTGTGTGTGTGTGTGATACTGAGGCTGTTGTTGATGTGTGTGTGTGTGTGTGATACTGAGGTTGTTGTTAGTGTGTGTGTGTGTGATACTGAGGCTGTTGTTGGTGTGTGTGAGACACTGACGTTGTTGGTGTGTGTGTGTGTGATACGGAGGCTGTTGTTGGTGTGTGTGTGTGTGTGATACTGAGGCTGTTGTTGGTGTGTGTGTGTGTGTGTGATACTGAGGTTGTTGTTGGTGTGTGTGTGTGTGTGTGTGTGTGATACTGAGGCTGTTTTTGGTGTGTGTGTGTGAGTCACTGAGGTTGTTGTTGGTGTGTGTGTGTGTGTGATTCTGAGGCTGTTGTTGTTGGTGTGTGTGTGTGATACTGAGGTTGTTGTTGGTGTGTGTGTGATACTGAGGTTGTTGTTGGTCTGTGTGTGTGCGTGATACTGAGGCTGTTGTTGTTGGTGTGTGTGTGTGATACTGAGGTTGTTGTTGGTGTGTGTGTGTGTGTGTGAGACACTGAGGCTGTTGTTGGTGTGTGTGTGTGTGAGACACTGAGGATGTTGTTGGTGTGTGTGTGTGATTCTGAGGCTGTTGTTGTTGGTGTGTGTGATACTGAGGTTGTTGTTGGTGTGAGTGTGTGTGTAATACTGAGGTTGTTGTTGGTCTGTGTGTGTGTGATACTGAGGCTGTTGTTGGTGTTTGTGTGTGTGTGTGATACTGAGGCTGTTGTTGCGTGTGTGAGACAATGGGGTTGTTGTTGGTGTGTATGTGTGTGATACTGAGGCTGTTGTTGGTGTGTGTGTGAGACACTGAGGTTGTTGTTGGTGTGTGTGTGTGTGATACTGAGACTGTTGTTGGTGTGTGTGAGACACTGAGGTTGTTGTTGGTGTGTGTGTGTGTGTGATACGGAGGCTGTTTTTGGTGTGTGTGTGTGTCATACTGAGGTTGTTGTTAGTGTGTGTGTGTGTGTGATACGGAGGCTGTTGATGGTGTGTGTGTGTGATACTGAGGCTGTTGTTGGTGTGTGTGTGTGATACTGAGGTTGTTGTTGGTGTGTGTGTGTGTGTGTTTCTGTGATACTGAGGCTGTTGTTGGTGCGTGTGTGTGTGATACTGAGGTTGTTGGTGTGTGTGATACTGAGGCTGTTGTTGATGTCTGTGTGATACTGAGGCTGTTGTTAGTGTGTGTGTGTGTGTGAGACACTGAGGCTGTTGTTGGTGTGTGTGTGTGTGAGACACTGAGGATGTTGTTGGTGTGTGTGTGTGATTCTGAGGCTGTTGTTGTTGGTGTGTGTGATACTGAGGTTGTTTTTGGTGTGAGTGTGTGTGTAATACTGAGGTTGTTGTTGGTCTGTGTGTGTGTGATACTGAGGCTGTTGTTGGTGTTTGTGTGTGTGTGTGATACTGAGGCTGTTGTTGCGTGTGTGAGACAATGGGGTTGTTGTTGGTGTGTATGTGTGTGATACTGAGGCTGTTGTTGGTGTGTGTGTGAGACACTGAGGTTGTTGTTGGTGTGTGTGTGTGTGATACTGAGACTGTTGTTGGTGTGTGTGAGACACTGAGGTTGTTGGTGTGTGTGTGTGTGTGATACGGAGGCTGTTTTTGGTGTGTGTGTGTGTCATACTGAGGTTGTTGTTAGTGTGTGTGTGTGTGTGATACGGAGGCTGTTGATGGTGTGTGTGTGTGATACTGAGGCTGTTGTTGGTGTGTGTGTGTGATACTGAGGTTGTTGTTGGTGTGTGTGTGTGTGTGTTTCTGTGATACTGAGGCTGTTGTTGGTGCGTGTGTGTGTGATACTGAGGTTGTTGGTGTGTGGGATACTGAGGCTGTTGTTGATGTCTGTGTGATACTGAGGTTGTTGTTGGGGTGTGAGTGATACTGAGGTTTTTGGTGTGAGTGTGTGTGTGTGATACTGAGGCTGTTGTTGGTGTCTGTGTGTGATACTGAGGCTGTTGTTGTTGGTGTGTGTGTGTGTGATACTGAGGCTGTTGTTGGTGTGTGTGTGATACTGAGGTTGTTGTTGGGGTGTGTGTGATACTGAGGTTGTTTTTGGATGAGTGTGTGTGTGTGATACTGAGGCTGTTGTTGGTGTCTGTGTGTGATACTGAGGCTGTTGTTGTTGGTGTGTGTGTGTGTGATTCTGAGGTTGTTGTTTGGTGTGTGTGTGATACTGAGGTTGTTGTTGGTGTGTGTGTGTGTGATACTGAGGCTGTTGTTGGTGTGTGTGTGTGTGATACTCAGGCTGTTGTTGGTGTGTGTGTGTGTGATACTGAGGTTGTTGTTTGGTGTGTGTGTGATACTGAGGTTGTTGTTGGTGTGTGTGTGTGTGATACTGAGGTTGTTGGTGGTGTCTGTGTGTGAATCTGAGGCTGTTGGTGTGTGTGTGTGAGATACTGAGGTTGTTGTTTGTGTGTGTGTGTGTGTGATACTGAGGCAGTTGTTGGTGTGTGTGTGTGATACTGAGACTGTTGTTGGTGTGTGTGTGCTATTGAGGTTGTTGTTGGTGTGTGTGTGTGTGATACTGAGGCTGTTGTTGGTGTGTATGTGTGTGATACTGAGGCTGTTGTTGGTGTGTGTGCATGATACTGAGGTTGTTGGTGTGTGTGTGTGTGATACTGAGGTTGTTGTTGGCGTGTGTGTGTGTGATCCTGAGGCTGTTGTTGGTGTGTGTGTGTGTGATACTGAGGTTGTTGTTGGTGTGTGTGTGTGTGTGATACTGAGGCTGTTGTTGGTGTGTGTGAGACACTGAGGTTGTTGTTGGTGTGTGTGTGTGTGAGATACGGAGGCTGTTGTTGGTGTGTGTGTGTGTGTGTGTGAATCTGAGGCTGTTGGTGTGTGTGTGTGCGAGATACTGAGGCTGTTGTTGGTGTGTGTGAGACACTGAGGTTGTTGTTGGTGTGTGTGTGTGTGTGTGTGTGATACTGAGGCTGTTGTTGGTGTGTGTGTGTGATACTGAGGCTGTTGTTGATGTGTGTGTGTGATACTGAGGTTGTTGTTAGTGTGTGTGTGTGTGATACTGAGGCTGTTGTTGGTGTGTGTGAGACACTGAGGTTGTTGTTGGTGTGTGTGTGTGATACGGAGGCTGTTGTTGGTGTGTGTGTGCGTGTGTGATACTGAGGCTGTTGTTGGTGTGTGTGTGTGATACTGAGGTTGTTGTTGCGTGTGTGTGTGTGATACTGAGGCTGTTGTTGGTGTGTGTGTGTGAGTCACTGAGGTTGTTGTTGGTGTGTGTGTGTGTGTGATTCTGAGGCTGTTGTTGGTGTGTGTGTGTGATACTGAGGTTGTTGTTGGTCTGTGTGTGTGTGTGATACTGAGGCTGTTGTTGTTGGTGTGTGTGATACTGAGGTTGTTGTTGGTGTGTGCGTGTGTGTGATACGGAGGCTGTTGTTGGTGTGTGTGTGTCTGTGTGTGTGATTCTGAGGCTGTTGTTGTTGGTGTGTGTGATACTGAGGTTGTTGTTGGTGTGTGCGTGTGTGTGATACGGAGGCTGTTGTTGGTGTGTGTGTGTCTGTGTGTGTGATACTGAGGCTGTTGTTGGTGTGTGTGTGATACTGCGGTTGTTGTTGGTGTGTGTGTGTGTGATACTGAGGCTGTTGTTGTTGGTGCGTGTGTGTGTGATACTGAGGTTGTTGGTGGTGTCTGTGTGTGAATCTGAGGCTGTTGGTGTGTGTGTGTGTGAGATACTGAGGTTGTTGTTTGTGTGTGTGTGTGCTACTGAGGTTGTTGTTGGTGTGTATGTGTGTGTGATACTGAGGTTGTTGTTGGTGTGTGTGTGATACTGAGTCTGTTGTTGGTCTGTGTGTGTGTGCGTGATTCTGAGGCTGTTGTTGGTGTGTGTGTTTGTGATACTGAGGCTGTTGTTGGTGTCTGTGTGATACTGAGGCTGTTGTTGGTGTGTGTGTGTGTGTGATACTGAGGCTGTTGTTGGTGTGTGTGTGTGTGATACTGAGGTTGTTGTTGGTGTGTGTGTGTGTGTGTGTGATACTGAGGCTTTTGTTGGTGTGTGAGACACTGAGGTTGTTGTTGCTGTGTGTGTGTGTGATACGGAGGCTGTTGTTGGTGTGTGTGTGTGATACTGAGGCTGTTGGTGTGTGTGTGTGATACTGAGGCTGCTGTTGGTGTGTGTGTGTGTGATACTGAGGCTGTTGTTGGTGTGTGTGTGTGTGTGTGATACTGAGGTTGTTGTTAGTGTGTGTGTGTGTGATACTGAGGCTGTTGTTGGTGTGTGTGTGAGACACTGACCTTGTTGTTGGTGTGTGTGTGTGATACGGAGGCTGTTGTTGGTGTGTGTGTGTGTGTGTGATACTGAGGCTGTTGTTGGTGTGTGTGTGTGTGTGTGTGTGATACTGAGGTTGTTGTTGGTGTGTGTGTGTGTGTGTGTGTGTGTGTGTGATACTGAGGCTGTTTTTGGTGTGTGTGTGTGAGTCACTGAGGTTGTTGTTGTTGTTAGTGTGTGTGTGTGTGTGTGATACTGAGGTTGTTGTTGGTGTGTGTGTGATACTGAGGTTGTTGTTGGTCTGTGTGTGTGCGTGATACTGAGGCTGTTGTTGGTGTGTGTGTGTGTGATACTGAGGTTGTTGTTGGTGTGTGTGTGTGTGTGAGACACTGAGGCTGTTGTTGGTGTGTGTGTGTGTGTGTGAGACACTGAGGTTGTTGTTGGTGTGTGTGTGTGATTCTGAGGCTGTTGTTGTTGGTGTGTGTGATACTGAGGTTGTTGTTGGTGTGAGTGTTTGTGTAATACTGAGGTTGTTGTTGGTCTGTGTGTGTGTGATACTGAGGCTGTTGTTGGTGTTTGTGTGTGTGTGTGATACTGAGGCTGTTGTTGCGTGTGTGAGACAATGGGGTTGTTGTTGGTGTGTATGTGTGTGATACTGAGGCTGTTGTTGGTGTGTGTGTGAGACACTGAGGTTGTTGTTGGTGTGTGTGTGTGTGATACTGAGGCTGTTGTTGGTGTGTGTGAGACACTGAGGTTGTTGTTGGTGTGTGTGTGTGTGTGATACGGAGGCTGTTTTTGGTGTGTGTGTGTGTCATACTGAGGTTGTTGTTGGTGTGTGTGTGTGTGATACGGAGGCTGTTGATGGTGTGTGTGTGTGATACTGAGGCTGTTGTTGGTGTGTGTGTGTGATACTGAGGTTGTTGTTGGTGTGATACTGAGGCTGTTGTTGATGTCTGTGTGATACTGAGGCTGTTGTTAGTGTGTGTGTGATACTGAGGTTGTTGTTGGGGTGTGAGTGATACTGTGGTTGTTGGTGTGTGTGATACTGAGGCTGTTGTTGATGTCTGTGTGATACTGAGGCTGTTGTTAGTGTGTGTGTGATACTGAGGTTGTTGTTGGGGTGTGAGTGATACTGTGGTTTTTGGTGTGAGTGTGTGTGTGTGATACTGAGGCTGTTGTTGGTGTCTGTGTGTGATACTGAGGCTGTTGTTGGTGTGTGTGTGATACTGAGGTTGTTGTTGGGGTGTGTGTGATACTGAGGTTGTTTTTGGATGAGTGTGTGTGTGTGATACTGAGGCTGTTGTTGGTGTCTGTGTGTGATACTGAGGCTGTTGTTGTTTGTGTGTGTGTGTGTGATACTGAGGTTGTTGTTTGGTGTGTGTGTGATACTGAGGTTGTTGTTGGTGTGTGTGTGTGTGATACTGAGGCTGTTGTTGGTGTCTGTGTGTGATACTGAGGCTGTTGTTGGTGTGTGTGTGTGTGATACCCAGGCTGTTGTTGGTGTGTGTGTGTGTGATACTGAGGTTGTTGTTTGGTGTGTGTGTGATACTGAGGTTGTTGTTGGTGTGTGTGTGTGTGATACTGAGGTTGTTGGTGGTGTCTGTGTGTGAATCTGAGGCTGTTGGTGTGTGTGTGTGTGAGATACTGAGGTTGTTGTTTGTGTGTGTGTGTGTGTGATACTGAGGCAGTTGTTGGTGTGTGTGTGTGATACTGAGACTGTTGTTGGTGTGTGTGTGCTATTGAGGTTGTTGTTGGAGTGTGTGTGTGTGTGATACTGAGGCTGTTGTTGGTGTGTATGTGTGTGATACTGAGGCTGTTGTTGGTGTGTGTGCGTGATACTGAGGTTGTTGGTGTGTGTGTGCGATACTGAGGTTGTTGTTGGTGTGTGTGTGTGTGATCCTGAGGCTGTTGTTGGTGTGTGTGTGTGTGATACTGAGGTTGTTGTTGGTGTGTGTGTGTGTGTGATACTGAGGCTGTTGTTGGTGTGTGTGAGACACTGAGGTTGTTGTTGGTGTGTGTGTGTGTGTGATACGGAGGCTGTTGTTGGTGTGTGTGTGTGTGTGTGAATCTGAGGCTGTTGGTGTGTGTGTGTGCGAGATACTGAGGCTGTTGTTGGTGTGTGTGAGACACTGAGGTTGTTGTTGGTGTGTGTTTTGTGTGTGTGTGATACTGAGGCTGTTGTTGGTGTGTGTGTGTGTGATACTGAGGCTGTTGTTGATGTGTGTGTGTGTGATACTGAGGTTGTTGTTAGTGTGTGTGTGTGTGATACTGAGGCTGTTGTTGGTGTGTGTGAGACACTGAGGTTATTGTTGGTGTGTGTGTGATACGGAGGCTGTTGTTGGTGTGTGTGTGTGTGATACTGAGGCTGTTGTTGGTGTGTGTGTGTGTGATACTGAGGTTGTTGTTGTGTGTGTGTGTGTGATACTGAGGCTGTTGTTGGTGTGTGTGTGTGAGTCACTGAGGTTGTTGGTGTGTGTGTGTGTGTGATTCTGAGGCTGTTGTTGGTGTGTGTGTGTGATACTGAGGTTGTTGTTGGTCTGTGTGTGTGTGTGATACTGAGGCTGTTGGTGTGTGTGTGTGTGATACTGAGGCTGTTGTTGGTGTGTGTGTGATACTGAGGTTGTTGTTGGTGTGTGTGAGTGTGATACTGAGGTTGTTGTTGGTCTGTGTGTGTGTGTGATACTGAGGCTGTTGTTGGTGTGTGTGTGTGTGATACTGAGGTTGTTGTTGGTGTGTGTTTGTGTGTGAGACACTGAGGCTGTTGTTGGTGTGTGTGTGTTGTGTGAGACACTGAGGTTGTTGTTGGTGTGTGTGTGTGATTCTGAGGCTGTTGTTGTTGGTGTGTGTGATACTGAGGTTGTTGTTGGTGAGTGCGTGTGTGTGATACGGAGGCTGTTGTTGGTGTGTGTGTGTCTGTGTGTGTGATACTGAGGCTGTTGTTGGTGTGTGTGTGATACTGCGGTTGTTGTTGGTGTGTGTGTGTGATACTGAGGCTGTTGGTGGTGTCTGTGTGTGAATCTGAGGCTGTTGGTGTGTGTGTGTGTGAGATACTGAGGTTGTTGTTTGTGTGTGTGTGTGCAACTGAGGTTGTTGTTGGTGTGTATGTGTGTGTGATACTGAGGTTGTTGTTGGTGTGTGTGTGATACTGAGTCTGTTGTTGGTCTGTGTGTGTGTGTGTGATTCTGAGGCTGTTGTTGGTGTGTGTGTTTGTGATACTGAGGCTGTTGTTGGTGTGTGTGTGATACTGAGGCTGTTGTTGGTCTGTGTGTGTGTGTGATACTGAGGCTGTTGTTGGTGTGTGTGTGTGTGATACTGAGGTTGTTGTTGGTGTGTGTGTGTGTGTATGATACTGAGGCTTTTTTTGGTGTGTGTGAGACACTGAGGTTGTTGTTGCTGTGTGTGTGTGTGTGATACGGAGGCTGTTGTTGGTGTGTGTGTGTGATACTGAGGCTGTTGTTGGTGTGTGTGTGTGATACTGAGGCTGCTGTTGGTGTGTGTGTGATACTGAGGCTGTTGTTGGTGTGTGTGTGTGTGTGATACTGAGGTTGTTGTTAGTGTGTGTGTGTGTGACACTGAGGCTGTTGTTGGTGTGTGTGAGACACTGACGTTGTTGTTGGTGTGTGTGTGTGATACGGAGGCTGTTGTTGGTGTGTGTGTGTGTGTGTGATACTGAGGCTGTTGGTGTGTGTGTGTGTGTGTGTGTGATACTGAGGTTGTTGTTGGTGTGTGTGTGTGTGATACTGAGGCTGTTTTTGGTGTGTGTGTGTGAGTCACTGAGGTTGTTGTTGGTGTGTGTGTGTGTGTGATTCTGAGGCTGTTGTTGTTGGTGTGTGTGTGTGATACTGAGGTTGTTGTTGGTGTGTGTGTGATACTGAGGTTGTTGTTGGTCTGTGTGTGTGCGTGATACTGAGGCGGTTGTTGGTGTGTGTGTGTGAGATACTGAGGTTGTTGTTGGTGTGTGTGTGTGTGTGAGACACTGAGGCTGTTGTTGGTGTGTGTGTGTGTGAGACACTGAGGTTGTTGTTGGTGTGTGTGTGTGATTCTGAGGCTGTTGTTGTTGGTGTGTGTGATACTGAGGTTGTTGTTGGTGTGAGTGTGTGTGTAATACTGAGGTTGTTGTTGGTCTGTGTGTGTGTGATACTGAGGCTGTTGTTGGTGTTTGTGTGTGTGTGTGATACTGAGGCTGTTGTTGCGTGTGTGAGACAATGGGGTTGTTGTTGGTGTGTATGTGTGTGATACTGAGGCTGTTGTTGGTGTGTGTGTGAGACACTGAGGTTGTTGTTGGTGTGTGTGTGTGTGATACTGAGGCTGTTGTTGGTGTGTGTGAGACACTGAGGTTGTTGTTGGTGTGTGTGTGTGTGTGATACGGAGGCTGTTTTTGGTGTGTGTGTGTCATACTGAGGTTGTTGTTGGTGTGTGTGTGATACGGAGGCTGTTGATGGTGTGTGTGTGTGATACTGAGGCTGTTGTTGGTGTGTGTGTTATACTGAGGTTGTTGTTGGTGTGTGTGTGTGTGTGTTTCTGTGATACTGAGGCTGTTGTTGGTGCGTGTGCGTGTGATACTGAAGTTGTTGGTGTGTGTGATACTGAGGCTGTTGTTGATGTCTGTGTGATACTGAGGCTGTTGTTAGTGTGTGTGTGATACTGAGGTTGTTGTTGGGGTGTGAGTGATACTGAGGTTTTTGGTGTGAGTGTGTGTGTGTGATACTGAGGCTGTTGTTGGTGTCTGTGTGTGATACTGAGGCTGTTGTTGTTGGTGTGTGTGTGTGTGTGATACTGAGGCTGTTGTTGGTGTGTGTGTGATACTGAGGTTGTTGTTGGGGTGTGTGTGATACTGAGGTTGTTTTTGGATGAGTGTGTGTGTGTGATCCTGAGGCTGTTGTTGGTGTCTGTGTGTGATACTGAGGCTGTTGTTGTTGGTGTGTGTTTGTGTGTGTGTGTGTGTGATACTGAGGCTGTTTTTGGTGTGTGTGTGTGAGTCACTGAGGTTGTTGTTGGTGTGTGTGTGTGTGTGTGTGTGTGATTCTGAGGCTGTTGTTGTTGGTGTGTGTGTGTGATACTGAGGTTGTTGTTGGTGTGTGTGTGATACTGAGATTGTTGTTGGTCTGTGTGTGTGCGTGATACTGAGGCTGTTGTTGGTGTGTCTGTGTGTTATACTGAGGTTGTTGTTGGTGTGTGTGTGTGTGTGAGACACGAGGCTGTTGTTGGTGTGTGTGTGTGTGTGAGACACTGAGGTTGTTGTTGGTGTGTGTGTGTGATTCTGAGGCTGTTGTTGTTGGTGTGTGTGATACTGAGGTTGTTGTTGGTGTGAGTGTGTGTGTAATACTGAGGTTGTTGTTGGTCTGTGTGTGTGTGATACTGAGGCTGTTGTTGGTGTTTGTGTGTGTGTGTGATACTGAGGCTGTTGTTGCGTGTGTGAGACAATGGGGTTGTTGTTGGTGTGTGTGTGTGTGATACTGAGGCTGTTGTTGGTGTGTGTGTGAGACACTGAGGTTGTTGTTGGTGTGTGTGTGTGTGTGATACTGAGGCTGTTGTTGTTGGTGTGTGTGTGTGTGATACTGAGGTTGTTGTTTGGTGTGTGTGTGATACTGAGGTTGTTGTTGGTGTGTGTGTGTGATACTGAGGCTGTTGTTGGTGTCTGTGTGTGATACTGAGGCTGTTGTTGGTGTGTGTGTGTGTGATACTCAGGCTGTTGTTGGTGTGTGTGTGTGTGATACTGAGGTTGTTGTTTGGTGTGTGTGTGATACTGAGGTTGTTGTTGGTGTGTGTGTGTGTGATACTGAGGTTGTTGGTGGTGTCTGTGTGTGAATCTGAGGCTGTTGGTGTGTGTGTGTGTGAGATACTGAGGTTGTTGTTTGTGTGTGTGTGTGTGTGATACTGAGGCAGTTGTTGGTGTGTGTGTGTGATACTGAGACTGTTGTTGGTGTGTCTGTGCTATTGAGGTTGTTGTTGGAGTGTGTGTGTGTGTGATACTGAGGCTGTTGTTGGTGTGTATGTGTGTGATACTGAGGCTGTTGTTGGTGTGTGTGCGTGATACTGAGGTTGTTGGTGTGTGTGTGTGCGATACTGAGGTTGTTGTTGGTGTGTGTGTGTGTGATCCTGAGGCTGTTGTTGGTGTGTGTGTGTGTGATACTGAGGTTGTTGTTGGTGTTTGTGTGTGTGTGATACTGAGGCTGTTGTTGGTGTGTGTGAGACACTGAGGTTGTTGTTGGTGTGTGTGTGTGTGTGATACGGAGGCTGTTGTTGGTGTGTGTGTGTGTGTGTGAATCTGAGGCTGTTGGTGTGTGTGTGTGCGAGATACTGAGGCTGTTGTTGGTGTGTGTGAGACACTGAGGTTGTTGTTGGTGTGTGTTTTGTGTGTGTGTGATACTGAGGCTGTTGTTGGTGTGTGTGTGTGTGATACTGAGGCTGTTGTTGATGTGTGTGTGTGTGATACTGAGGTTGTTGTTAGTGAGTGTGTGTGTGATACTGAGCCTGTTGTTGGTGTGTGTGAGACACTGAGGTTGTTGTTGGTGTGTGTGTGTGATACGGAGGCTGTTGTTGGTGTGTGTGTGTGTGTGTGTGATACTGAGGCTGTTGTTGGTGTGTGTGTGTGTGATACTGAGGTTGTTGTTGTGTGTGTGTGTGTGATACTGAGGCTGTTGTTGGTGTGTGTGTGTGAGTCACTGAGGTTGTTGTTGGTGTGTGTGTGTGTGATTCTGAGGCTGTTGTTGGTGTGTGTGTGTGATACTGAGGTTGTTGTTGGTCTGTGTGTGTGTGTGATACTGAGGCTGTTGGTGTGTGTGTGTGTGATACTGAGGCTGTTGTTGGTGTGTGTGTGATACTGAGGTTGTTGTTGGTGTGTGTGAGTGTGATACTGAGGTTGTTGTTGGTCTGTGTGTGTGTGTGATACTGAGGCTGTTGTTGGTGTGTGTGTGTGTGATACTGAGGTTGTTGTTGGTGTGTGTTTGTGTGTGAGACACTGAGGCTGTTGTTGGTGTGTGTGTGTTGTGTGAGACACTGAGGTTGTTGTTGGTGTGTCTGTGTGATTCTGAGGCTGTTGTTGTTGGTGTGTGTGATACTGAGGTTGTTGTTGGTGTGTGCGTGTGTGTGATACGGAGGCTGTTGTTGGTGTGTGTGTGTCTGTGTGTGTGATACTGAGGCTGTTGTTGGTGTGTGTGTGATACTGCGGTTGTTGTTGGTGTGTGTGTGTGATACTGAGGCTGTTGTTGTTGGTGCGTGTGTGTGTGATACTGAGGTTGTTGGTGGTGTCTGTGTGTGAATCTGAGGCTGTTGGTGTGTGTGTGTGTGAGATACTGAGGTTGTTGTTTGTGTGTGTGTGTGCTACTGAGGTTGTTGTTGGTGTGTATGTGTGTGTGATACTGAGGTTGTTGTTGGTGTGTGTGTGATACTGAGTCTGTTGTTGGTCTGTGTGTGTGTGTGTGATTCTGAGGCTGTTGTTGGTGTGTGTGTTTGTGATACTGAGGCTGTTGTTGGTGTGTGTGTGATACTGAGGCTATTGTTGGTCTGTGTGTGTATGTGATACTGAGGCTGTTGTTGGTGTGTGTGTGTGTGATACTGAGGTTGTTGTTGGTGTGTGTGTGTGTGTATGATACTGAGGCTTTTTTTGGTGTGTGTGAGACACTGAGGTTGTTGTTGCTGTGTGTGTTTGTGTGATACGGAGGCTGTTGTTGGTGTGTGTGTGTGATACTGAGGCTGTAGTTGGTGTGTGTGTGTGATACTGAGGCTGCTGTTGGTGTGTGTGTGATACTGAGGCTGTTGTTGGTGTGTGTGTGTGTGTGATACTGAGGTTGTTGTTAGTGTGTGTGTGTGTGTGACACTGAGGCTGTTGTTGGTGTGTGTGAGACACTGACATTGTTGTTGGTGTGTGTGTGTGATACGGAGGCTGTTGTTGGTGTGTGTGTGTGTGTGTGTGATACTGAGGCTGTTGGTGTGTGTGTGTGTGTGTGTGATACTGAGGTTGTTGTTGGTGTGTGTGTGTGTGATACTGAGGCTGTTTTTGGTGTGTGTGTGAGTCACTGAGGTTGTTGTTGGTGTGTGTGTGTGTGTGATTCTGAGGCTGTTGTTGTTGGTGTGTGTGTGTGATACTGAGGTTGTTGTTGGTGTGTGTGTGATACTGAGGTTGTTGTTGGTCTGTGTGTGTGCGTGATACTGAGGCTGTTGCTGGTGTGTGTGTGTGTGATACTGAGGTTGTTGTTGGTGTGTGTGAGACACTGAGGCTGTTGTTGGTGTGTGTGTGTGTGAGACACTGAGGTTGTTGTTGGTGTGTGTGTGTGATTCTGAGGCTGTTGTTGTTGGTGTGTGTGATAATGAGGTTGTTGTTGGTGTGAGTGTGTGTGTAATACTGAGGTTGTTGTTGGTCTGTGTGTGTGTGATACTGAGGCTGTTGTTGGTGTTTGTGTGTGTGTGTGATACTGAGGCTGTTGTTGCGTGTGTGAGACAATGGGGTTGTTGTTGGTGTGTATGTGTGTGATACTGAGGCTGTTGTTGGTGTGTGTGTGAGACACTGAGGTTGTTGTTGGTGTGTGTGTGTGTGATACTGAGGCTGTTGTTGGTGTGTGTGAGACACTGAGGTTGTTGTTGGTGTGTGTGTGTGTGTGATACGGAGGCTGTTTTTGGTGTGTGTGTGTCACACTGAGGTTGTTGTTGGTGTGTGTGTGTGTGTGATACGGAGGCTGTTGATGGTGTGTGTGTGTGATACTGAGGCTGTTGTTGGTGTGTGTGTGATACTGAGGTTGTTGTTGGTGTGTGTGTGTGTGTGTTTCTGTGATACTGAGGCTGTTGTTGGTGCGTGTGTGTGTGATACTGAAGTTGTTGGTGTGTGTGATACTGAGGCTGTTGTTGATGTCTGTGTGATACTGAGGCTGTTGTTAGTGTGTGTGTGATACTGAGGATGTTGTTGGTGTCTGTGTGTGATACTGAGGCTGTTGTTGTTGGTGTGTGTGTGTGTGTGTGATACTGAGGCTGTTGTTGGTGTGTGTGTGATACTGAGGTTGTTGTTGGGGTGTGTGTGATACTGAGGTTGTTTTTGGATGAGTGTGTGTGTGTGATACTGAGGCTGTTGTTGGTGTCTGTGTGTGATACTGAGGCTGTTGTTGTTGGTGTGTGTGTGTGTGATACTGAGGTTGTTGTTTGGTGTGTGTGTGATACTGAGGTTGTTGTTGGTGTGTGTGTGTGTGATACTGAGGATGTTGTTGGTGTCTGTGTGTGATACTGAGGCTGTTGTTGGTGTGTGTGTGTGTGTGATACTCAGGCTGTTGTTGGTGTGTGTGTGTGTGATACTGAGGTTGTTGTTTGGTGTGTGTGTGATACTGAGGTTGTTGTTTGTGTGTGTGTGTGTGATACTGAGGCAGTTGTTGGTGTGTGTGTGTGATACTGAGACTGTTGTTGGTGTGTGTGTGTGTGATACTGAGGCTGTTGTTGGTGTGTGTGTGTGTGATCCTGAGGCTGTTGTTGGTGTGTGTGTGTGTGATACTGAGGTTGTTGTTGGTGTGTGTGTGTGTGTGTGATACTGAGGCTGTTGTTGGTGTGTGTGAGACACTGAGGTTGTTGTTGGTGTGTGTGTGTGTGTGATACGGAGGCTGTTGTTGGTGTGTGTGTGTGTGTGTGTGAATCTGAGGCTGTTGGTGTGTGTGTGTGCGAGATACTGAGGCTGTTGTTGGTGTGTGTGAGACACTGAGGTTGTTGTTGGTGTGTGTGTGTGTGTGTGTGTGATACTGAGGCTGTTGTTGGTGTGTGTGTGTTTGATACTGAGGCTGTTGTTGATGTGTGTGTGTGTGATACTGAGGTTGTTGTTAGTGTGTGTGGCATGTGATACTGAGGCTGTTGTTGGTGTGTGTGAGACACTGAGGTTGTTGTTGGTGTGTGTGTGTGATACGGAGGCTGTTGTTGGTGTGTGTGTGTGTGTGTGATACTGAGGCTGTTGTTGGTGTGTGTGTGTGTGATACTGAGGTTGTTGTGTGTGTGTGTGTGATACTGAGGCTGTTGTTGGTGTGTGTGTGTGTGAGTCACTGAGGTTGTTGTTGGTGTGTGTGTGTGTGTGATTCTGAGGCTGTTGTTGGTGTGTGTGTGTGATACTGAGGTTGTTGTTGGTCTGTGTGTGTGTGTGATACTGAGGCTGTTGGTGTGTGTGTGTGTGATACTGAGGCTGTTGTTGGTGTGTGTGTGTGTGATACTGAGGTTGTTGTTTGTGTGTGTGTGTGCTACTGAGGTTGTTGTTGGTGTGTGTGTGTGTGTGCTACTGAGGTTGTTATTGGTGTGTATGTGTGTGTGATACTGAGGTTGTTGTTGGTGTGTGTGTGATACTGAGTCTGTTGTTGGTCTGTGTGTGTGTGTGTGATTCTGAGGCTGTTGTTGGTGTGTGTGTTTGTGATACTGAGGCTGTTGTTGGTGTGTGTGTGATACTGAGGCTATTGTTGGTCTGTGTGTGTATGTGATACTGAGGCTGTTGTTGGTGTGTGTGTTTGTGATACTGAGGCTGTTGTTGGTGTGTGTGTGATACTGAGGCTATTGTTGGTCTGTGTGTGTATGTTATACTGAGGCTGTTGTTGGTGTGTGTGTGTGTGATACTGAGGCTGTTGGTGTGTGTGTGTGTGATACTGAGGCTGTTGTTGGTGTGTGTGTGTGTGTGTGTGTGATACTGAGGTTGTTGTTGGTGCGTGTGTGTGATACTGAGGTTGTTGTTGGTGTGTGTGAGTGTGATACTGAGGTTGGTGTTGGTCTGTGTGTGTGTGTGATACTGAGGCTGTTGTTGGTGTGTGTATGTGTGATACTGAGGTTGTTGTTGGTGTGTGTGTGTGATTCTGAGGCTGTTGTTGGTGTGTGTGAGTGTGATACTGAGGTTGTTGTTGGTCTGTGTGTGTGTGTGATACTGAGGCTGTTGTTGGTGTGTGTATGTGTGATACTGAGGTTGTTGTTGGTGTGTGTGTGTGATTCTGAGGCTGTTGTTGGTGTGTGTGTGTGATACTGAGGTTGTTGTTGGTCTGTGTGTGTGTGTGACACTGAGGCTGTTGGTGTGTGTGTGTGTGATACTGAGGCTGTTGTTGGTGTGTGTGTGTGAGTGTGTGTGATACTGAGGTTGTTGTTGGTGCGTGTGTGTGATACTGAGGTTGTTGTTGGTGTGTGTGAGTGTGATACTGAGGTTGTTGTTGGTGTGTGCGTGTGTGTGATACGGAGGCTGTTGTTGGTGTGTGTGTGTCTGTGTGTGTGATACTGAGGCTGTTGTTGGTGTGTGTGTGATACTGCGGTTGTTGTTGGTGTGTGTGTGTGATACTGAGGCTGTTGTTGGTGTGTGTGTGACACTGAGGCTGTTGTTAGTGTGTGTGTGTGTGTGATACTGTGGCTGTTGTTGGTGTGTGTGTGTGTGATACTGAGGTTGTTGTTGGGGTGATACTGAGGCTGTTTTTGGTGTGAGTGTGTGTGTGATACTGAGGCTGTTGTTGGAGTGTGTGTGATACTGAGGTTGTTGTTGGGGTGATACTGAGGTTGTTGTTGGTGTGTGTGTGTGTGATACTGAGGCTGTTGTTGGTGTGTGTGTGTGTGATACTGAGGCTGTTGTTGGGGTGTGTGTGTGTGATACTGAGGCTGTTGTTGTTGGTGTGTGTGTGTGTGATACTGAGGTTGTTGTTGGTGTGTGTGTGTGATACTGAGGCTGTTATTGGTGTGTGTGTGTGTGATACTGAGGCTGCTGTTGGTGTGTGTGTGTGTGAGACACTGAGGTTGTTGTTGGTGTGTGTGTGTGTGATTCTGAGGCTGTTGTTGTTGGTGTGTGCGATACTGAGGTTGTTGTTGGTGTGTGTGTGATACAGAGGCTGTTGTTGTTGGTGCGTGTGTGTGTGATACTGAGGTTGTTGCTGGTGTCTGTGTGTGATACTGAGGCTGTTGTTGTTGGTGCGTGTGTGTGTGATACTGAGGTTGTTGGTGGTGTCTGTGTGTGAATCTGAGGCTGTTGGTGTGTGTGTGTGTGAGATACTGAGGTTGTTGTTTGTGTGTGTGTGTGATACTGATGCTGTTGTTGGTGTGTGTGTGTGCTACTGAGGTTGTTGTTGGTGTGTATGTGTGTGTGATACTGACGTGGTTGTTGGTGTGTGTGTGATACTGAGTCTGTTGTTGGTCTGTATGTGTGTGTGTGATACTGAGGTGGTTGTTCGTGTGTGTGTGATACTGAGGTTGTTGTTGGTGTGTGTGATACTGAGGCTTTTGTTGGTGTGTGTGAGACACTGAGGTTGTTGTTGCTGTGTGTGTGTGATACGGAGGCTGTTGTTGGTGTGTGTGTGTGTGATACTGAGGCTGTTGGTGTGTGTGATACTGAGGCTGCTGTTGGTGTGTGTGTGTGTGTGATACTGAGGCTGTTGTTGGTGTGTATGTGTGTGTGATACTGACGTGGTTGTTGGTGTGTGTGTGATACTGAGTCTGTTGTTGGTCTGTATGTGTGTGTGTGATACTGAGGTGGTTGTTGGTGTGTGTGTGATACTGAGGTTGTTGTTGGTGTGTGTGATACTGAGGCTTTTGTTGGTGTGTGTGAGACACTGAGGTTGTTGTTGCTGTGTGTGTGTGATACGGAGGCTGTTGTTGGTGTGTGTGTGTGTGATACTGAGGCTGTTGGTGTGTGTGATACTGAGGCTGCTGTTGGTGTGTGTGTGTGTGTGATACTGAGGCTGTTGTTGGTGTGTGTGTGTGTGTGATACTGAGGTTGTTGTTAGTGTGTGTGTGTGTGATACTGAGGCTGTTGTTGGTGCGTGTGAGACACTGACGTTGTTGTTGGTGTGTGTGTGTGTGATACGGAGGCTGTTGTTGGTGTGTGTGTGTGTGTGTGTGTGTGATACTGAGGCTGTTGTTGGTGTGTGTGTGTGTGTGTGTGATACTGAGGTTGTTGTTGGTGTGTGTGTGTGTGTGTGTGTGATACTGAGGCTGTTTTTGGTGTGTGTGTGTGAGTCACTGAGGTTGTTGTTGGTGTGTGTGTGTGTGATTCTGAGGCTGTTGTTGTTGGTGTGTGTGCGTGATACTGAGGCTGTTGTTGGTGTGTGCGTGTGTGATACTGAGGTTGTTGTTGGTGTGTGTGTGTGTGTGAGACACTGAGGCTGTTGTTGGTGTGTGTGTGTGATACTGAGGCTGTTGTTGTTGGTGTGTGTGATACTGAGGTTGTACTTGGTGTGTGTGTGTGTGTGAGACACTGAGGTTGTTGTTGGTGTGTGTGTGTGATTCTAAGGCTGTTGTTGGTGTGTGTGTGTGTGTGATACTGAGGTTGTTGTTGGTCTGTGTGTGTGCGTGATACTGAGGCTGTTGTTGGTGTGTGCGTGTGTGATACTGAGGTTGTTGTTGGTGTGTGTGTGTGTGTGAGACACTGAGGTTGTTGTTGGTGTGTGTGTGTGATTCTGAGGCTGTTGTTGATGGTGTGTGTGATACTGAGGTTGTTGTTGGTGTGAGTGTGTGTGTAATACTGAGGTTGTTGTTGGTCTGTGTGTGTGTGATACTGAGGCTGTTGTCGGTGTGTGTGTGTGTGAGACACTGATGTTGTTGTTGGTGTGTGTGTGTGTGATACTGAAGCTATTGTTGGTGTTTGTGTGTGTGTGTGATGCTGAGGCTGTTGTTGGCGTGTGTGAGACAATGGGGTTGTTGTTGGTGTGTGTGTGTGTGTGTGTGATACTGAGGCAGTTGTTGGTGTGTGTGAGACACTGAGGTTGTTGTTGGTGTGTGTGTGATACTGAGGCTGTTGTTGGTGTGTGTGTGTGTGAAACTGTGGCTGTTGTTGGTGTGTGTGTGTGTGTGATACTGAGGTTGTTGTAGGGGTGATACTGAGGTTTTTGGTGTGAGTGTGTGATACTGAGGCTGTTGTTGGTGTGTGTGTGTGATACTGAGGCTGTTGTTGGTGTGTGTGTGTGTGTGATACTGAGGCTGTTGTTGGTCTGTGTGTGTCTGTGTGTGTGATACTGAGGCTGTTGTTGGTGTGTGTGTGTGATACTGAGGCTGTTATTGGTGTGTATGTGTGATACTGAGGCTGCTGTTGGTGTGTGTGTGTGAGACACTGAGGTTGTTGTTGGTGTGTGTGTGTGTGTGATTCTGAGGCTGTTGTTGTTGGTGTGTGTGATACTGAGGTTGTTGTTGGTGTGTGTGTGATACAGAGGCTGTTGTTGTTGGTGCGTGTGTGTGTGTGATACTGAGGTTGTTGCTGGTGTCTGTGTGTGATACTGAGGCTGTTGTTGTTGGTGCGTGTGTGTGTGATACTGAGGTTGTTGTTGCGTGTGTGAGACAATGGGGTTGTTGTTGGTGTGTATGTGTGTGATACTGAGACTGTTGTTGGTGTGTGTGACACACTGAGGTTGTTGTTGGTGTGTGTGTGTGTGATACGGAGGCTGTTTTTGGTGTGTGTGTGTCATACTGAGGTTGTTGTTGGTGTGTGTGTGTGTGTGATACGGAGGCTGTTGATGGTGTGTGTGTGTGATACTGAGGCTGTTGTTGGTGTGTGTGTGTGATACTGAGGTTATTGTTGGTGTGTGTGTGTGTGTGTTTCTGTGATACTGAGGCTGTTGTTGGTGCGTGTGTGTGTGATACTGAAGTTGTTGGTGTGTGTGATACTGAGGCTGTTGTTGATGTCTGTGTGATACTGAGGCTGTTGTTAGTGTGTGTGTGATACTGAGGTTGTTGTTGGGGTGTGAGTGATACTGAGGTTTTTGGTGTGAGTGTGTGTGTGTGATACTGAGGCTGTTGTTGGTGTCTGTGTGTGATACTGAGGCTGTTGTTGTTGGTGTGTGTGTGTGTGTGTGTGATACTGAGGCTGTTGTTGATGTCTGTGTGATACTGAGGCTGTTGTTAGTGTGTGTGTGATACTGAGGTTGTTGTTGGGGTGTGTGTGATACTGAGGTTGTTTTTGGATGAGTGTGTGTGTGTGATACTGAGGCTGTTGTTGGTGTCTGTGTGTGATACTGAGGCTGTTGTTGTTGGTGTGTGTGTGTGTGATACTGAGGTTGTTGTTTGGTGTGTGTGTGATACTGAGGTTGTTGTTGGTGTGTGTGTGTGTGATACTGAGGCTGTTGTTGGTGTCTGTGTGTGATACTGAGGCTGTTGTTGGTGTGTGTGTGTGTGATACTCACGCTGTTGTTGGTGTGTGTGTGTGTGATACTGAGGTTGTTGTTTGGTGTGTGTGTGATACTGAGGTTGTTGTTTGTGTGTGTGTGTGTGATACTGAGGTTGTTGGTGGTGTCTGTGTGTGAGATACTGAGGTTGTTGTTTGTGTGTGTGTGTGTGTGATACTGAGGCAGTTGTTGGTGTGTGTGTGTGATACTGAGACTGTTGTTGGTGTGTGTGTGCTATTGAGGTTGTTGTTGGTGTGTGTGTGTGTGTGATACTGAGGCTGTTGTTGGTGTGTATGTGTGTGATACTGAGGCTGTTGTTGGTGTGTGTGCGTGATACTGAGGTTGTTGGTGTGTGTGTGTGTGTGATACTGAGGTTGTTGTTGGTGTGTGTGTGTGTGATCCTGAGGCTGTTGTTGGTGTGTGTGTGTGTGATACTGAGGTTGTTGTTGGTGTGTGTGTGTGTGTGATACTGAGGCTTTTGTTGGTGTGTGTGAGACACTGAGGTTGTTGTTGGTGTGTGTGTGTTTGTGATACGGAGGCTGTTGTTGGTGTGTGTGTGTGTGTGTGTGAATCTGAGGCTGTTGGTGTGTGTGTGTGCGAGATACTGAGGCTGTTGTTGGTGTGTGTGTGTGTGTGTGTGTGATACTGAGGCTGTTGTTGGTGTGTGTGTGTGTGATACTGAGGCTGTTGTTGTGTGTGTGTGTGATACTGAGGTTGTTGTTAGTGTGTGTGTGTGTGATACTGAGGCTGTTGTTGGTGTGTGTGAGACACTGAGGTGGTTGTTGGTGTGTGTGTGTGATACGGAGGCTGTTGTTGGTGTGTGTGTGTGTGAAACTGTGGCTGTTGTTGGTGTGTGTGTGTGTGTGATACTGAGGTTGTTGTAGGGGTGATACTGAGGTTTTTGGTGTGAGTGTGTGATACTGAGGCTGTTGTTGGTGTGTGTGTGTGATACTGAGGCTGTTGTTGGTGTTTGTGTGTGTGTGATACTGAGGCTGTTGTTGGTCTGTGTGTGTCTGTGTGTGTGATACTGAGGCTGTTGTTGGTGTGTGTGTGTGATACTGAGGCTGTTATTGGTGTGTGTGTGTGATACTGAGGCTGCTGTTGGTGTGTGTGTGTGAGACACTGAGGTTGTTGTTGGTGTGTGTGTGTGTGTGATTCTGAGGCTGTTGTTGTTGGTGTGTGTGATACTGAGGTTGTTGTTGGTGTGTGTGTGATACAGAGGCTGTTGTTGTTGGTGCGTGTGTGTGTGTGATACTGAGGTTGTTGCTGGTGTCTGTGTGTGATACTGAGGCTGTTGTTGTTGGTGCGTGTGTGTGTGATACTGAGGTTGTTGTTGCGTGTGTGAGACAATGGGGTTGTTGTTGGTGTGTATGTGTGTGATACTGAGGCTGTTGTTGGTGTGTGTGAGACACTGAGGTTGTTGTTGGTGTGTGTGTGTGTGATACGGAGGCTGTTTTTGGTGTGTGTGTGTCATACTGAGGTTGTTGTTGGTGTGTGTGTGTGTGTGATACGGAGGCTGTTGATGGTGTGTGTGTGTGATACTGAGGCTGTTGTTGGTGTGTGTGTGTGATACTGAGGTTATTGTTGGTGTGTGTGTGTGTGTGTTTCTGTGATACTGAGGCTGTTGTTGGTGCGTGTGTGTGTGATACTGAAGTTGTTGGTGTGTGTGATACTGAGGCTGTTGTTGATGTCTGTGTGATACTGAGGCTGTTGTTAGTGTGTGTGTGATACTGAGGTTGTTGTTGGGGTGTGAGTGATACTGAGGTTTTTGGTGTGAGTGTGTGTGTGTGATACTGAGGCTGTTGTTGGTGTCTGTGTGTGATACTGAGGCTGTTGTTGTTGGTGTGTGTGTGTGTGTGTGATACTGAGGCTGTTGTTGATGTCTGTGTGATACTGAGGCTGTTGTTAGTGTGTGTGTGATACTGAGGTTGTTGTTGGGGTGTGTGTGATACTGAGGTTGTTTTTGGATGAGTGTGTGTGTGTGATACTGAGGCTGTTGTTGGTGTGTGTGCGTGATACTGAGGTTGTTGGTGTGTGTGTGTGTGTGATACTGAGGTTGTTGTTGGTGTGTGTGTGTGTGATCCTGAGGCTGTTGTTGGTGTGTGTGTGTGTGATACTGAGGTTGTTGTTGGTGTGTGTGTGTGTGTGATACTGAGGCTTTTGTTGGTGTGTGTGAGACACTGAAGTTGTTGTTGGTGTGTGTGTGTTTGTGATACGGAGGCTGTTGTTGGTGTGTGTGTGTGTGTGTGTGAATCTGAGGCTGTTGGTGTGTGTGTGTGCGAGATACTGAGGCTGTTGTTGGTGTGTGTGTGTGTGTGTGTGTGATACTGAGGCTGTTGTTGGTGTGTGTGTGTGTGATACTGAGGCTGTTGTTGATGTGTGTGTGTGTGATACTGAGGTTGTTGTTAGTGTGTGTGTGTGTGATACTGAGGCTGTTGTTGGTGTGTGTGAGACACTGAGGTGGTTGTTGGTGTGTGTGTGTGATACGGAGGCTGTTGTTGGTGTGTGTGTGTGTGAAACTGTGGCTGTTGTTGGTGTGTGTGTGTGTGTGATACTGAGGTTGTTGTAGGGGTGATACTGAGGTTTTTGGTGTGAGTGTGTGATACTGAGGCTGTTGTTGGTGTGTGTGTGTGATACTGAGGCTGTTGTTGGTGTTTGTGTGTGTGTGATACTGAGGCTGTTGTTGGTCTGTGTGTGTCTGTGTGTGTGATACTGAGGCTGTTGTTGGTGTGTGTGTGTGATACTGAGGCTGTTATTGGTGTGTGTGTGTGATACTGAGGCTGCTGTTGGTGTGTGTGTGTGAGACACTGAGGTTGTTGTTGGTGTGTGTGTGTGTGTGATTCTGAGGCTGTTGTTGTTGGTGTGTGTGATACTGAGGTTGTTGTTGGTGTGTGTGTGATACAGAGGCTGTTGTTGTTGGTGCGTGTGTGTGTGTGATACTGAGGTTGTTGCTGGTGTCTGTGTGTGATACTGAGGCTGTTGTTGTTGGTGCGTGTGTGTGTGATACTGAGGTTGTTGTTGCGTGTGTGAGACACTGGGGTTGTTGTTGGTGTGTATGTGTGTGATACTGAGGCTGTTGTTGGTGTGTGTGAGACACTGAGGTTGTTGTTGGTGTGTGTGTGTGTGATACGGAGGCTGTTTTTGGTGTGTGTGTGTCATACTGAGGTTGTTGTTGGTGTGTGTGTGTGTGTGATACGGAGGCTGTTGATGGTGTGTGTGTGTGATACTGAGGCTGTTGTTGGTGTGTGTGTGTGATACTGAGGTTATTGTTGGTGTGTGTGTGTGTGTGTTTCTGTGATACTGAGGCTGTTGTTGGTGCGTGTGTGTGTGATACTGAAGTTGTTGGTGTGTGTGATACTGAGGCTGTTGTTGATGTCTGTGTGATACTGAGGCTGTTGTTAGTGTGTGTGTGATACTGAGGTTGTTGTTGGGGTGTGAGTGATACTGAGGTTTTTGGTGTGAGTGTGTGTGTGTGATACTGAGGCTGTTGTTGGTGTCTGTGTGTGATACTGAGGCTGTTGTTGTTGGTGTGTGTGTGTGTGTGTGATACTGAGGCTGTTGTTGATGTCTGTGTGATACTGAGGCTGTTGTTAGTGTGTGTGTGATACTGAGGTTGTTGTTGGGGTGTGTGTGATACTGAGGTTGTTTTTGGATGAGTGTGTGTGTGTGATACTGAGGCAGTTGTTGGTGTCTGTGTGTGATACTGAGGCTGTTGTTGTTGGTGTGTGTGTGTGTGATACTGAGGTTGTTGTTTGGTGTGTGTGTGATACTGAGGTTGTTGTTGGTGTGTGTGTGTGTGATACTGAGGCTGTTTTTGGTGTGTGTGTGTGAGTCACTGAGGTTGTTGTTGGTGTGTGTGTGTGTGATTCTGAGGCTGTTGTTGTTGGTGTGTGTGCGTGATACTGAGGCTGTTGTTGGTGTGTGCGTGTGTGATACTGAGGTTGTTGTTGGTGTGTGTGTGTGTGTGAGACACTGAGGCTGTTGTTGGTGTGTGTGTGTGATACTGAGGCTGTTGTTGTTGGTGTGTGTGATACTGAGGTTGTACTTGGTGTGTGTGTGTGTGTGTGAGACACTGAGGTTGTTGTTGGTGTGTGTGTGTGATTCTAAGGATGTTGTTGGTGTGTGTGTGTGTGTGATACTGAGGTTGTTGTTGGTCTGTGTGTGTGCGTGATACTGAGGCTGTTGTTGGTGTGTGCGTGTGTGATACTGAGGTTGTTGTTGGTGTGTGTGTGTGTGTGAGACACTGAGGTTGTTGTTGGTGTGTGTGTGTGATTCTGAGGCTGTTGTTGATGGTGTGTGTGATACTGAGGTTGTTGTTGGTGTGAGTGTGTGTGTAATACTGAGGTTGTTGTTGGTCTGTGTGTGTGTGATACTGAGGCTGTTGTCGGTGTGTGTGTGTGTGAGACACTGATGTTGTTGTTGGTGTGTGTGTGTGTGATACTGAAGCTATTGTTGGTGTTTGTGTGTGTGTGTGATGCTGAGGCTGTTGTTGGCGTGTGTGAGACAATGGGGTTGTTGTTGGTGTGTGTGTGTGTGTGTGTGATACTGAGGCAGTTGTTGGTGTGTGTGAGACACTGAGGTTGTTGTTGGTGTGTGTGTGATACTGAGGCTGTTGTTGGTGTGTGTGTGTGTGAAACTGTGGCTGTTGTTGGTGTGTGTGTGTGTGTGATACTGAGGTTGTTGTAGGGGTGATACTGAGGTTTTTGGTGTGAGTGTGTGATACTGAGGCTGTTGTTGGTGTGTGTGTGTGATACTGAGGCTGTTGTTGGTGTGTGTGTGTGTGTGATACTGAGGCTGTTGTTGGTCTGTGTGTGTCTGTGTGTGTGATACTGAGGCTGTTGTTGGTGTGTGTGTGTGATACTGAGGCTGTTATTGGTGTGTATGTGTGATACTGAGGCTGCTGTTGGTGTGTGTGTGTGAGACACTGAGGTTGTTGTTGGTGTGTGTGTGTGTGTGATTCTGAGGCTGTTGTTGTTGGTGTGTGTGATACTGAGGTTGTTGTTGGTGTGTGTGTGATACAGAGGCTGTTGTTGTTGGTGCGTGTGTGTGTGTGATACTGAGGTTGTTGCTGGTGTCTGTGTGTGATACTGAGGCTGTTGTTGTTGGTGCGTGTGTGTGTGATACTGAGGTTGTTGTTGCGTGTGTGAGACAATGGGGTTGTTGTTGGTGTGTATGTGTGTGATACTGAGGCTGTTGTTGGTGTGTGTGACACACTGAGGTTGTTGTTGGTGTGTGTGTGTGTGATACGGAGGCTGTTTTTGGTGTGTGTGTGTCATACTGAGGTTGTTGTTGGTGTGTGTGTGTGTGTGATACGGAGGCTGTTGATGGTGTGTGTGTGTGATACTGAGGCTGTTGTTGGTGTGTGTGTGTGATACTGAGGCTGTTGTTGGTCTGTGTGTGTCTGTGTGTGTGATACTGAGGCTGTTGTTGGTGTGTGTGTGTGATACTGAGGCTGTTATTGGTGTGTGTGTGTGATACTGAGGCTGCTGTTGGTGTGTGTGTGTGAGACACTGAGGTTGTTGTTGGTGTGTGTGTGTGTGTGATTCTGAGGCTGTTGTTGTTGGTGTGTGTGATACTGAGGTTGTTGTTGGTGTGTGTGTGATACAGAGGCTGTTGTTGTTGGTGCGTGTGTGTGTGTGATACTGAGGTTGTTGCTGGTGTCTGTGTGTGATACTGAGGCTGTTGTTGTTGGTGCGTGTGTGTGTGATACTGAGGTTGTTGTTGCGTGTGTGAGACAATGGGGTTGTTGTTGGTGTGTATGTGTGTGATACTGAGGCTGTTGTTGGTGTGTGTGAGACACTGAGGTTGTTGTTGGTGTGTGTGTGTGTGATACGGAGGCTGTTTTTGGTGTGTGTGTGTCATACTGAGGTTGTTGTTGGTGTGTGTGTGTGTGTGATACGGAGGCTGTTGATGGTGTGTGTGTGTGATACTGAGGCTGTTGTTGGTGTGTGTGTGTGATACTGAGGTTATTGTTGGTGTGTGTGTGTGTGTGTTTCTGTGATACTGAGGCTGTTGTTGGTGCGTGTGTGTGTGATACTGAAGTTGTTGGTGTGTGTGATACTGAGGCTGTTGTTGATGTCTGTGTGATACTGAGGCTGTTGTTAGTGTGTGTGTGATACTGAGGTTGTTGTTGGGGTGTGAGTGATACTGAGGTTTTTGGTGTGAGTGTGTGTGTGTGATACTGAGGCTGTTGTTGGTGTCTGTGTGTGATACTGAGGCTGTTGTTGTTGGTGTGTGTGTGTGTGTGTGATACTGAGGCTGTTGTTGATGTCTGTGTGATACTGAGGCTGTTGTTAGTGTGTGTGTGATACTGAGGTTGTTGTTGGGGTGTGTGTGATACTGAGGTTGTTTTTGGATGAGTGTGTGTGTGTGATACTGAGGCTGTTGTTGGTGTGTGTGCGTGATACTGAGGTTGTTGGTGTGTGTGTGTGTGTGATACTGAGGTTGTTGTTGGTGTGTGTGTGTGTGATCCTGAGGCTGTTGTTGGTGTGTGTGTGTGTGATACTGAGGTTGTTGTTGGTGTGTGTGTGTGTGTGATACTGAGGCTTTTGTTGGTGTGTGTGAGACACTGAGGTTGTTGTTGGTGTGTGTGTGTTTGTGATACGGAGGCTGTTGTTGGTGTGTGTGTGTGTGTGTGTGAATCTGAGGCTGTTGGTGTGTGTGTGTGCGAGATACTGAGGCTGTTGTTGGTGTGTGTGTGTGTGTGTGTGTGATACTGAGGCTGTTGTTGGTGTGTGTGTGTGTGATACTGAGGCTGTTGTTGATGTGTGTGTGTGTGATACTGAGGTTGTTGTTAGTGTGTGTGTGTGTGATACTGAGGCTGTTGTTGGTGTGTGTGAGACACTGAGGTGGTTGTTGGTGTGTGTGTGTGATACGGAGGCTGTTGTTGGTGTGTGTGTGTGTGAAACTGTGGCTGTTGTTGGTGTGTGTGTGTGTGTGATACTGAGGTTGTTGTAGGGTTGATACTGAGGTTTTTGGTGTGAGTGTGTGATACTGAGGCTGTTGTTGGTGTGTGTGTGTGATACTGAGGCTGTTGTTGGTGTTTGTGTGTGTGTGATACTGAGGCTGTTGTTGGTCTGTGTGTGTCTGTGTGTGTGATACTGAGGCTGTTGTTGGTGTGTGTGTGTGATACTGAGGCTGTTATTGGTGTGTGTGTGTGATACTGAGGCTGCTGTTGGTGTGTGTGTGTGAGACACTGAGGTTGTTGTTGGTGTGTGTGTGTGTGTGATTCTGAGGCTGTTGTTGTTGGTGTGTGTGATACTGAGGTTGTTGTTGGTGTGTGTGTGATACAGAGGCTGTTGTTGTTGGTGCGTGTGTGTGTGTGATACTGAGGTTGTTGCTGGTGTCTGTGTGTGATACTGAGGCTGTTGTTGTTGGTGCGTGTGTGTGTGATACTGAGGTTGTTGTTGCGTGTGTGAGACAATGGGGTTGTTGTTGGTGTGTATGTGTGTGATACTGAGGCTGTTGCTGGTGTGTGTGAGACACTGAGGTTGTTGTTGGTGTGTGTGTGTGTGATACGGAGGCTGTTTTTGGTGTGTGTGTGTCATACTGAGGTTGTTGTTGGTGTGTGTGTGTGTGTGATACGGAGGCTGTTGATGGTGTGTGTGTGTGATACTGAGGCTGTTGTTGGTGTGTGTGTGTGATACTGAGGTTATTGTTGGTGTGTGTGTGTGTGTGTTTCTGTGATACTGAGGCTGTTGTTGGTGCGTGTGTGTGTGATACTGAAGTTGTTGGTGTGTGTGATACTGAGGCTGTTGTTGATGTCTGTGTGATACTGAGGCTGTTGTTAGTGTGTGTGTGATACTGAGGTTGTTGTTGGGGTGTGAGTGATACTGAGGTTTTTGGTGTGAGTGTGTGTGTGTGATACTGAGGCTGTTGTTGGTGTCTGTGTGTGATACTGAGGCTGTTGTTGTTGGTGTGTGTGTGTGTGTGTGATACTGAGGCTGTTGTTGATGTCTGTGTGATACTGAGGCTGTTGTTAGTGTGTGTGTGATACTGAGGTTGTTGTTGGGGTGTGTGTGATACTGAGGTTGTTTTTGGATGAGTGTGTGTGTGTGATACTGAGGCTGTTGTTGGTGTCTGTGTGTGATACTGAGGCTGTTGTTGTTGGTGTGTGTGTGTGTGATACTGAGGTTGTTGTTTGGTGTGTGTGTGATACTGAGGTTGTTGTTGGTGTGTGTGTGTGTGATACTGAGGCTGTTTTTGGTGTGTGTGTGTGAGTCACTGAGGTTGTTGTTGGTGTGTGTGTGTGTGATTCTGAGGCTGTTGTTGTTGGTGTGTGTGCGTGATACTGAGGCTGTTGTTGGTGTGTGCGTGTGTGATACTGAGGTTGTTGTTGGTGTGTGTGTGTGTGTGAGACACTGAGGCTGTTGTTGGTGTGTGTGTGTGATACTGAGGCTGTTGTTGTTGGTGTGTGTGATACTGAGGTTGTACTTGGTGTGTGTGTGTGTGTGTGAGACACTGAGGTTGTTGTTGGTGTGTGTGTGTGATTCTAAGGCTGTTGTTGGTGTGTGTGTGTGTGTGATACTGAGGTTGTTGTTGGTCTGTGTGTGTGCGTGATACTGAGGCTGTTGTTGGTGTGTGCGTGTGTGATACTGAGGTTGTTGTTGGTGTGTGTGTGTGTGTGAGACACTGAGGTTGTTGTTGGTGTGTGTGTGTGATTCTGAGGCTGTTGTTGATGGTGTGTGTGATACTGAGGTTGTTGTTGGTGTGAGTGTGTGTGTAATACTGAGGTTGTTGTTGGTCTGTGTGTGTGTGATACTGAGGCTGTTGTCGGTGTGTGTGTGTGTGAGACACTGATGTTGTTGTTGGTGTGTGTGTGTGTGATACTGAAGCTATTGTTGGTGTTTGTGTGTGTGTGTGATGCTGAGGCTGTTGTTGGCGTGTGTGAGACAATGGGGTTGTTGTTGGTGTGTGTGTGTGTGTGTGTGATACTGAGGCAGTTGTTGGTGTGTGTGAGACACTGAGGTTGTTGTTGGTGTGTGTGTGATACTGAGGCTGTTGTTGGTGTGTGTGTGTGTGAAACTGTGGCTGTTGTTGGTGTGTGTGTGTGTGTGATACTGAGGTTGTTGTAGGGGTGATACTGAGGTTTTTGGTGTGAGTGTGTGATACTGAGGCTGTTGTTGGTGTGTGTGTGTGATACTGAGGCTGTTGTTGGTGTGTGTGTGTGTGTGATACTGAGGCTGTTGTTGGTCTGTGTGTGTCTGTGTGTGTGATACTGAGGCTGTTGTTGGTGTGTGTGTGTGATACTGAGGCTGTTATTGGTGTGTATGTGTGATACTGAGGCTGCTGTTGGTGTGTGTGTGTGAGACACTGAGGTTGTTGTTGGTGTGTGTGTGTGTGTGATTCTGAGGCTGTTGTTGTTGGTGTGTGTGATACTGAGGTTGTTGTTGGTGTGTGTGTGATACAGAGGCTGTTGTTGTTGGTGCGTGTGTGTGTGTGATACTGAGGTTGTTGCTGGTGTCTGTGTGTGATACTGAGGCTGTTGTTGTTGGTGCGTGTGTGTGTGATACTGAGGTTGTTGTTGCGTGTGTGAGACAATGGGGTTGTTGTTGGTGTGTATGTGTGTGATACTGAGGCTGTTGTTGGTGTGTGTGACACACTGAGGTTGTTGTTGGTGTGTGTGTGTGTGATACGGAGGCTGTTTTTGGTGTGTGTGTGTCATACTGAGGTTGTTGTTGGTGTGTGTGTGTGTGTGATACGGAGGCTGTTGATGGTGTGTGTGTGTGATACTGAGGCTGTTGTTGGTGTGTGTGTGTGATACTGAGGTTATTGTTGGTGTGTGTGTGTGTGTGTTTCTGTGATACTGAGGCTGTTGTTGGTGCGTGTGTGTGTGATACTGAAGTTGTTGGTGTGTGTGATACTGAGGCTGTTGTTGATGTCTGTGTGATACTGAGGCTGTTGTTAGTGTGTGTGTGATACTGAGGTTGTTGTTGGGGTGTGAGTGATACTGAGGTTTTTGGTGTGAGTGTGTGTGTGTGATACTGAGGCTGTTGTTGGTGTCTGTGTGTGATACTGAGGCTGTTGTTGTTGGTGTGTGTGTGTGTGTGTGATACTGAGGCTGTTGTTGATGTCTGTGTGATACTGAGGCTGTTGTTAGTGTGTGTGTGATACTGAGGTTGTTGTTGGGGTGTGTGTGATACTGAGGTTGTTTTTGGATGAGTGTGTGTGTGTGATACTGAGGCTGTTGTTGGTGTCTGTGTGTGATACTGAGGCTGTTGTTGTTGGTGTGTGTGTGTGTGATACTGAGGTTGTTGTTTGGTGTGTGTGTGATACTGAGGTTGTTGTTGGTGTGTGTGTGTGTGATACTGAGGCTGTTGTTGGTGTCTGTGTGTGATACTGAGGCTGTTGTTGGTGTGTGTGTGTGTGATACTCAGGCTGTTGTTGGTGTGTGTGTGTGTGATACTGAGGTTGTTGTTTGGTGTGTGTGTGATACTGAGGTTGTTGTTTGTGTGTGTGTGTGTGATACTGAGGTTGTTGGTGGTGTCTGTGTGTGAGATACTGAGGTTGTTGTTTGTGTGTGTGTGTGTGTGATACTGAGGCAGTTGTTGGTGTGTGTGTGTGATACTGAGACTGTTGTTGGTGTGTGTGTGCTATTGAGGTTGTTGTTGGTGTGTGTGTGTGTGTGATACTGAGGCTGTTGTTGGTGTGTATGTGTGTGATACTGAGGCTGTTGTTGGTGTGTGTGCGTGATACTGAGGTTGTTGGTGTGTGTGTGTGTGTGATACTGAGGTTGTTGTTGGTGTGTGTGTGTGTGATCCTGAGGCTGTTGTTGGTGTGTGTGTGTGTGATACTGAGGTTGTTGTTGGTGTGTGTGTGTGTGTGATACTGAGGCTTTTGTTGGTGTGTGTGAGACACTGAGGTTGTTGTTGGTGTGTGTGTGTTTGTGATACGGAGGCTGTTGTTGGTGTGTGTGTGTGTGTGTGTGAATCTGAGGCTGTTGGTGTGTGTGTGTGCGAGATACTGAGGCTGTTGTTGGTGTGTGTGTGTGTGTGTGTGTGATACTGAGGCTGTTGTTGGTGTGTGTGTGTGTGATACTGAGGCTGTTGTTGATGTGTGTGTGTGTGATACTGAGGTTGTTGTTAGTGTGTGTGTGTGTGATACTGAGGCTGTTGTTGGTGTGTGTGAGACACTGAGGTGGTTGTTGGTGTGTGTGTGTGATACGGAGGCTGTTGTTGGTGTGTGTGTGTGTGAAACTGTGGCTGTTGTTGGTGTGTGTGTGTGTGTGATACTGAGGTTGTTGTAGGGGTGATACTGAGGTTTTTGGTGTGAGTGTGTGATACTGAGGCTGTTGTTGGTGTGTGTGTGTGATACTGAGGCTGTTGTTGGTGTTTGTGTGTGTGTGATACTGAGGCTGTTGTTGGTCTGTGTGTGTCTGTGTGTGTGATACTGAGGCTGTTGTTGGTGTGTGTGTGTGATACTGAGGCTGTTATTGGTGTGTGTGTGTGATACTGAGGCTGCTGTTGGTGTGTGTGTGTGAGACACTGAGGTTGTTGTTGGTGTGTGTGTGTGTGTGATTCTGAGGCTGTTGTTGTTGGTGTGTGTGATACTGAGGTTGTTGTTGGTGTGTGTGTGATACAGAGGCTGTTGTTGTTGGTGCGTGTGTGTGTGTGATACTGAGGTTGTTGCTGGTGTCTGTGTGTGATACTGAGGCTGTTGTTGTTGGTGCGTGTGTGTGTGATACTGAGGTTGTTGTTGCGTGTGTGAGACAATGGGGTTGTTGTTGGTGTGTATGTGTGTGATACTGAGGCTGTTGTTGGTGTGTGTGAGACACTGAGGTTGTTGTTGGTGTGTGTGTGTGTGATACGGAGGCTGTTTTTGGTGTGTGTGTGTCATACTGAGGTTGTTGTTGGTGTGTGTGTGTGTGTGATACGGAGGCTGTTGATGGTGTGTGTGTGTGATACTGAGGCTGTTGTTGGTGTGTGTGTGTGATACTGAGGTTATTGTTGGTGTGTGTGTGTGTGTGTTTCTGTGATACTGAGGCTGTTGTTGGTGCGTGTGTGTGTGATACTGAAGTTGTTGGTGTGTGTGATACTGAGGCTGTTGTTGATGTCTGTGTGATACTGAGGCTGTTGTTAGTGTGTGTGTGATACTGAGGTTGTTGTTGGGGTGTGAGTGATACTGAGGTTTTTGGTGTGAGTGTGTGTGTGTGATACTGAGGCTGTTGTTGGTGTCTGTGTGTGATACTGAGGCTGTTGTTGTTGGTGTGTGTGTGTGTGTGTGATACTGAGGCTGTTGTTGTTGGTGTGTGGGTGTGTGATACTGAGGTTGTTGTTTGGTGTGTGTGTGATACTGAGGTTGTTGTTGGTGTGTGTGTGTGTGATACTGAGGCTGTTGTTGGTGTCTGTGTGTGATACTGAGGCTGTTGTTGGTGTGTGTGTGTGTGATACTCAGGCTGTTGTTGGTGTGTGTGTGTGTGATACTGAGGTTGTTGTTTGGTGTGTGTGTGATACTGAGGTTGTTGTTTGTGTGTGTGTGTGTGATACTGAGGTTGTTGGTGGTGTCTGTGTGTGAGATACTGAGGTTGTTGTTTGTGTGTGTGTGTGTGTGATACTGAGGCAGTTGTTGGTGTGTGTGTGTGATACTGAGACTGTTGTTGGTGTGTGTGTGCTATTGAGGTTGTTGTTGGTGTGTGTGTGTGTGTGATACTGAGGCTGTTGTTGGTGTGTATGTGTGTGATACTGAGGCTGTTGTTGGTGTGTGTGCGTGATACTGAGGTTGTTGGTGTGTGTGTGTGTGTGATACTGAGGTTGTTGTTGGTGTGTGTGTGTGTGATCCTGAGGCTGTTGTTGGTGTGTGTGTGCTATTGAGGTTGTTGTTGGTGTGTGTGTGTGTGTGATACTGAGGCTGTTGTTGGTGTGTATGTGTGTGATACTGAGGCTGTTGTTGGTGTGTGTGCGTGATACTGAGGTTGTTGGTGTGTGTGTGTGTGTGATACTGAGGTTGTTGTTGGTGTGTGTGTGTGTGATCCTGAGGCTGTTGTTGGTGTGTGTGTGTGTGATACTGAGGTTGTTGTTGGTGTGTGTGTGTGTGTGATACTGAGGCTTTTGTTGGTGTGTGTGAGACACTGAGGTTGTTGTTGGTGTGTGTGTGTTTGTGACACGGAGGCTGTTGTTGGTGTGTGTGTGTGTGTGTGTGAATCTGAGGCTGTTGGTGTGTGTGTGTGCGAGATACTGAGGCTGTTGTTGGTGTGTGTGTGTGTGTGTGTGTGATACTGAGGCTGTTGTTGGTGTGTGTGTGTGTGATACTGAGGCTGTTGTTGATGTGTGTGTGTGTGATACTGAGGTTGTTGTTAGTGTGTGTGTGTGTGATACTGAGGCTGTTGTTGGTGTGTGTGAGACACTGAGGTGGTTGTTGGTGTGTGTGTGTGATACGGAGGCTGTTGTTGGTGTGTGTGTGTGTGAAACTGTGGCTGTTGTTGGTGTGTGTGTGTGTGTGATACTGAGGTTGTTGTAGGGGTGATACTGAGGTTTTTGGTGTGAGTGTGTGATACTGAGGCTGTTGTTGGTGTGTGTGTGTGATACTGAGGCTGTTGTTGGTGTTTGTGTGTGTGTGATACTGAGGCTGTTGTTGGTCTGTGTGTGTCTGTGTGTGTGATACTGAGGCTGTTGTTGGTGTGTGTGTGTGATACTGAGGCTGTTATTGGTGTGTGTGTGTGATACTGAGGCTGCTGTTGGTGTGTGTGTGTGAGACACTGAGGTTGTTGTTGGTGTGTGTGTGTGTGTGATTCTGAGGCTGTTGTTGTTGGTGTGTGTGATACTGAGGTTGTTGTTGGTGTGTGTGTGATACAGAGGCTGTTGTTGTTGGTGCGTGTGTGTGTGTGATACTGAGGTTGTTGCTGGTGTCTGTGTGTGATACTGAGGCTGTTGTTGTTGGTGCGTGTGTGTGTGATACTGAGGTTGTTGTTGCGTGGGTGAGACAATGGGGTTGTTGTTGGTGTGTATGTGTGTGATACTGAGGCTGTTGTTGGTGTGTGTGAGACACTGAGGTTGTTGTTGGTGTGTGTGTGTGTGATACGGAGGCTGTTTTTGGTGTGTGTGTGTCATACTGAGGTTGTTGTTGGTGTGTGTGTGTGTGTGATACGGAGGCTGTTGATGGTGTGTGTGTGTGATACTGAGGCTGTTGTTGGTGTGTGTGTGTGATACTGAGGTTATTGTTGGTGTGTGTGGGTGTGTGTTTCTGTGATACTGAGGCTGTTGTTGGTGCGTGTGTGTGTGATACTGAAGTTGTTGGTGTGTGTGATACTGAGGCTGTTGTTGATGTCTGTGTGATACTGAGGCTGTTGTTAGTGTGTGTGTGATACTGAGGTTGTTGTTGGGGTGTGAGTGATACTGAGGTTTTTGGTGTGAGTGTGTGTGTGTGATACTGAGGCTGTTGTTGGTGTCTGTGTGTGATACTGAGGCTGTTGTTGTTGGTGTGTGTGTGTGTGTGTGATACTGAGGCTGTTGTTGATGTCTGTGTGATACTGAGGCTGTTATTAGTGTGTGTGTGATACTGAGGTTGTTGTTGGGGTGTGTGTGATACTGAGGTTGTTTTTGGATGAGTGTGTGTGTGTGATACTGAGGCTGTTGTTGGTGTCTGTGTGTGATACTGAGGCTGTTGTTGTTGGTGTGTGTGTGTGTGATACTGAGGTTGTTGTTTGGTGTGTGTGTGATACTGAGGTTGTTGTTGGTGTGTGTGTGTGTGATACTGAGGCTGTTGTTGGTGTCTGTGTGTGATACTGAGGCTGTTGTTGGTGTGTGTGTGTGTGATACTCAGGCTGTTGTTGGTGTGTGTGTGTGTGATACTGAGGTTGTTGTTTGGTGTGTGTGTGATACTGAGGTTGTTGTTTGTGTGTGTGTGTGTGATACTGAGGTTGTTGGTGGTGTCTGTGTGTGAGATACTGAGGTTGTTGTTTGTGTGTGTGTGTGTGTGATACTGAGGCAGTTGTTGGTGTGTGTGTGTGATACTGAGACTGTTGTTGGTGTGTGTGTGCTATTGAGGTTGTTGTTGGTGTGTGTGTGTGTGTGATACTGAGGCTGTTGTTGGTGTGTATGTGTGTGATACTGAGGCTGTTGTTGGTGTGTGTGCGTGATACTGAGGTTGTTGGTGTGTGTGTGTGTGTGATACTGAGGTTGTTGTTGGTGTGTGTGTGTGTGATCCTGAGGCTGTTGTTGGTGTGTGTGTGTGTGATACTGAGGTTGTTGTTGGTGTGTGTGTGTGTGTGATACTGAGGCTTTTGTTGGTGTGTGTGAGACACTGAGGTTGTTGTTGGTGTGTGTGTGTTTGTGATACGGAGGCTGTTGTTGGTGTGTGTGTGTGTGTGTGTGAATCTGAGGCTGTTGGTGTGTGTGTGTGCGAGATACTGAGGCTGTTGTTGGTGTGTGTGTGTGTGTGTGTGTGATACTGAGGCTGTTGTTGGTGTGTGTGTGTGTGATACTGAGGCTGTTGTTGATGTGTGTGTGTGTGATACTGAGGTTGTTGTTAGTGTGTGTGTGTGTGATACTGAGGCTGTTGTTGGTGTGTGTGAGACACTGAGGTTGTTGTTGGTGTGTGTGTGTGATACGGAGGCTGTTGTTGGTGTGTGTGTGTGTGTGATACTGAGGCTGTTGTTGGTGTGTGTGTGTGTGATACTGAGGTTGTTGTTGTGTGTGTGTGTGTGATACTGAGGCTGTTGTTGGTGTGTGTGTGTGAGTCATTGAGGTTGTTGTTGGTGTGTGTGTGTGTGTGATTCTGAGGCTGTTGTTGGTGTGTGTGTGTGATACTGAGGTTGTTGTTGGTCTGTGTGTGTGTGTGATACTGAGGCTGTTGGTGTGTGTGTGTGTGATACTGAGGCTGTTGTTGGTGTGTGTGTGTGTGATACTGAGGTTGTTGTTGGTGTGTGTGTGTGTGATACTGAGGTTGTTGTTGGTGTGTGTGAGTGTGATACTGAGGTTGTTGTTGGTCTGTGTGTGTGTGTGATACTGAGGCTGTTGTTGGTGTGTGTGTGATCCTGAGGTTGTTGTTGGTGTGTGTGTGTGATTCTGAGGCTGTTGTTGTTGGTGTGTGTGATACTGAGGTTGTTGTTGGTGTGTGCGTGTGTGTGATACGGAGGCTGTTGTTGGTGTGTGCGTGTCTGTGTGTGTGATACTGAGGCTGTTGTTGGTGTGTGTGTGATACTGCGGTTGTTGTTGGGGTGTGTGTGTGATACTGAGGCTTTTGTTGGTGTGTGTGTGACACTGAGGCTGTTGTTAGTGTGTGTGTGTGTGTGATACTGTGGCTGTTGTTGGTGTGTGTGTGTGTGTGATACTGAGGTTTTTGTTGGGGTGATACTGAGGTTGTTTTTGGTGTGAATGTGTGTGTGATACTGAGGCTGTTGTTGGAGTGTGTGTGATACTGAGGTTGTTGTAGGGGTGATACTGAGGTTGTTGTTGGTGTGTGTGTGTGTGTGATACGGAGGCTGTTGATGGTGTGTGTGTGTGATACTGAGGCTGTTGTTGGTGTGTGTGTGTGATACTGAGGTTGTTGTTGGTGTGTGTGTGTGTGTGTTTCTGTGATACTGAGGCTGTTGTTGGTGCGTGTGTGTGTGATACTGAGGTTGTTGTTGGTGTGTGTGATACTGAGGCTGTTGTTGATGTCTGTGTGATACTGAAGCTGTTGTTAGTGTTGTTAGTGTGTGTGTGATACTGAGGTTGTTGTTGGGGTGTGAGTGATACTGAGGTTTTTGGTGTGAGTGTGTGTGTGTGATACTGAGGCTGTTGTTGGTGTCTGTGTGTGATACTGAGGCTGTTGTTGTTGGTGTGTGTGTGTGTGATACTGAGGCTGTTGTTGGTGTGTGTGTGATACTGAGGTTGTTGTTGGGGTGTGTGTGATACTGAGGTTGTTTTTGGATGAGTGTGTGTGTGTGATACTGAGGCTGTTGTTGGTGTCTGTGTGTGATACTGAGGCTGTTGTTGGTGTGTGTGTGTGATACTGAGGCTGTTGTTGGTGTCTGTGTGTGATACTGAGGCTGTTGTTGGTGTGTGTGTGTGTGATACTCAGGCTGTTGTTGGTGTGTGTGTGTGTGATACTGAGGCTGTTGTTGCTGGTGTCTGTGTGTGATACTGAGGCTGTTGTTGTTGGTGTGTGTGTGTGTGATACTGAGGTTGTTGTTTGGTGTGTGTGTGATACTGAGGTTGTTGTTGGTGTGTGTGTGTGTGATACTGAGGCTGTTGTTGGTGTTTTTGTGTGATACTGAGGCTGTTGTTGGTGTGTGTGTGTGTGATACTCAGGCTGTTGTTGGTGTGTGTGTGTGATACTGAGGTTGTTGTTTGGTGTGTGTGTGATACTGAGGTTGTTGTTGGTGTGTGTGTGTGTGATACTGAGGTTGTTGGTGGTGTCTGTGTGTGAATCTGAGGCTGTTGGTGTGTGTGTGTGTGAGATACTGAGGTTGTTGTTTGTGTGTGTGTGTGTGTGTGATACTGAGGCAGTTGTTGGTGTGTGTGTGTGATACTGAGACTGTTGTTGGTGTGTGTGTGCTATTGAGGTTGTTGTTGGTGTGTGTGTGTGTGATACTGAGGCTGTTGTTGGTGTGTATGTGTGTGATACTGAGGCTGTTGTTGGTGTGTGTGCGTGATACTGAGGTTGTTGGTGTGTGTGTGTGTGATACTGAGGCTGTTGTTGGTGTGTGTGTGTGTGATCCTGAGGCTGTTGTTGGTGTGTGTGTGTGTGATACTGAGGTTGTTGTTGGTGTGTGTGTGGGTGATACTGAGGCTGTTGTTGGTGTGTGTGAGACACTGAGGTTGTTGTTGGTGTGTGTGTGTGTGTGTGTGTGATACTGAGGCTGTTGTTGGTGTGTGTGTGTGTGTGTGTGATTCTGAGGCTGTTGTTGGTGTGTGTGTGATACTGCGGTTGTTGTTGGTGTGTGTGTGTGATACTGAGGCTGTTGTTGGTGCGTGTGTGACACTGAGGCTGTTGTTAGTGTGTGTGTGTGTGTGATACTGTGGCTGTTGTTGGTGTGTGTGTGTGTGTGATACTGGGGTTGTTGTTGGGGTGATACCGAGGTTGTTTTTGGTGTGAGTGTGTGTGTGATACTGAGGCTGTTGTTGGAGTGTGTGTGATACTGAGGTTGTTGTTGGGGTGATACTGAGGTTGTTGTTGGTGTGTGTGTGTGTGATACTGAGGTTGTTGTTGGTGTGTGTGTGTGTGATATTGAGGTTGTTGTTGGTGTGTGTGTGATACTGAGGCTGTTGTTGTTGGTGTGTGTGTGTGTGATACTGAGGTTGTTGTTGGTGTGTGTGTGTGATACTGAGGCTGTTATTGGTGTGTGTGTGTGTGATACTGAGGCTGCTGTTGGTGTGTGTGTGTGTGAGACACTGAGGTTGTTGTTGGTGTGTGTGATTCTGAGGCTGTTGTTGTTGGTGTGTGTGATACTGAGGTTGTTGTTGGTGTGTGTCTGATACACAGGCTGTTGTTGTTGGTGCGTGTGTGTGTGATACTGAGGTTGTTGCTGGTGTCTGTGTGTGATACTGAGGCTGTTGTTGTTGGTGCGTGTGTGTGTGATACTGAGGTTGTTGGTGGTGTCTGTGTGTGAATCTGAGGCTGTTGGTGTGTGTGTGTGTGAGATACTGAGGTTGTTGTTTGTGTGTGTGTGTGTGATACTGAGGCAGTTATTGGTGTGTGTATGTGATACTGATGCTGTTGTTGGTGTGTGTGTGTGTGTGTGTGTATGCTACTGAGGTTGTTGTTGGTGTGTATGTGTGTCAGATACTGACGTTGTTGTTGGTGTGTGTGTGATACTGAGTCTGTTGTTGGTCTGTGTGTGTGTGTGTGATACTGAGGTGGTTGTTGGTGTGTGTGTGTGTGATACTGAGGCTGTTGTTGGTGTGTGTATGATACTGAGGCTGTTGTTGGTGTGTGTGTGTGTGTGTGATACTGAGGCTGTTGTTGGTGTGTGTGTGTGTGTGATACTGAGGTTGTTGTTGCTGTGTGTGTGTGTGATACTGAGGTTGTTGTTGGTGTGTGTGTGTGATACTGAGGCTGCTGTTGGTGTGTGTGTGTGTGATACTGAGGCTGTGGTTGGTGTGTGTGTGTGTGATACTGAGGTTGTTGTTAGTGTGTGTGTGTGTGTGATACTGAGGCTGTTGTTGGTGCGTGTGAGACACTGACGTTGTTGTTGGTGTGTGTGTGTGTGATACGGAGGCTGTTGTTGGTGTGTGTGTGTGTGTGTGTGTGATACTGAGGCTGTTGTTGGTGTGTGTGTGTGTGTGTGTGATACTGAGGTTGTTGTTGGTGTGTGTGTGTGTGTGTGTGTGTGATACTGAGGCTGTTTTTGGTGTGTGTGTGTGAGTCACTGAGGTTGTTGTTGGTGTGTGTGTGTGTGTGATTCTGAGGCTGTTGTTGTTGGTGTGTGTGTGTGATACTGAGGTTGTTGTTGGTGTGTGTGTGATACTGAGGTTGTTGTTGGTCTGTGTGTGTGCGTGATACTGAGGCTGTTGTTGGTGTGTGCGTGTGTGATACTGAGGTTGTTGTTGGTGTGTGTGTGTGTGTGAGACACTGAGGCTGTTGTTGGTGTGTGTGTGTGTGAGACACTGAGGTTGTTGTTGGTGTGTGTGTGTGATTCTGAGGCTGTTGTTGTTGGTGTGTGTGATACTGAGGTTGTTGTTGGTGTGAGTGTGTGTGTAATGCTGAGGTTGTTGTTGGTCTGTGTGTGTGTGATACTGAGGCTGTTGTCGGTGTGTGTGTGTGTGAGACACTGATGTTGTTGTTGGTGTGTGTGTGTGTGATACTGAAGCTATTGTTGGTGTTTGTGTGTGTGTGTGATACTGAGGCTGTTGTTGGCGTGTGTGAGACAATGGGGTTGTTGTTGGTGTGTGTGTGTGTGTGTGTGTGATACTGAGGCAGTTGTTGGTGTGTGTGAGACACTGAGGTTGTTGTTGGTGTGTGTGTGATACTGAGGCTGTTGTTGGTGTGTGTGTGTGTGAAACTGTGGCTGTTGTTGGTGTGTGTGTGTGTGTGTGTGTGAGATACTGAGGTTGTTGTTGGGGTGATACTGAGGTTTTTGGTGTGAGTGTGTGATAATGAGGCTGTTGTTGGTGTGTGTGTGTGATACTGAGGCTGTTGTTGGTGTGTGTGTGTGTGTGATACTGAGGCTGTTGTTGGTGTGTGTGTGTCTGTGTGTGATACTGAGGCTGTTGTTGGTGTGTGTGTGTGACACTGCGGTTGTTGTTGGTGTGTGTGTGACACTGAGGCTGTTGTTGGTGTGTGTGTGTGATACTGAGGCTGTTGTTGGTGTGTGTGAGACACTGAGGTTGTTGTTGGTGTGTGCGTGTGTGTGATACGGAGGCTGTTGTTGGTGTGTGTGTGTCTGTGTGTGTGATACTGAGGCTGTTGTTGGTGTGTGTGTGTGACACTGCGGTTGTTGTTGGTGTGTATGTGTGATACTGAGGCTTTTGTTGGTGTGTGTGTGTGATACTGAGGCTGTTGTTGGTGTGTGTGATACTGAGGCTGTTGTTAGTGTGTGTGTGTGTGAAACTGTGGCTGTTGTTGTGTGTGTGTGTGTGTGATACTGAGGTTGTTGTTGGGGTGATACTGAGGTTGTTTTTGGTGTGTGTGAGATTCTGAGGTTGTTGTTGGTGTGTGTGCGATACTGAGGCTGTTGTTGGTGTGTGTGTGATACTGAGGTTGTTGTTGGTGTGTGTGTGTGTGATACTGAGGCTGTTGTTGGTCTGTGTGTGTGTGTGTGACACTGAGGCTGTTGTTGTTGGTGTGTGTGTGTGTGATACTGAGGTTGTTGTTGGTGTGTGTGTGTGATACTGAGGTTGTTGTTGGCGTGTGTGTGTGTGTGAGACACTGAGGCTGTTGTTGGTGTGTGTGTGTGTGAGACACTGAGGTTGTTGTTGGTGTGTGTGTGTGATTCTGAGGCTGTTGTTGGTGTGTGTGATACTGAGGTTGTTGTTGCTGTGAGTGTGTGTGTAATACTGAGGTTGTTGTTGGTCTGTGTGTGTGTGATACTGAGGCTGTTGTCGGTGTGTGTGTGTGTGAGACACTGATGTTGTTGTTGGTGTGTGTGTGTGTGTGATACTGAAGCTATTGTTGATGTTTGGGTGTGTGTGTGATACTGAGGCTGTTGTTCGCGTGTGTCAGACACTGGGGTTGTTGTTGGTGTGTTTGTGTGTGTGTGTGTGTGATACTGAGGCTGTTGTTGGTGTGTGTGAGACACTGAGGTTGTTGTTGGTGTGTGCGTGTGTGTGATACGGAGGCTGTTGTTGGTGTGTGTGTGTCTGTGTGTGTGATACTGAGGCTGTTGTTGGTGTGTGTGTGTGATACTGCGGTTGTTGTTGGTGTGTGTGTGTGATACTGAGGCTGTTGTTGGTGTGTGTGTGTGATACTGAGGCTGTTGTTGGTGTGTGTGTGATACTAAGGCTGTTGTTAGTGTGTGTGTGTGTGATACTGTGGCTGTTGTTGTTGTGTGTGTGATACTGAGGTTGTTGTTGGGGTGATACTGAGGTTGTTGTTGGTGTGTGTGTGTGTGTGATACTGAGGTTGTTGTTGGTGTGTGTGTGTGTGATACTAAGGCTGTTGTTGGTGTGTGTGTGTGTGATACTGAGGCTGTTGTTGGTCTGTGTGTGTGTGTGTGATACTGAGGCTGTTGTTGTTGGTGTGTCTGTGTGTGATACTGAGGTTGTTGTTGGTGTGTGTGTGTGATACTGAGGCTGTTATTGGTGTGTGTGTGTGTGATATTAAGGCTGCTGTTGGTGTGTGTGTGTGAGACACTGAGGTTGTTGTTGGTGTGTGTGTGTGATTCTGAGGCTGTTGTTGTTGGTGTGTGTGTGTGTGTGTGATACAGAGGCTGTTGTTGTTGGTGCGTGTGTGTGTGATACTGAGGTTGTTGGTGGTGTCTGTGTCTGAATCTGAGGCTGTTGGTGTGTGTTTGTGTGAGATACTGAGGTTGTTGTTTGTGTGTGTGTGTGTGTGATACTGAGGCAGTTATTGGTGTGTGTGTGATACTGATGCTGTTGTTGGTGTGTGTGTGTGCTACTGAGGTTGTTGTTGGTGTGTGTGTGTGTGTGATACTGAGGTTGTTGTTGGTGTGTGTGTGATACTGAGGCTGTTGTTGGTCTGTGTGTGTGTGTGTGATACTGAGGCTGTTGTTGGTGTGTGTGTGATACTGAGGCTGTTGTTGGTGTGTGTGTGTGTGATACTGAGGCTGTTGTTGGTGTGTGTGATACTGAGGTTGTTGTTGGTGTATGTGTGTGTGTGTGATACTGAGGCTGTTGTTGGTGTGTGTGAGACACTGAGGTTGTTGTTGGTGTGTGCGTGTGTGTGATACGGAGGCTGTTGTTGGTGTGTGTGTGTGATACTGAGGCTGTTGTTGGTGTGTGTGTGTGATACTGAGGCTGTTGTTGGTGTGTGTGTGTGTGTGATACTGAGGCTGTTGTTGGTGTGTGTGTGTGTGTGATACTGAGGTTGTTGTTAGTGTGTGTATGTGTGATACTGAGGCTGTTGTTGGTGTGTGTGAGACACTGAGGTTGTTGTTGGTGTGTGTGTGATACGGAGGCTGTTGTTGGTGTTGGTGTGTGTGTGTGTGTGTGATACTGAGGCTGTTGTTGGTGTGTGTGTGTGTGATACTGAGGGTGTTGTTGGTGTGTGTGTGTGTGTCTGTGTGTGATACTGAGGCTGTTGTTGGTGTGTGTGTGAGTCACTGAGGTTGTTGTTGGTGTGTGTGATTCTGAGGCTGTTGTTGTTGGTGTGTGTGTGTGATACTGAGGTTGTTGTTGGTGTGTGTGTGTGTGATACTGAGGTTGTTGTTGGTCTGTGTGTGTGTGATACTGAGGCTGTTGTTGGTGTGTGTGTGTGATACTGAGGTTGTTGTTGGTGTGTGTGTGTGTGTGAGACACTGAGGCTGTTGTTGGTGTGTGTGTGTGTGAGATACTGAGGTTGTTGTTGGTGTGTGTGTGTGATTCTGAGGCTGTTGTTGTTGGTGTGTGTGATACTGAGGTTGTTGTTGGTGTGAGTGTGTGTGTAATACTGAGGTTGTTGTTGGTCTGTGTGTGTGTGATACTGAGACTGTTGTCGGTGTGTGTGTGTGTGAGGCACTGATGTTGTTGTTGGTGTGTGTGTGTGTGATACTGAGGCTGTTGTTGGCGTGTGTGAGACACTGGGGTTGTTGTTGGTGTGTGTGTGTGTGTGATACTGAGGCTGTTGTTGGTGTGTGTGAGACACTGAGATTGTTGTTGGTGTGTGTGTGATACTGAGGCTGTTGTTGGTGTGTGTGTGTGTGTGTGAAACTGTGGCTGTTGTTGGTGTGTGTGTGTGTGTGTGTGATACTGAGGTTGTTGGGGTGATACTGAGGTTGTTTTTGGTGTGAGTGTGTGTGAGATACTGAAGTTGTTGTTGGTGTGTGTGTGTGAGTGATACTGAGGCTGTTGTTGGTGTGTGTGTGTCTGTGTGTGTGATACTGAGGCTGTTGTTGGTGTGTGTGTGTGATACTGCGGTTGTTGTTGGTGTGTGTGTGATACTGAGGCTGTTGGTGATACTGAGGCTGTTTTTGGTGTGTGTGTGATACTGAGGCTGTTGTTGGTGTGTGTGAGACACTGAGGTTGTTGTTGGTGTGTGCGTGTGTGTGATACGGAGGCTGTTGTTGGTGTGTGTGTGTCTGTGTGTGTGATACTGAGGCTGTTGTTGGTGTGTGTGTGTGTGATACTGCGGTTGTTGTTGGTGTGTGTGTGATACTGAGGTTGTTGGGGTGATACTGAGGTTGTTTTTGGTGTGAGTGTGTGTGAGATACTGAAGTTGTTGTTGGTGTGTGTGTGTGTGAGTGATACTGAGGCTGTTGTTGGTGTGTGTGTGTCTGTGTGTGTGATACTGAGGCTGTTGTTGGTGTGTGTGTGTGATACTGCGGTTGTTGTTGGTGTGTGTGTGATACTGAGGTTGTTGTTGCTGTGAGTGTGTGTGTAATACTGAGGTTGTTGTTGGTCTGTGTGTGTGTGATACTGAGGCTGTTGTCGGTGTGTGTGTGTGTGAGACACTGATGTTGTTGTTGGTGTGTGTGTGTGTGTGATACTGAAGCTATTGTTGATGTTTGGGTGTGTGTGTGATACTGAGGCTGTTGTTCGCGTGTGTCAGACACTGGGGTTGTTGTTGGTGTGTTTGTGTGTGTGTGTGTGTGATACTGAGGCTGTTGTTGGTGTGTGTGAGACACTGAGGTTGTTGTTGGTGTGTGCGTGTGTGTGATACGGAGGCTGTTGTTGGTGTGTGTGTGTCTGTGTGTGTGATACTGAGGCTGTTGTTGGTGTGTGTGTGTGATACTGCGGTTGTTGTTGGTGTGTGTGTGTGATACTGAGGCTGTTGTTGGTGTGTGTGTGTGATACTGAGGCTGTTGTTGGTGTGTGTGTGATACTAAGGCTGTTGTTAGTGTGTGTGTGTGTGATACTGTGGCTGTTGTTGTTGTGTGTGTGATACTGAGGTTGTTGTTGGGGTGATACTGAGGTTGTTGTTGGTGTGTGTGTGTGTGTGATACTGAGGTTGTTGTTGGTGTGTGTGTGTGTGATACTGAGGCTGTTGTTGGTGTGTGTGTGTGTGATACTGAGGCTGTTGTTGGTCTGTGTGTGTGTGTGTGATACTGAGGCTGTTGTTGTTGGTGTGTCTGTGTGTGATACTGAGGTTGTTGTTGGTGTGTGTGTGTGATACTGAGGCTGTTATTGGTGTGTGTGTGTGTGATACTGAGGCTGCTGTTGGTGTGTGTGTGTGAGACACTGAGGTTGTTGTTGGTGTGTGTGTGTGATTCTGAGGCTGTTGTTGTTGGTGTGTGTGTGTGTGTGTGATACAGAGGCTGTTGTTGTTGGTGCGTGTGTGTGTGATACTGAGGTTGTTGGTGGTGTCTGTGTCTGAATCTGAGGTTGTTGGTGTGTGTTTGTGTGAGATACTGAGGTTGTTGTTTGTGTGTGTGTGTGTGTGATACTGAGGCAGTTATTGGTGTGTGTGTGATACTGATGCTGTTGTTGGTGTGTGTGTGTGCTACTGAGGTTGTTGTTGGTGTGTGTGTGTGTGTGATACTGAGGTTGTTGTTGGTGTGTGTGTGATACTGAGGCTGTTGTTGGTCTGTGTGTGTGTGTGTGATACTGAGGCTGTTGTTGGTGTGTGTGTGATACTGAGGCTGTTGTTGGTGTGTGTGTGTGTGATACTGAGGCTGTTGTTGGTGTGTGTGATACTGAGGTTGTTGTTGGTGTATGTGTGTGTGTGTGATACTGAGGCTGTTGTTGGTGTGTGTGAGACACTGAGGTTGTTGTTGGTGTGTGCGTGTGTGTGATACGGAGGCTGTTGTTGGTGTGTGTGTGTGATACTGAGGCTGTTGTTGGTGTGTGTGTGTGATACTGAGGCTGTTGTTGGTGTGTGTGTGTGTGTGATACTGAGGCTGTTGTTGGTGTGTGTGTGTGTGTGATACTGAGGTTGTTGTTAGTGTGTGTATGTGTGATACTGAGGCTGTTGTTGGTGTGTGTGAGACACTGAGGTTGTTGTTGGTGTGTGTGTGATACGGAGGCTGTTGTTGGTGTTGGTGTGTGTGTGTGTGTGTGATACTGAGGCTGTTGTTGGTGTGTGTGTGTGTGATACTGAGGGTGTTGTTGGTGTGTGTGTGTGTGTCTGTGTGTGATACTGAGGCTGTTGTTGGTGTGTGTGTGAGTCACTGAGGTTGTTGTTGGTGTGTGTGATTCTGAGGCTGTTGTTGTTGGTGTGTGTGTGTGATACTGAGGTTGTTGTTGGTGTGTGTGTGTGTGATACTGAGGTTGTTGTTGGGCTGTGTGTGTGTGATACTGAGGCTGTTGTTGGTGTGTGTGTGTGATACTGAGGTTGTTGTTGGTGTGTGTGTGTGTGTGAGACACTGAGGCTGTTGTTGGTGTGTGTGTGTGTGAGATACTGAGGTTGTTGTTGGTGTGTGTGTGTGATTCTGAGGCTGTTGTTGTTGGTGTGTGTGATACTGAGGTTGTTGTTGGTGTGAGTGTGTGTGTAATACTGAGGTTGTTGTTGGTCTGTGTGTGTGTGATACTGAGGCTGTTGTCGGTGTGTGTGTGTGTGAGACGCTGATGTTGTTGTTGGTGTGTGTGTGTGTGATACTGAGGCTGTTGTTGGCGTGTGTGAGACACTGAGATTGTTGTTGGTGTGTGTGTGATACTGAGGCTGTTGTTGGTGTGTGTGAGACACTGAGATTGTTGTTGGTGTGTGTGTGATACTGAGGCTGTTGTTGGTGTGTGTGTGTGTGTGTGAAACTGTGGCTGTTGTTGGTGTGTGTGTGTGTGTGTGTGATACTGAGGTTGTTGGGGTGATCCTGAGGTTGTTTTTGGTGTGAGTGTGTGTGAGATACTGAAGTTGTTGTTGGTGTGTGTGTGTGAGTGATACTGAGGCTGTTGTTGGTGTGTGTGTGTCTGTGTGTGTGATACTGAGGCTGTTGTTGGTGTGTGTGTGTGATACTGCGGTTGTTGTTGGTGTGTGTGTGATACTGAGGCTGTTGGTGATACTGAGGCTGTTTTTGGTGTGTGTGTGATACTGAGGCTGTTGTTGGTGTGTGTGAGACACTGAGGTTGTTGTTGGTGTGTGCGTGTGTGTGATACGGAGGCTGTTGTTGGTGTGTGTGTGTCTGTGTGTGTGATACTGAGGCTGTTGTTGGTGTGTGTGTGTGTGATACTGCGGTTGTTGTTGGTGTGTGTGTGTGATACTGAGGCTGTTGTTGGTGTGTGTGTGTGATACTGAGGCTGTTGTTGGTGTGTGTGTGATACTGAGGCTGTTGTTAGTGTGTGTGTGTGAAACTGTGGCTGTTGTTGGTGTGTGTGTGTGTGTGATACTGAGGTTGTTGTTGGGGTGATACTGAGGTTGTTGTTGGTGTGAGTGTGTGTGAGATACTGAGGCTGTTGTTGGTGTGTGTGTGATACTGAGGTTGTTGTTGGTGTGTGTGTGTGTGTGTGTGTGTGTGTGATACTGAGGTTGTTGTTGGTGTGTGTGTGTGTGATACTGAGGTTGTTGTTGGTATGTGTGTGTGATACTGAGGTTGTTGTTGGTATGTGTGTGTGATACTGAGGCTGTTGTTGGTGTGTGTGTGTGTGATACTGAGGCTGTTGTTGGTCTTTGTGTGTGTGTGTGTGATACTGAGGCTGTTGTTGTTGGTGTGTGTGTGTGATACTGAGGCTGTTGTTGGGGTGTGTGTGTGTGTGATACTGAGGTTGTTGTTGGTGTGTGTGAGTGTGTGTGATACTGAGGCTGTTATTGGTGTGTGTGTGTGTGTGATACTGAGGCTGCTGTTGGTGTGTGTGTGTGTGAGACACTGAGGTTGTTGTTGGTGTGTGTGTGTGATTCTGAGGCTGTTGTTGTTGGTGTGTGTGATACTGAGGTTGTTGTTGGTGTGTGTGTGTGTGTGATACAGAGGCTGTTGTTGTTGGTGCATGTGTGTGTGATACTGAGGTTGTTGTTGGTGTGTGTGTGTGATACTGAGGCTGTTGTTGGTGTGTGTGTGTGAGACACTGAGCTGTTGTTTGTGTGTGTGTGTGATACTGAGGTTGTTGTTGGTGTGTGTGTGTGTGATTCTGAGGCTGTTGTTGGTGTGTGTGTGTGATACAGAGGTTGTTGTTGTTGGTGCGTGTGTGTGTGATACTGAGGTTGTTGTTGGTGTGTGTGTGTGATACTGAGGCTGTTGTTGGTGTGTGTGTGTGAGACACTGAGGCTGTTGTTTGTGTGTGTGTGTGGTACTGAGGTTGTTGTTGGTGTGTGTGTGTGATACTGAGGCTGTTGTTGGTGTGTGTGTGAGACACTGAGGTTGTTGTTGGTGTGCGTGTGTGTGATTCTGAGGCTGTTGTTGTTGGTGTGTGTGATACTGAGGTTGTTGTTGGTGTTTGTGTGTGTGTTATACTGAGGCTGTTGTTGGTGTGTGTGTGTGATACTGAGGTTGTTGTTGGTGTGTGTGTGTGTGTGAGACACTGAGGCTGTTGTTGGTGTGTGTGTGTGAGACACTGAGGCTGTTGTTTGTGTGTGTATGAGACACTGAGGTTGTTGTCGGTGTTTGTGTGTGTGTGTGATACTGAGGCTGTTGTTGGTGCCTGTGTGAGACACTGGGGTTATTGTTGGTGTGTGTGAACAACAAAGAACAAAGAAAAGCACAGCACAGGAACAGGCCCTTCGGCCCTCCAAGCCTGAACCGACCATACTGCCCGACTAAACTACAATCTTCTACACTTCCTGGGTCCGTGTCCCTCTATTCCCATCCTATTCATGAATTTGTCAAGATGCCCCTTAAATGTCACTATCGTCCCTGCTTCCACCACCACCTCCTCCGGCAGCGAGTTCCAGCCACCCACTACCCTCTGCGTAAAAAAACTTGCCTCATACATCTACTCTAAACCTTGCCCCTCTCACCTTAAACCTATGCCCCCTAGTAATTGACCCCTCTACCCTGGGGAAAAGCCTCTGACTATCCACTCTGTCTATGCCCCTCATAATTTTGTGTACCTCTATCAGGTCGCCCCTCAACCTCCTTCGTTCCAGTGAGAACAAACCGAGTTTATTCAACCGCTCCTCATAGCTAATGCCCTCCATACCAGGCAACATTCTGGTAAATCTCTTCTGCACCATCTCTAAAGCCTCCACATCCTTCTGGTAGTGTGGCGACCAGAATTGAACGCTATACTCCAAGTGTGGCCTAACTAAGATTCTATACAGCTGCAACATGACTTGCCAATTCTTATACTCAATGCCCCGGCCAATGAAGGCAAGCATGCCGTATGCCTTCTTAACTCCCTTCTCCACCTGTGTTGCCCCTTTCAATGACCTGTGGACCTGTACTCCTAGATCTCTTTGACTTTCAATACTCTTGTGGGTTCTACCATTCACTGTATATTCCCTACCTGCATTAGACCTTCCAAAATGCATTACCTCACATTTGTCCGGATTAAACTCCATCTGCCATCTCTCCGCCCAAGTCTCCAAACAATCTAAATCCTGCTGTATCCTCTGACAGTCCTCATCGCTATCCGCAATTCCACCAACCTTTGTGTCGTCTGCAAACTTACTAATCAGACCAGTTACATTTTCCTCCAAATCATTTATATATACTACAAAGAGCAAAGGTCCCAGCACTGATCCCTGTGGAACACCACTGGTCACAGCCCTCCAATTAGAAAAGCATCCTTCCATTGCTACTCTTTGCCTTCTATGGCCTAGCCAGTTCTGTATCCACCTTGCCAGCTCACCCCTGATCCCGTGTGACTTCACCTTTTGTACTAGTCTACCATGAGGGACCTTGTCAAAGGCCTTACTGAAGTCCATATAGACAACATCCACTGCCCTACCTGCATCAATCATCTTAGTGACCTCCTTGAAAAACTCTATCAAGTTAGTGAGACACGACCTTCCCTTCACAAAACCGTGCTGCCTCTCACTAATACGTCCATTTGCTTCCAAATGGGAGTAGATCCTGTCTCGAAGAATTCTCTCCAGTAATTTCCCGACCACTGAAGTAAGGCTCACCGGCCTGGAGTTCCCGGGATTATCCTTGCTACCCTTCTTAAACAGAGGAACAACACTGGCTATTCTCCAGTCCTCCGGGACATCCCCTGAAGACAGTGAGTATCCAAAGATTTCTGTCAAGGCATCAGCAATTTCCTCTCCAGCCTCCTTCAGTATTCTGGGGTAGATCCCATCAGGCCCTGGGGACTTATCTAACTTAATATTTTTTAAGACACCCAACACCTCGTCTTTTTGGATCTCAATGTGACCCAGGCTATCTACACACCCTTCTCCAGACTCAACATCTACCAATTTCTTCTCTTTGGTGAATACTGATGCAAAGTATTAATTTAGTACCTCGCCCATTTCCTCTGGCTCCACACATAGATTCCCTGTGACACTGAAGCTGTTGTTGGTGTGTGTGTGTGTGTGAGACACTGAGGTTGTTGTTGGTGTGTGTGTGAGACACTGAGGTTGTTGTTGGTTTGTGTGTGTGTGTGTGAGACACGAAGGTTGTTGTTGGTGTGTGTGTGTGTGTTTGAGACACTGAGGTTGTTGTTGGTTTGTGTGTGTGTGTGAGACACTGAGGTTGTTGTTGGTGTGTGTGTGTGTGTGAGACACTGAGGCTGTTGTTGGTGTGTGTGTGTGATACTGAGGCTGTTGTTGGTTTGTGTGTGTGTGTGAGACACTGAGGTTGTTGTTGGTGTGTGTGTGTGTGTGAGACACTGAGGCTGTTGGTGTGTGTGTGTGTGTGTGATACTGAGGCTGTTGTTGGTTTGTGTGTTTGTGTGATACTGAGGTTGTTGTTGGTGTGTGTGTGTGTGTGTGAGACACTGAGGCTGTTGTTGTGTGTGTGTGACACTGAGGATGTTGTTGGTGGGTGTGTGTGTGTGAGACACTTAGGTTGTTGTTTGTGTGTGTGTGTGTGATACTGAGGTTGTTGTTCGCGTGTGTGTGTGTGTGATACTGAGGTTGTTGTTGTTGGTGTGTGTGTGATACTGAGGCTGTTGTTGGCGTGTGTGTGAGATACTGAGGCTGTTGTTGGCGTGTGTGTGTGATACTGAGGCTGTTGGTGTGTGTGATACGGAGGCTGTTGTTGGTGTGTGTGTGTGTGATACTGAGGCTGTTGTTGGTGTGTGTGTGTGTGTGATACTGAGGCTGTTTTTGGTGTGTGTGTGATACTGAGGTTTTTGTTGGTGTGTGTGTGTGTGATACTGAGGTTGTTGTTGGTGTGTATGTGTGTGTGATACTGAGGTTTTTGGTGTGTGTGTGTGTGTGTGATACTGAGATTGTTGTTGGTGTGTGTGTGTGTGTGATACTGAGGCTGTTGTTGGTGTGTGTGTGATACTGAGGCTGTTGTTGGTGTGTGTGTGTGATACTGAGGTTGTTTGGTGTGTGTATGTGTGATACTGAGGTTGTTGTTGGTGTGTGTGTGTGTGATACTGAGGTTGTTGGTTGGTGTGTGTATGTGTGATACTGAGGTTGTTGTTGGTGTGTGTGTGTGTGCGAGATACTGAGGTTATTGTTGGTGTGTGTGTGTGTGATACTGAGGTTGTTGTTTGGTGTGTGTGTGTTTGTGATACTGAGGCTGTTGTTGGTGTGTGTGTGATACTGAGGCTGTTGTTGGTGTGTGTGTGTGTGTGTGATACTGAGGTTGTTGTTGGTGTGTGTGTGTGTGATACTGAGGCTGTTGTTAGTGTGTGTGTGATACTGAGGTTGTTGTTTGTGTGTGTGTGTGTGTGTGATACTGAGGCTGTTGTTGGTGTGTGTGTGTGTGATACTGAGGCTGTTGTTCTGTGTGTGTGTGATACTGAGGCTGTTGTTGGTGTGTGTGTGTGTGTGATACTGAGGTTGTTGTTGATGTGTGTGTGTGATACTGAGGCTGTTGTTGGTGTGTATGTGTGTGATACTGAGGCTGTTGTTGGTGTGTGTGTGTGTGAGACACTTAGGTTGTTGTTTGTGTGTGTGTGATACTGAGGTTGTTGTTGGTGTGTGTGTGTGTGTGTGATACTGAGGCTGTTGTTGTGTGTGTGTGTGATACTGAGGCTGTTGTTGGTGTGTGTGTGTGTGATACTGAGGTTGTTGTTGATGCATGTGTGTGATACTGAGGCTGTTGTTGGTGTGTGTGTGTGTGACACTGAGGTTGTTGTTGGTGTGTGTGAGATACTGAGGCTGTTGTTGGTGTGTGTGTGTGATACTGAGGTTGTTGTTGGTGTGTGTGTGTGTGTGACACTGAGGTTGTTGTTGGTGTGTGTGTGATACTGAGGCTGTTGTTGGTGTGTGTGTGTGATACTGAGGTTGTTGTTTGTGTGTGTGTGTGGCACTGAGGTTGTTGTTGGTGTCTGTGTGATACTGAGGCTGTTGTTGGTGTGTGTGTGTGATACTGAGGTTGTTGTTGGGGTGTGTGTGTGACACTGAGGTTGTTGTTGCTGTGTGTGTGATACTGAGGCTGTTGTTGGTGTGTGTGTGTGATACTGAGGTTGTTGTTGGTGTGTGTGTGTGACACTGAGGATGTTGTTGGTGTGTGTGTGTGTGAGACACTTAGGTTGTTGTTTGTGTGTGTGTGATACTGAGGTTGTTGTTGGCGTGTGTGTGTGTGACACTGAGGTTGTTGTTGGTGTGTGTGTGTGTGTGTTACTGAGGCTGTTGTTGGTGTGTGTGTGTGATACTGAGGTTGTTGTTGCTGTGTGTGTGATACTGAGGCTGTTGTTGGTGTGTGTGTGTGAGATACTGAGGCTGTTGTTGGTGTGTGTGTGATACTGAGGCTGTTGGTGTGTGTGATACGGAGACTGTTGTTGGTGTGTGTGTGTGTGTGAAACTGAGGTTGTTGTTGGTGTGTGTGTGTGATACTGAGGCTGTTGTTGGTGTGTGTGTGTGTGATACTGAGGTTGCTGTTGGTGTGTGTGTGTGTGATACTGAGGCTGTTGTTGGTGTGTGTGTGTGTGATACTGAGGCTGTTGTTGGTGTGTGTGTAATACTGAGGCTGTTGTTGGTGTGTGTGTGATACTGAGGCTGTTGTTGGTGTGTGTGTGCTCCTGAGGTTTTTGGTGTGTGTGATACTGAGGCTGTTGTTGGTGTGTGTGTGATACTGAGGCTGTTGTTGGTGTGTGTGTGTGTGTGTGATATTGAGGTTGTTGTTTGGTGTGTGTGTGTGTGATACTGAGGTTGTTGTTGGTGTGTCTGTGTGATACTGAGGCTGTTGTTCTGTGTGTGGGTGTGTGTGTGTGCTACTGAGGTTGTTGGTGTGTGTGTGTGCGAGATACTGAGGTTGTTGGTGTGTGTGTGTGATACTGAGGTTGTTGTTTGGTGTGTGTGTGTGATACTGAGGCTGTTGTAGGTGTGTGTGTGATACTGAGGCTGTTGTTGGTGTGTGTGTGTGATACTGAGGTTGTTGTTTGGTGTGTGTGTGTGTGTGTGTGATACTGAGGTTGTTGTTGGTGTGTGTGTGTGTGATACTGAGGCTGTTGTTGGTGTGTGTGTGTGTGATACTGAGGTTGTTGGTGTGTGTGTGCGAGATACTGAGGCTGTTGTTGGTGTGTGTGATACTGAGGTTGTTGTTGGTGTGTGTGTGTGATACTGAGGCTGTTGGTGTGTGTGTGTGCGAGACACTGAGGCTGTTGTTGGTGTGTGTGTGATACTGAGGTTGTTGTTGGTGTGTGTGTGTGTGTGTGATACTGAGGCTGTTGTTGGTGTGTGTGTGTGTGTGATACTGAGGTGGTTGTTGGTGTGTGTGTGTGTGATACTGAGGCTATTGTTGGTGTGTGTATGATACTGAGGCTGTTGTTGGTGTGTATGTGTGTGTGTGATACTGAGGCTGTTGTTGGTGTGTGTGTGTGTGTGATACTGAGGTTGTTGTTGGTGTGTGTGTGTGTGATACTGACGTTGTTGTTGGTGTGTGTGTGTGATACTGAGGCTGCTGTTGGTGTGTGTGTGTGTGATACTGAGGCTGTTGTTGGTGTGTGTGTGTGATACTGAGGTTGTTGTTAGTGTGTGTGTGTGTGATACTGAGGCTGTTGTTGGTGCGTGTGAGACACTGACGTTGTTGTTGGTGTGTGTGTGTGTGATACGGAGGCTGTTGTTGGTGTGTGTGTGTGTGTGATACTGAGGCTGTTGTTGGTGTGTGTGTGTGTGTGTGTGATACTGAGGTTGTTGTTGGTGTGTGTGTGTGTGTGTGTGTGATACTGAGGCTGTTTTTGGTGTGTGTGTGTGAGTCACTGAGGTTGTTGTTGGTGTGTGTGTGTGTGTGATTCTGAGGCTGTTGTTGTTGGTGTGTGTGTGTGATACTGAGGTTGTTGTTGGTGTGTGTGTGATACTGAGGTTGTTGTTGGTCTGTGTGTGTGCGTGATACTGAGGCTGCTGTTGGTGTGTGTGTGTGTGATACTGAGGCTGTTGTTGGTGTGTGTGTGTGTGATACTGAGGTTGTTGTTAGTGTGTGTGTGTGTGATACTGAGGCTGTTGTTGGTGCGTGTGAGACACTGACGTTGTTGTTGGTGTGTGTGTGTGTGATACGGAGGCTGTTGTTGGTGTGTGTGTGTGTGTGATACTGAGGCTGTTGTTGGTGTGTGTGTGTGTGTGATACTGAGGCTGTTGTTGGTGTGTGTGTGCTCCTGAGGTTTTTGGTGTGTGTGATACTGAGGCTGTTGTTGGTGTGTGTGTGTGTGTGTGTGATACTGAGGCTGTTGTTGGTGTGTGTGTGATACTGAGGCTGTTGTTGGTGTGTGTGTGTGTGTGTGATATTGAGGTTGTTGTTTGGTGTGTGTGTGTGTGATACTGAGGTTGTTGTTGGTGTGTCTGTGTGATACTGAGGCTGTTGTTCTGTGTGTGGGTGTGTGTGTGTGATACTGAGGTTGTTGGTGTGTGTGTGTGCGAGATACTGAGGTTGTTGGTGTGTGTGTGTGATACTGAGGTTGTTGTTTGGTGTGTGTGTGTGATACTGAGGCTGTTGTAGGTGTGTGTGTGATACTGAGGCTGTTGTTGGTGTGTGTGTGTGATACTGAGGTTGTTGTTTGGTGTGTGTGTGTGTGTGTGTGATACTGAGGTTGTTGTTGGTGTGTGTGTGTGTGATACTGAGGCTGTTGTTGGTGTGTGTGTGTGTGATACTGAGGTTGTTGGTGTGTGTGTGCGAGATACTGAGGCTGTTGTTGGTGTGTGTGATACTGAGGTTGTTGTTGGTGTGTGTGTGTGATACTGAGGCTGTTGGTGTGTGTGTGTGCGAGACACTGAGGCTGTTGTTGGTGTGTGTGTGATACTGAGGTTGTTGTTGGTGTGTGTGTGTGTGTGTGATACTGAGGCTGTTGTTGGTGTGTGTGTGTGTGTGATACTGAGGTGGTTGTTGGTGTGTGTGTGTGTGATACTGAGGCTGTTGTTGGTGTGTGTATGATACTGAGGCTGTTGTTGGTGTGTGTGTGTGTGTGATACTGAGGCTGTTGTTGGTGTGTGTGTGTGTGTGATACTGAGGTTGTTGTTGGTGTGTGTGTGTGTGATACTGACGTTGTTGTTGGTGTGTGTGTGTGATACTGAGGCTGCTGTTGGTGTGTGTGTGTGTGATACTGAGGCTGTTGTTGGTGTGTGTGTGTGTGATACTGAGGTTGTTGTTAGTGTGTGTGTGTGTGATACTGAGGCTGTTGTTGGTGCGTGTGAGACACTGACGTTGTTGTTGGTGTGTGTGTGTGTGATACGGAGGCTGTTGTTGGTGTGTGTGTGTGTGTGATACTGAGGCTGTTGTTGGTGTGTGTGTGTGTGTGTGTGTGATACTGAGGTTGTTGTTGGTGTGTGTGTGTGTGTGTGTGTGTGTGATACTGAGGCTGTTTTTGGTGTGTGTGTGTGAGTCACTGAGGTTGTTGTTGGTGTGTGTGTGTGTGTGATTCTGAGGCTGTTGTTGTTGGTGTGTGTGTGTGATACTGAGGTTGTTGTTGGTGTGTGTGTGATACTGAGGTTGTTGTTGGTCTGTGTGTGTGCGTGATACTGAGGCTGTTGTTGGTGTGTGCGTGTGTGATACTGAGGTTGTTGTTGGTGTGTGTGTGTGTGTGAGACACTGAGGCTGTTGTTGGTGTGTGTGTGTGTGAGACTGAGGTTGTTGTTGGTGTGTGTGTGTGATTCTGAGGCTGTTGTTGTTGGTGTGTGTGATACTGAGGTTGTTGTTGGTGTGAGTGTGTGTGTAATGCTGAGGTTGTTGTTGGTCTGTGTGTGTGTGATACTGAGGCTGTTGTCGGTGTGTGTGTGTGTGAGACACTGATGTTGTTGTTGGTGTGTGTGTGTGTGATACTGAAGCTATTGTTGGTGTTTGTGTGTGTGTGTGATACTGAGGCTGTTGTTGGCGTGTGTGTGTGTGTGATACTGAGGCTGTTGTTGGTGTGTGTGTGTGTGTGTGTGATACTGAGGCTGTTGTTGGTGCGTGTGAGACACTGACGTTGTTGTTGGTGTGTGTGTGTGTGATACGGAGGCTGTTGTTGGTGTGTGTGTGTGTGTGATACTGAGGCTGTTGTTGGTGTGTGTGTGTGTGTGTGTGATACTGAGGTTGTTGTTGGTGTGTGTGTGTGTGTGTGTGTGTGTGATACTGAGGCTGTTTTTGGTGTGTGTGTGTGAGTCACTGAGGTTGTTGTTGGTGTGTGTGTGTGTGTGATTCTGAGGCTGTTGTTGTTGGTGTGTGTGTGTGATACTGAGGTTGTTGTTGGTGTGTGTGTGATACTGAGGTTGTTGTTGGTCTGTGTGTGTGCGTGATACTGAGGCTGCTGTTGGTGTGTGTGTGTGTGATACTGAGGCTGTTGTTGGTGTGTGTGTGTGTGATACTGAGGTTGTTGTTAGTGTGTGTGTGTGTGATACTGAGGCTGTTGTTGGTGCGTGTGAGACACTGACGTTGTTGTTGGTGTGTGTGTGTGTGATACGGAGGCTGTTGTTGGTGTGTGTGTGTGTGTGATACTGAGGCTGTTGTTGGTGTGTGTGTGTGTGTGTGTGATACTGAGGCTGTTGTTGGTGTGTGTGTGCTCCTGAGGTTTTTGGTGTGTGTGATACTGAGGCTGTTGTTGGTGTGTGTGTGTGTGTGTGTGATACTGAGGCTGTTGTTGGTGTGTGTGTGATACTGAGGCTGTTGTTGGTGTGTGTGTGTGTGTGTGATATTGAGGTTGTTGTTTGGTGTGTGTGTGTGTGATACTGAGGTTGTTGTTGGTGTGTCTGTGTGATACTGAGGCTGTTGTTCTGTGTGTGGGTGTGTGTGTGTGATACTGAGGTTGTTGGTGTGTGTGTGTGCGAGATACTGAGGTTGTTGGTGTGTGTGTGTGATACTGAGGTTGATGTTTGGTGTGTGTGTGTGATACTGAGGCTGTTGTAGGTGTGTGTGTGATACTGAGGCTGTTGTTGGTGTGTGTGTGTGATACTGAGGTTGTTGTTTGGTGTGTGTGTGTGTGTGTGTGATACTGAGGTTGTTGTTGGTGTGTGTGTGTGTGATACTGAGGCTGTTGTTGGTGTGTGTGTGTGTGATACTGAGGTTGTTGGTGTGTGTGTGCGAGATACTGAGGCTGTTGTTGGTGTGTGTGATACTGAGGTTGTTGTTGGTGTGTGTGTGTGATACTGAGGCTGTTGGTGTGTGTGTGTGCGAGACACTGAGGCTGTTGTTGGTGTGTGTGTGATACTGAGGTTGTTGTTGGTGTGTGTGTGTGTGTGTGATACTGAGGCTGTTGTTGGTGTGTGTGTGTGTGTGATACTGAGGTGGTTGTTGGTGTGTGTGTGTGTGATACTGAGGCTGTTGTTGGTGTGTGTATGATACTGAGGCTGTTGTTGGTGTGTGTGTGTGTGTGTGATACTGAGGCTGTTGTTGGTGTGTGTGTGTGTGTGATACTGAGGTTGTTGTTGGTGTGTGTGTGTGTGATACTGACGTTGTTGTTGGTGTGTGTGTGTGATACTGAGGCTGCTGTTGGTGTGTGTGTGTGTGATACTGAGGCTGTTGTTGGTGTGTGTGTGTGTGATACTGAGGTTGTTGTTAGTGTGTGTGTGTGTGATACTGAGGCTGTTGTTGGTGCGTGTGAGACACTGACGTTGTTGTTGGTGTGTGTGTGTGTGATACGGAGGCTGTTGTTGGTGTGTGTGTGTGTGTGATACTGAGGCTGTTGTTGGTGTGTGTGTGTGTGTGTGTGATACTGAGGTTGTTGTTGGTGTGTGTGTGTGTGTGTGTGTGTGTGATACTGAGGCTGTTTTTGGTGTGTGTGTGTGAGTCACTGAGGTTGTTGTTGGTGTGTGTGTGTGTGTGATTCTGAGGCTGTTGTTGTTGGTGTGTGTGTGTGATACTGAGGTTGTTGTTGGTGTGTGTGTGATACTGAGGTTGTTGTTGGTCTGTGTGTGTGCGTGATACTGAGGCTGTTGTTGGTGTGTGCGTGTGTGATACTGAGGTTGTTGTTGGTGTGTGTGTGTGTGTGAGACACTGAGGCTGTTGTTGGTGTGTGTGTGTGTGAGACTGAGGTTGTTGTTGGTGTGTGTGTGTGATTCTGAGGCTGTTGTTGTTGGTGTGTGTGATACTGAGGTTGTTGTTGGTGTGAGTGTGTGTGTAATGCTGAGGTTGTTGTTGGTCTGTGTGTGTGTGATACTGAGGCTGTTGTCGGTGTGTGTGTGTGTGAGACACTGATGTTGTTGTTGGTGTGTGTGTGTGTGATACTGAAGCTATTGTTGGTGTTTGTGTGTGTGTGTGATACTGAGGCTGTTGTTGGCGTGTGTGAGACAATGGGGTTGTTGTTGGTGTGTGTGTGTGTGTGTGTGATACTGAGGCAGTTGTTGGTGTGTGTGAGACACTGAGGTTGTTGTTGGTGTGTGTGTGATACTGAGGCTGTTGTTGGTGTGTGTGTGTGTGAAACTGTGGCTGTTGTTGGTGTGTGTGTGTGTGTGTGAGATACTGAGGTTGTTGTTGGGGTGATACTGAGGTTTTTGGTGTGAGTGTGTGATAATGAGGCTGTTGTTGGTGTGTGTGTGTGATACTGAGGCTGTTGTTGGTGTGTGTGTGTGTGTGATACTGAGGCTGTTGTTGGTGTGTGTGTGTCTGTGTGTGATACTGAGGCTGTTGTTGGTGTGTGTGTGTGATACTGCGGTTGTTGTTGGTGTGTGTGTGATACTGAGGCTGTTGTTGGTGTGTGTGATACTGAGGCTGTTGTTAGTGTGTGTGTGTGTGAAACTGTGGCTGTTGTTGTTGTGTGTGTGTGTGTGTGATACTGAGGTTGTTGTTGGGGTGATACTGAGGTTGTTTTTGGTGTGTGTGAGATTCTGAGGTTGTTGTTGGTGTGTGTGCGATACTGAGGCTGTTGTTGGTGTGTGTGTGATACTGAGGTTGTTGTTGGGGTGATACTGAGGTTGTTGTTGGTGTGTGTGTGTGTGTGTGATACTGAGGTTATTGTTGGTGTGTGTGTGTGATACTGAGGTTGTTGTTGGTGTGTGTGTGTGATACTGAGGCTGTTGTTGGTGTGTGTGTGTGTGATACTGAGGCTGTTGTTGGTCTGTGTGTGTGTGTGTGACACTGAGGCTGTTGTTGTTGGTGTGTGTGTGTGTGATACTGAGGTTGTTGTTGGTGTGTGTGTGTGATACTGAGGTTGTTGTTGGCGTGTGTGTGTGTGTGAGACACTGAGGCTGTTGTTGGTGTGTGTGTGTGTGAGACACTGAGGTTGTTGTTGGTGTGTGTGTGTGATTCTGAGGCTGTTGTTGTTGGTGTGTGTGATACTGAGGTTGTTGTTGCTGTGAGTGTGTGTGTAATACTGAGGTTGTTGTTGGTCTGTGTGTGTGTGATACTGAGGCTGTTGTCGGTGTGTGTGTGTGTGAGACACTGATGTTGTTGTTGGTGTGTGTGTGTGTGTGATACTGAAGCTATTGTTGATGTTTGGGTGTGTGTGTGATACTGAGGCTGTTGTTCGCGTGTGTCAGACACTGGGGTTGTTGTTGGTGTGTTTGTGTGTGTGTGTGTGTGATACTGAGGCTGTTGTTGGTGTGTGTGAGACACTGAGGTTGTTGTTGGTGTGTGCGTGTGTGTGATACGGAGGCTGTTGTTGGTGTGTGTGTGTGTGTGATACTGAGGCTGTTGTTGGTGTGTGTGTGTGATACTGCGGTTGTTGTTGGTGTGTGTGTGTGATACTGAGGCTGTTGTTGGTGTGTGTGTGTGATACTGAGGCTGTTGTTGGTGTGTGTGTGATACTAAGGCTGTTGTTAGTGTGTGTGTGTGTGATACTGTGGCTGTTGTTGTTGTGTGTGTGATACTGAGGTTGTTGTTGGGGTGATACTGAGGTTGTTGTTGGTGTGTGTGTGTGTGTGATACTGAGGTTGTTGTTGGTGTGTGTGTGTGTGATACTGAGGCTGTTGTTGGTGTGTGTGTGTGTGATACTGAGGCTGTTGTTGGTCTGTGTGTGTGTGTGTGATACTGAGGCTGTTGTTGTTGGTGTGTCTGTGTGTGATACTGAGGTTGTTGTTGGTGTGTGTGTGTGATACTGAGGCTGTTATTGGTGTGTGTGTGTGTGATACTGAGGCTGCTGTTGGTGTGTGTGTGTGAGACACTGAGGTTGTTGTTGGTGTGTGTGTGTGATTCTGAGGCTGTTGTTGGTCTGTGTGTGTGTGTGTGATACTGAGGCTGTTGTTGGTGTGTGTGTGATACTGAGGCTGTTGTTGGTGTGTGTGTGTGTGATACTGAGGCTGTTGTTGGTGTGTGTGATACTGAGGTTGTTGTTGGTGTATGTGTGTGTGTGTGATACTGAGGCTGTTGTTGGCGTGTGTGAGACACTGAGGTTGTTGTTGGTGTGTGCGTGTGTGTGATACGGAGGCTGTTGTTGGTGTGTGTGTGTGATACTGAGGCTGTTGTTGGTGTGTGTGTGTGATACTGAGGCTGTTGTTGGTGTGTGTGTGTGTGTGATACTGAGGCTGTTGTTGGTGTGTGTGTGTGTGTGATACTGAGGTTGTTGTTAGTGTGTGTATGTGTGATACTGAGGCTGTTGTTGGTGTGTGTGAGACACTGAGGTTGTTGTTGGTGTGTGTGTGATACGGAGGCTGTTGTTGGTGTTGGTGTGTGTGTGTGTGTGTGTGATACTGAGGCTGTTGTTGGTGTGTGTGTGTGTGATACTGAGGGTGTTGTTGGTGTGTGTGTGTGTGTCTGTGTGTGATACTGAGGCTGTTGTTGGTGTGTGTGTGTGAGTCACTGAGGTTGTTGTTGGTGTGTGTGATTCTGAGGCTGTTGTTGTTAGTGTGTGTGTGTGATACTGAGGTTGTTGTTGGTGTGTGTGTGTGTGATACTGAGGTTGTTGTTGGTCTGTGTGTGTGTGATACTGAGGCTGTTGTTGGTGTGTGTGTGTGATACTGAGGTTGTTGTTGGTGTGTGTGTGTGTGTGAGACACTGAGGCTGTTGTTGGTGTGTGTGTGTGTGAGATACTGAGGTTGTTGTTGGTGTGTGTGTGTGATTCTGAGGCTGTTGTTGTTGGTGTGTGTGATACTGAGGTTGTTGTTGGTGTGAGTGTGTGTGTAATACTGAGGTTGTTGTTGGTCTGTGTGTGTGTGATACTGAGGCTGTTGTCGGTGTGTGTGTGTGTGAGACACTGATGTTGTTGTTGGTGTGTGTGTGTGTGATACTGAGGCTGTTGTTGGCGTGTGTGAGACACTGGGGTTGTTGTTGGTGTGTGTGTGATACTGAGGCTGTTGTTGGTGTGTGTGAGACACTGAGATTGTTGTTGGTGTGTGTGTGATACTGAGGCTGTTGTTGGTGTGTGTGTGTGTGTGTGAAACTGTGGCTGTTGTTGGTGTGTGTGTGTGTGTGTGTGTGATACTGAGGTTGTTGGGGTGATACTGAGGTTGTTTTTGGTGTGAGTGTGTGTGAGATACTGAAGTTGTTGTTGGTGTGTGTGTGTGAGTGATACTGAGGCTGTTGTTGGTGTGTGTGTGTCTGTGTGTGTGATACTGAGGCTGTTGTTGGTGTGTGTGTGTGATACTGCGGTTGTTGTTGGTGTGTGTGTGATACTGAGGCTGTTGGTGATACTGAGGCTGTTTTTGGTGTGTGTGTGATACTGAGGCTGTTGTTGGTGTGTGTGAGACACTGAGGTTGTTGTTGGTGTGTGCGTGTGTGTGATACGGAGGCTGTTGTTGGTGTGTGTGTGTCTGTGTGTGTGATACTGAGGCTGTTGTTGGTGTGTGTGTGTGTGATACTGCGGTTGTTGTTGGTGTGTGTGTGTGATACTGAGGCTGTTGTTGGTGTGTGTGTGTGATACTGAGGCTGTTGTTGGTGTGTGTGTGATACTGAGGCTGTTGTTAGTGTGTGTGTGTGTGAAACTGTGGCTGTTGTTGGTGTGTGTGTGTGTGTGATACTGAGGTTGTTGTTGGGGTGATACTGAGGTTGTTTTTGGTGTGAGTGTGTGTGAGATACTGAGGTTGTTGTTGGTGTGTGTGTGTGTGTGATACTGAGGCTGTTGTTGGTGTGTGTGTGATACTGAGGTTGTTGTTGGTGTGTGTGTGTGTGTGTGTGTGTGTGTGTGATACTGAGGTTGTTGTTGGTGTGTGTGTGTGTGTGATACTGAGGTTGTTGTTGGTATGTGTGTGTGATACTGAGGTTGTTGTTGGTATGTGTGTGTGATACTGAGGCTGTTGTTGGTGTGTGTGTGTGTGATACTGAGGCTGTTGTTGGTCTTTGTGTGTGTGTGTGTGATACTGAGGCTGTTGTTGTTGGTGTGTGTGTGTGATACTGAGGCTGTTGTTGGGGTGTGTGTGTGTGTGATACTGAGGTTGTTGTTGGTGTGTGTGAGTGTGTGTGATACTGAGGCTGTTATTGGTGTGTGTGTGTGTGTGATACTGAGGCTGCTGTTGGTGTGTGTGTGTGTGAGACACTGAGGTTGTTGTTGGTGTGTGTGTGTGATTCTGAGGCTGTTGTTGTTGGTGTGTGTGATACTGAGGTTGTTGTTGGTGTGTGTGTGTGTGTGATACAGAGGCTGTTGTTGTTGGTGCATGTGTGTGTGATACTGAGGTTGTTGTTGGTGTGTGGGTGTGATACTGAGGCTGTTGTTGGTGTGTGTGTGTGAGACACTGAGGCTGTTGTTTGTGTGTGTGTGTGATACTGAGGTTGTTGTTGGTGTGTGTGTGTGTGATTCTGAGGCTGTTGTTGGTGTGTGTGTGTGATACAGAGGTTGTTGTTGTTGGTGCGTGTGTGTGTGATACTGAGGTTGTTGTTGGTGTGTGTGTGTGATACTGAGGCTGTTGTTGGTATGTGTGTGTGAGACACTGAGGCTGTTGTTTGTGTGTGTGTGTGGTACTGAGGTTGTTGTTGGTGTGTGTGTGTGATACTGAGGCTGTTGTTGGTGTGTGTGTGAGACTGAGGTTGTTGTTTCATAGAATTTACAGTGCAGAAGGAGGCCATTCGGCCCATCGAGTCTGCACCGGCTCTTGGAAAGAGCACCCCACCCAATGTCAACACCTCCACCATATCCCCATAACCCAGTAACCCCACCCAACACCAAGGACAATTTTGGACACTAAGGGCAATTTATCATGGCCAATCCACCTAACCTGCACATCTTTGGACTGTGGGAGGAAACCGGAGCACCCGGAGGAAACCCACGCACACACGGGGAGGATGTACAGACTCCGCACAGACAGTGACCCAAGCCGGAATCGAACCTGGGACCCTGGAGCTGTGAAGCAATTGCGCTATCCACAATGCAGACACTGAGGCTGTTGTTTGTGTGTGTGTGTGATACTGAGGTTGTTGTTGGTGTGTGTGTGTGTGATTCTGAGGCTGTTGTTGGTGTGTGTGTGTGATACAGAGGTTGTTGTTGTTGGTGCGTGTGTGTGTGATACTGAGGTTGTTGTTGGTGTGTGTGTGTGATACTGAGGCTGTTGTTGGTATGTGTGTGTGAGACACTGAGGCTGTTGTTTGTGTGTGTGTGTGGTACTGAGGTTGTTGTTGGTGTGTGTGTGTGATACTGAGGCTGTTGTTGGTGTGTGTGTGAGACTGAGGTTGTTGTTTCATAGAATTTACAGTGCAGAAGGAGGCCATTCGGCCCATCGAGTCTGCACCGGCTCTTGGAAAGAGCACCCCACCCAATGTCAACACCTCCACCATATCCCCATAACCCAGTAACCCCACCCAACACCAAGGACAATTTTGGACACTAAGGGCAATTTATCATGGCCAATCCACCTAACCTGCACATCTTTGGACTGTGGGAGGAAACCGGAGCACCCGGAGGAAACCCACGCACACACGGGGAGGATGTACAGACTCCGCACAGACAGTGACCCAAGCCGGAATCGAACCTGGGACCCTGGAGCTGTGAAGCAATTGCGCTATCCACAATGCTACCGTGCTGCCCCCGAATACTGCCCCCGATACTGAGGTTGTTGTCGGTGTTTGTGTGTGTGTGTGACACTGAGGCTGTTGTTGGTGCCTGTGTGAGACACTGGGGTTATTGTTGGTGTGTGTGAACAACAAAGAACAAAGAAAAGCACAGCACAGGAACAGGCCCTTCGGCCCTCCAAGCCTGAACCGACCATACTGCCCGACTAAACTACAATCTTCTACACTTCCTGGGTCCGTGTCCCTCTATTCCCATCCTATTCATGTATTTGTCAAGATGCCCCTTAAATGTCACTATCGTCCCTGCTTCCACCACCACCTCCTCCGGCAGCGAGTTCCAGCCACCCACTACCCTCTGCGTAAAAAAACTTGCCTCATACATCTACTCTAAACCTTGCCCCTCTCACCTTAAACCTATGCCCCCTAGTAATTGACCCCTCTACCCTGGGGAAAAGCCTCTGACTATCCACTCTGTCTATGCCCCTCATAATTTTGTGTACCTCTATCAGGTCGCCCCTCAACCTCCTTCGTTCCAGTGAGAACAAACCGAGTTTATTCAACCGCTCCTCATAGCTAATGCCCTCCATACCAGGCAACATTCTGGTAAATCTCTTCTGCACCATCTCTAAAGCCTCCACATCCTTCTGGTAGTGTGGCGACCAGAATTGAACGCTATACTCCAAGTGTGGCCTAACTAAGATTCTATACAGCTGCAACATGACTTGCCAATTCTTATACTCAATGCCCCGGCCAATGAAGGCAAGCATGCCGTATGCCTTCTTAACTCCCTTCTCCACCTGTGTTGCCCCTTTCAATGACCTGTGGACCTGTACTCCTAGATCTCTTTGACTTTCAATACTCTTGTGGGTTCTACCATTCACTGTATATTCCCTACCTGCATTAGACCTTCCAAAATGCATTACCTCACATTTGTCCGGATTAAACTCCATCTGCCATCTCTCCGCCCAAGTCTCCAAACAATCTAAATCCTGCTGTATCCTCTGACAGTCCTCATCGCTATCCGCAATTCCACCAACCTTTGTGTCGTCTGCAAACTTACTAATCAGACCAGTTACATTTTCCTCCAAATCATTTATATATACTACAAAGAGCAAAGGTCCCAGCACTGATCCCTGTGGAACACCACTGGTCACAGCCCTCCAATTAGAAAAGCATCCTTCCATTGCTACTCTTTGCCTTCTATGGCCTAGCCAGTTCTGTATCCACCTTGCCAGCTCACCCCTGATCCCGTGTGACTTCACCTTTTGTACTAGTCTACCATGAGGGACCTTGTCAAAGGCCTTACTGAAGTCCATATAGACAACATCCACTGCCCTACCTGCATCAATCATCTTAGTGACCTCCTTGAAAAACTCTATCAAGTTAGTGAGACACGACCTTCCCTTCACAAAACCGTGCTGCCTCTCACTAATACGTCCATTTGCTTCCAAATGGGAGTAGATCCTGTCTCGAAGAATTCTCTCCAGTAATTTCCCGACCACTGAAGTAAGGCTCACCGGCCTGGAGTTCCCGGGATTATCCTTGCTACCCTTCTTAAACAGAGGAACAACACTGGCTATTCTCCAGTCCTCCGGGACATCCCCTGAAGACAGTGAGTATCCAAAGATTTCTGTCAAGGCATCAGCAATTTCCTCTCCAGCCTCCTTCAGTATTCTGGGGTAGATCCCATCAGGCCCTGGGGACTTATCTAACTTAATATTTTTTAAGACACCCAACACCTCGTCTTTTTGGATCTCAATGTGACCCAGGCTATCTACACACCCTTCTCCAGACTCAACATCTACCAATTTCTTCTCTTTGGTGAATACTGATGCAAAGTATTAATTTAGTACCTCGCCCATTTCCTCTGGCTCCACACATAGATTCCCTGTGACACTGAAGCTGTTGTTGGTGTGTGTGTGTGTGTGAGACACTGAGGTTGTTGTTGGTGTGTGTGTGAGACACTGAGGTTGTTGTTGGTTTGTGTGTGTGTGTGTGAGACACGAAGGTTGTTGTTGGTGTGTGTGTGTGTGTTTGAGACACTGAGGTTGTTGTTGGTTTGTGTGTGTGTGTGAGACACTGAGGTTGTTGTTGGTGTGTGTGTGTGTGTGAGACACTGAGGCTGTTGTTGGTGTGTGTGTGTGATACTGAGGCTGTTGTTGGTTTGTGTGTGTGTGTGAGACACTGAGGTTGTTGTTGGTGTGTGTGTGTGTGTGAGACACTGAGGCTGTTGGTGTGTGTGTGTGTGTGTGATACTGAGGCTGTTGTTGGTTTGTGTGTTTGTGTGATACTGAGGTTGTTGTTGGTGTGTGTGTGTGTGTGTGAGACACTGAGGCTGTTGTTGTGTGTGTGTGACACTGAGGATGTTGTTGGTGGGTGTGTGTGTGTGAGACACTTAGGTTGTTGTTTGTGTGTGTGTGTGTGTGTGATACTGAGGTTGTTGTTCGCGTGTGTGTGTGTGTGATACTGAGGTTGTTGTTGTTGGTGTGTGTGTGATACTGAGGCTGTTGTTGGCATGTGTGTGAGATACTGAGGCTGTTGTTGGCGTGTGTGTGTGATACTGAGGCTGTTGGTGTGTGTGATACGGAGGCTGTTGTTGGTGTGTGTGTGTGTGATACTGAGGCTGTTGTTGGTGTGTGTGTGTGTGTGATACTGAGGCTGTTTTTGGTGTGTGTGTGATACTGAGGTTTTTGTTGGTGTGTGTGTGTGTGATACTGAGGTTGTTGTTGGTGTGTATGTGTGTGTGATACTGAGGTTTTTGGTGTGTGTGTGTGTGTGTGATACTGAGATTGTTGTTGGTGTGTGTGTGTGTGTGATACTGAGGCTGTTGTTGGTGTGTGTGTGATACTGAGGCTGTTGTTGGTGTGTGTGTGTGATACTGAGGTTGTTTGGTGTGTGTATGTGTGATACTGAGGTTGTTGTTGGTGTGTGTGTGTGTGATACTGAGGTTGTTGGTTGGTGTGTGTATGTGTGATACTGAGGTTGTTGTTGGTGTGTGTGTGTGCGAGATACTGAGGTTATTGTTGGTGTGTGTGTGTGTGATACTGAGGTTGTTGTTTGGTGTGTGTGTGTTTGTGATACTGAGGCTGTTGTTGGTGTGTGTGTGATACTGAGGCTGTTGTTGGTGTGTGTGTGTGTGTGTGATACTGAGGTTGTTGTTGGTGTGTGTGTGTGTGATACTGAGGCTGTTGTTAGTGTGTGTGTGATACTGAGGTTGTTGTTGGTGTGTGTGTGTGTGTGTGATACTGAGGCTGTTGTTGGTGTGTGTGTGTGTGATACTGAGGCTGTTGTTCTGTGTGTGTGTGATACTGAGGCTGTTGTTGGTGTGTGTGTGTGATACTGAGGTTGTTGTTGATGTGTGTGTGTGATACTGAGGCTGTTGTTGGTGTGTATGTGTGTGATACTGAGGCTGTTGTTGGTGTGTGTGTGTGTGAGACACTTAGGTTGTTGTTTGTGTGTGTGTGATACTGGGGTTGTTGTTGGTGTGTGTGTGTGTGTGATACTGAGGCTGTTGTTGTGTGTGTGTGTGATACTGAGGCTGTTGTTGGTGTGTGTGTGTGTGATACTGAGGTTGTTGTTGATGCATGTGTGTGATACTGAGGCTGTTGTTGGTGTGTGTGTGTGTGACACTGAGGTTGTTGTTGGTGTGTGTGAGATACTGAGGCTGTTGTTGGTGTGTGTGTGTGATACTGAGGTTGTTGTTGGTGTGTGTGTGTGTGTGACACTGAGGTTGTTGTTGGTGTGTGTGTGATACTGAGGCTGTTGTTGGTGTGTGTGTGTGATACTGAGGTTGTTGTTTGTGTGTGTGTGTGGCACTGAGGTTGTTGTTGGTGTCTGTGTGATACTGAGGCTGTTGTTGGTGTGTGTGTGTGATACTGAGGGTGTTGTTGGGGTGTGTGTGTGACACTGAGGTTGTTGTTGCTGTGTGTGTGATACTGAGGCTGTTGTTGGTGTGTGTGTGTGATACTGAGGTTGTTGTTGATGTGTGTGTGTGACACTGAGGATGTTGTTGGTGTGTGTGTGTGTGAGACACTTAGGTTGTTGTTTGTGTGTGTGTGATACTGAGGTTGTTGTTGGCGTGTGTGTGTGTGACACTGAGGTTGTTGTTGGTGTGTGTGTGTGTGTGTTACTGAGGCTGTTGTTGGTGTGTGTGTGTGATACTGAGGTTGTTGTTGCTGTGTGTGTGATACTGAGGCTGTTGTTGGTGTGTGTGTGTGAGATACTGAGGCTGTTGTTGGTGTGTGTGTGTGATACTGAGGCTGTTGGTGTGTGTGATACGGAGACTGTTGTTGGTGTGTGTGTGTGTGAAACTGAGGTTGTTGTTGGTGTGTGTGTGTGATACTGAGGCTGTTGTTGGTGTGTGTGTGTGTGATACTGAGGTTGCTGTTGGTGTGTGTGTGTGTGATACTGAGGCTGTTGTTGGTGTGTGTGTGTGTGATACTGAGGCTGTTGTTGGTGTGTGTGTGATACTGAGGCTGTTGTTGGTGTGTGTGTGATACTGAGGCTGTTGTTGGTGTGTGTGTGCTCCTGAGGTTTTTGGTGTGTGTGATACTGAGGCTGTTGTTGGTGTGTGTGTGTGTGTGTGTGATACTGAGGCTGTTGTTGGTGTGTGTGTGATACTGAGGCTGTTGTTGGTGTGTGTGTGTGTGTGTGATATTGAGGTTGTTGTTTGGTGTGTGTGTGTGTGATACTGAGGTTGTTGTTGGTGTGTCTGTGTGATACTGAGGCTGTTGTTCTGTGTGTGGGTGTGTGTGTGTGATACTGAGGTTGTTGGTGTGTGTGTGTGCGAGATACTGAGGTTGTTGGTGTGTGTGTGTGATACTGAGGTTGTTGTTTGGTGTGTGTGTGTGTGTGATACTGAGGCTGTTGTAGGTGTGTGTGTGATACTGAGGCTGTTGTTGGTGTGTGTGTGTGATACTGAGGTTGTTGTTTGGTGTGTGTGTGTGTGTGTGTGATACTGAGGTTGTTGTTGGTGTGTGTGTGTGTGATACTGAGGCTGTTGTTGGTGTGTGTGTGTGTGATACTGAGGTTGTTGGTGTGTGTGTGTGCGAGATACTGAGGCTGTTGTTGGTGTGTGTGATACTGAGGTTGTTGTTGGTGTGTGTGTGTGATACTGAGGCTGTTGGTGTGTGTGTGTGCGAGACACTGAGGCTGTTGTTGGTGTGTGTGTGATACTGAGGTTGTTGTTGGTGTGTGTGTGTGTGTGATACTGAGGCTGTTGTTGGTGTGTGTGTGATACTGAGGCTGTTGTTGGTGTGTGTGTGTGTGCGATACTGAGGTTGTTGTTGGTCTGTGTGTGTGTGATACTGAGGTTGTTGGTGTGTGTGTGTGTGACACTGAGGATGTTGTTGGTGTGTGTGTGATACTGAGGCTGCTGTTGGTGTGTGTGTGTGATACTGAGGTTGTTGTTGGTGTGTGTGTGTGTGTGACACTGAGGTTGTTGTTGCTGTGTGTGTGATACTGAGGCTGTTGTTGGTATGTGTGTGTGATACTGAGGTTGTTGTTGGTGTGCGTGTGTGAGACACTTAGGTTGTTGTTTGTGTGTGTGTGTGTGATACTGAGGCTGTTGTTGGTGTGTGTGTGTGATACTGAGGTTGTTGTTGGTGTGTGTGTGTGACACTGAGGATGTTGTTGGTGTGTGTGTGTGAGACACTTAGGTTGTTGTTTGTGTGTGTGTGTGTGATACTGAGGTTGTTGTTGGCGTGTGTGTGTGTGACACTGAGGTTGTTGTTGGTGTGTGTGTGTGTGTGTGTTACTGAGGCTGTTGTTGGTGTGTGTGTGTGATACTGAGGTTGTTGTTGCTGTGTGTGTGATACTGAGGCTGTTGTTGGTGTGTGTGTGTGAGATACTGAGGCTGTTGTTGGTGTGTGTGTGTGATACTGAGGCTGTTGGTGTGTGTGATACGGAGACTGTTGTTGGTGTGTGTGTGTGTGATACTGAGGTTGTTGTTGGTGTATGTGTGTGATACTGAGGCTGTTGTTGGTGTGTGTGTGTGTGATACTGAGGTTGCTGTTGGTGTGTGTGTGTGTGATACTGAGGCTGTTGTTGGTGTGTGTGTGTGTGATACTGAGGCTGTTGTTGGTGTGTGTGTGATACTGAGGTTTTTGGTGTGTGTGATACAGAGGCTGTTGTTGGTGTGTGTGTGATACTGAGGTTTTTGGTGTGTGTGATACTGAGGCTGTTGTTGGTGTGTGTGTGTGTGTGTGTGATACTGAGGCTGTTGTTGGTGTGTGTGTGATACTGAGGCTGTTGTTGGTGTGTGTGTGTGTGTGTGATATTGAGGTTGTTGTTTGGTGTGTGTGTGTGATACTGAGGTTGTTGTTGGTGTGTCTGTGTGATACTGAGGCTGTTGTTCTGTGTGTGTGTGTGTGTGTGTGATACTGAGGTTGTTGGTGTGTGTGTGTGCGAGATACTGAGGTTGTTGGTGTGTGTGTGTGATACTGAGGTTGTTGTTTGGTGTGTGTGTGTGTGTGATACTGAGGCTGTTGTAGGTGTGTGTGTGATACTGAGGCTGTTGTTGGTGTGTGTGTGTGATACTGAGGTTGTTGTTTGGTGTGTGTGTGTGTGTGTGTGATACTGAGGTTGTTGTTGGTGTGTGTGTGTGTGATACTGAGGCTGTTGTTGGTGTGTGTGTGTGTGATACTGAGGTTGTTGGTGTGTGTGTGTGCGAGATACTGAGGCTGTTGTTGGTGTGTGTGTGTGTGATACTGAGGTTGTTGTTGGTGTGTGTGTGTGATACTGAGGCTGTTGGTGTGTGTGTGTGCGAGACACTGAGGCTGTTGTTGGTGTGTGTGTGTTACTGAGGCTGTTGTTGGTGTGTGTGTGCGATAATGAGGTTGTTGTTGGTGTGTGTGTGTGTGATACTGAGGCTGTTGTTGGTGTGTGTGTGTGATACTGAAGTTGTTGTTTGGTGTGTGTGTGTGATACTGAGGTTGTTGTTGGTGTGTCTGTGTGATACTGAGGCTGTTGTTCTGTGTGTGTGTGTGTGTGTGTGATACTGAGGTTGTTGGTGTGTGTGTGTGCGAGATACTGAGGTTGTTGGTGTGTGTGTGTGATACTGAGGTTGTTGTTTGGTGTGTGTGTGTTTGTGATACTGAGGCTGTTGTAGGTGTGTGTGATACTGAGGCTGTTGTTGGTGTGTGTGTGTGATACTGAGGTTGTTGTTTGGTGTGTGTGTGTGTGTGTGTGATACTGAGGTTGTTGTTGGTGTGTGTGTGTGTGATACTGAGGTTGTTGGTGTGTGTGTGTGCGAGATACTGAGGCTGTTGTTGGTGTGTGTGTGTGTGATACTGAGGTTGTTGTTGGTGTGTGTGTGTGATACTGAGGCTGTTGGTGTGTGTGTGTGCGAGACACTGAGGCTGTTGTTGGTGTGTGTGTGTTACTGAGGCTGTTGTTGGTGTGTGTGTGCGATAATGAGGTTGTTGTTGGTGTGTGTGTGTGTGATACTGAGGCTGTTGTTGGTGTGTGTGTGTGATACTGAGGTTGTTGTTGGTGTGTGTGTGTGTGATACTGAGGCTGTTGTTGGTGTGTGTGATACTGAGGCTGTTGTTGGTGTGTGTGTGATACTGAGGCTGTTGTTGGTGTGTGTGTGTGTGTGTGATACGGAGGCTGTTGTTGGTGTGTGTGTGTGTGTGTGTGAGATACTGAGGCTGTTGTTGGTGTGTGTGTGTGTGTGATACTGAGGTTGTTGTTGGTGTGTGTGATACTGAGGCTGTTGTTGGTGTGTGTGTGTGTGTGATACTGAGGTTGTTGTTCGCGTGTGTGTGTGTGACACTGAGGTAGTTCTTGGTGTGTGTGTGTGATACTGAGGCTGTTGTTGGTGTGTGTGTGTGATACTGAGGCTGTTGTTGGTGTGTGTGTGTGTGATACTGAGGTTGTTGTTGGTTTGTGTGTGTGTGTGTGATACTGAGGCTGTTGTTGGTGTGTGTGTGGGATACTGAGGCTGTTGTTCGTGTGTGTGTGTGTGTGACACTGAGGATGTTGTTGGTGTGTGTGAGTGTGATACTGAGGTTGTTGTCGGTGTGTGTGTGTGTGAGACACTGAGGTTGTTGTTGGTGTGTGTGTGTGTGCGATACTGAGGTTGTTGTTGGTGTGTGTGTGTGGGATACTGAGATTGTTGTTGGTGTGTGTGTGTGTGTGATACTGAGGCTGTTGTTGGTTTGTGTTTGTGTGTGATACTGAGGTTGTTGTTGGTGTGTGTGTGTGTGACACTGAGGTTGTTGTTGGTGTGTGTGTGTGTTACTGAGGCTGTTGTTGGTGTGTGTGTGCGATAATGAGGTTGTTGTTGGTGTGTGTGTGTGTGATACTGAGATTGTTGTTGGTGTGTGTGTGTGATACTGAGGCTGTTGTTGATGTGTGTGTGTGTGATACTGAGGTTGTTGTTGGTGTGTGTGTGAGTGATACTGAGATTGTTGTTGGTGTGTGTGTGTGTGTGTGATACTGAGGTTGTTGTTGGTTTGTGTGTGTGTGTGATACTGAGATTGTTGTTGGTGTGTGTGTGTGTGTGATACTGAGGTTGTTGTTGGTGTGTGTGTGTGTGAGACACTGAGGCTGTTGTTGGTTTGTGTGTGTGTGTGAGACACTGAGGCTGCTGTTGGTGTGTGTGTGTGTGATACTGAGGTTGTTGTTGGTGTGTGTGTGTGTGATACTGAGGTTGTTGTTGGTGTGTGTGTGTGATACTGGGGTTGTTGTTGGTGTGTGTGTGTGTGTGATACTGAGGCTGTTGTTGGTGTGTGTGTGAGACACTGAGGCTGTTGTTCGTCTGTGTGTGTGTGTGTGATACTGAGGCTGTTGTTGATGTGTGTGTGTGTGATACTGAGGTTGTTGTTGGTGTGTGTGTGTGATACTGAGGTTGTTGTTGGTGTGTGTGTCTGTGTGATACTGAGGTAGTTGTTGGTGTGTGTGTGTGTGATACTGAGGTTGTTGTTGGTGTGTGTGTGAGACACTGAGGCTGTTGTTGGTCTGTGTGTGTGTGTGATACTGAGGCTGTTGTTGATGTGTGTGTGTGTGATACTGAGGTTGTTGTTGGTGTGTGTGTGTGTGATACTGAGGCTGTTGTTGGTGTGGGTGTGTGCGAGATACTGAGGCTGTTGTTGGTGTGTGTGTGTGTGTGATACTGAGGTTGTTGTTGGTGTGTGTGTGTGATACTGAGGTTGTTGGTGTGTGTGTGTGCGAGATACTGAGGCTGTTGTTGGTGTGTGTGTGTGTGTGATACTGAGGTTGTTGTTGGTGTGTGTGTGTGATACTGAGGCTGTTGTTGGTGTTTTTGTGATACTGAGGTTGTTGTTGGTGTGTGTGTGTGTGTGTGATACTGAGGCTGTTGTTGGTGTGTGTGTGTGTGTGATACTGAGGCTGTTGTGTGTGTGTGTGATACTGAGGCTGTTGTTGGTGTGTGTGTGTGTGTGTGATACTGAGGTTGTTGTTGATGTCTGTGTGTGATACTGAGGCTGTTGTTGGTGTGTGTGTGTGTGATACTGAGGCTGTTGTTGGTGTGTGTGTGAGACACTGAGGTTGTTGTTTGTGTGTGTGTGTGTGATACTGAGGTTGTTGTTGGCGTGTATGTATGTGACACTGAGGATGTTGTTGGTGCGTGTGTGTGTGAGACACTTAGGTTGTTGTTTGTGTGTGTGTGTGTTATACTGAGGTTGTTGTTGGTGTGTGTGTGTGTGTGATACTGAGGTTGTTGTTGGTGTGTGTGTGTGATACTGAGGCTGTTGTTGATGTGTGTGTGTGTGATACTGAGGTTGTTGGTGTGTGTGTGTGCGAGATACTGAGGCTGTTGTTGGTGTGTGTGTGTGATACTGAGGTTGTTGTTGGTGTGTGTGTGTGATACTGAGGCTGTTGGTGTGTGTGTGCGAGACACTGAGGCTGTTGTTGGTGTGTGTGTGATACTGAGGTTGTTGTTGGTGTGTGTGTGTGTGTGTGATACTGAGGCTGTTGTTGGTGTGTGTGTGTGTGTGATACTGAGGCTGTTGTTGGTGTGTGTGTGTGTGTGATACTGAGGTTGTTGTTGGTCTGTGTGTGTGTGATACTGAGGTTGTTGGTGTGTGTGTGTGTGATACTGAGGTTGTTGTTGGTGTGTGTGTGTGTGTGTGATACTGAGGCTGTTGTTGGTGTGTGTGTGTGTGTGTGATACTGAGGCTGTTGTGTGTGTGTGTGATACTGAGGCTGTTGTTGGTGTGTGTGTGTGTGTGTGATACTGAGGTTGTTGTTGATGTGTGTGTGTGATACTTAGGCTGTTGTTGGTGTGTGTGTGTGTGATACTGAGGCTGTTGTTGGTGTGTGTGTGAGACACTGAGGTTGTTGTTTGTGTGTGTGTGTGTTATACTGAGGTTGTTGTTGGTGTGTGTGTGTGTGTGATACTGAAGCTGTTGTTGCGTGTGTGTGTGATACTGAGGCTGTTGTTGGTGTGTGTGTGTGTGTGTGATACTGAGGTTGTTGTTGATGTGTGTGTGTGATACTGAGGCTGTTGTTGGTGTGTGTGTGTGTGATACTGAGGTTGTTGTTGGCGTGTATGTATGTGACACTGAGGATGTTGTTGGTGTGTGTGTGTGTGAGACACTTAGGTTGTTGTTTGTGTGTGTGTGTGTTATACTGAGGTTGTTGTTGGTGTGTGTGTGTGTGTGATACTGAAGCTGTTGTTGCGTGTGTGTGTGATACTGAGGCTGTTGTTGGTGTGTGTGTGTGTGTGTGATAGTGAGGTTGTTGTTGATGTGTGTGTGTGATACTGAGGCTGTTGTTGGTGTGTGTGTGTGTGACACTGAGGTTGTTGTTGGTGTGTGTGTGATACTGAGGTTGTTGTTGGTGTGTGTGTGGCACTGAGGTTGTTGTTGGTGTGTGTGTGATACTGAGGCTGTTGTTGGTGTGTGTGTGTGATACTGAGGTTGTTGTTGGGGTGTGTGTGTGACACTGAGGTTGTTGTTGCTGTGTGTGTGATACTGAGGCTGTTGTTGGTGTGTGTGTGTGATACTGAGATTGTTGTTGGTGTGTGTGTGTGACACTGAGGATGTTGTTGGTGTGTGTGTGTGAGACACTTAGGTTGTTGTTGGTGTGTGTGTGTGTGATACTGAGGCTGTTGTTGGTGTGTGTGTGTGATACTGAGGCTGTTGTTGGTGTGTGTGTGATACTGAGGTTTTTGGTGTGTGTGATACTGAGGCTGTTGTTGGTGTGTGTGTGATACTGAGGTTTTTGGTGTGTGTGATACTGAGGCTGTTGTTGGTGTGTGTGTGTGATACTGAGGCTGTTGTTGGTGTGTGTGTGATACTGAGGCTGTTGTTGGTGTGTGTGTGTGTGTGATACTGAGGTTGTTGTTGGTGTGTGTGTGTGATACTGAGGCTGTTGATGTGTGTGTGTGCGGGATACTGAGGCTGTTGTTGGTGTGTGTGTGATACTGAGGTTGTTGTTGGTGTGTGTGTGTGTGTGTGATATTGAGGTTGTTGTTTGGTGTGTGTGTGTGTGATACTGAGGTTGTTGTTGGTGTGTCTGTGTGATACTGAGGCTGTTGTTCTGTGTGTGGGTGTGTGTGTGTGATACTGAGGTTGTTGGTGTGTGTGTGTGCGAGATACTGAGGTTGTTGGTGTGTGTGTGTGATACTGAGGTTGTTGTTTGGTGTGTGTGTGTGTGTGATACTGAGGCTGTTGTAGGTGTGTGTGTGATACTGAGGCTGTTGTTGGTGTGTGTGTGTGATACTGAGGTTGTTGTTTGGTGTGTGTGTGTGTGTGTGTGATACTGAGGTTGTTGTTGGTGTGTGTGTGTGTGATACTGAGGCTGTTGTTGGTGTGTGTGTGTGTGATACTGAGGTTGTTGGTGTGTGTGTGTGCGAGATACTGAGGCTGTTGTTGGTGTGTGTGATACTGAGGTTGTTGTTGGTGTGTGTGTGTGATACTGAGGCTGTTGGTGTGTGTGTGTGCGAGACACTGAGGCTGTTGTTGGTGTGTGTGTGATACTGAGGTTGTTGTTGGTGTGTGTGTGTGTGTGATACTGAGGCTGTTGTTGGTGTGTGTGTGATACTGAGGCTGTTGTTGGTGTGTGTGTGTGTGCGATACTGAGGTTGTTGTTGGTCTGTGTGTGTGTGATACTGAGGTTGTTGGTGTGTGTGTGTGTGACACTGAGGATGTTGTTGGTGTGTGTGTGTGTGAGACACTTAGGTTCTTGTTTGTGTGTGTGTGTGATACTGAGGTTGTTGTTGGTGTGTGTGTGTGTGACACTGAGGTTGTTGTTGGTGTGTGTGTGATACTGAGGCTGTTGTTGGTGTGTGTGTGTGATACTGAGGTTGTTGTTGGTGTGTGTGTGTGTGTGACACTGAGGTTGTTGTTGCTGTGTGTGTGATACTGAGGCTGTTGTTGGTATGTGTGTGTGATACTGAGGTTGTTGTTGGTGTGCGTGTGTGAGACACTTAGGTTGTTGTTTGTGTGTGTGTGTGTGATACTGAGGCTGTTGTTGGTGTGTGTGTGTGATACTGAGGTTGTTGTTGGTGTGTGTGTGTGACACTGAGGATGTTGTTGGTGTGTGTGTGTGAGACACTTAGGTTGTTGTTTGTGTGTGTGTGTGTGATACTGAGGTTGTTGTTGGCGTGTGTGTGTGTGACACTGAGGTTGTTGTTGGTGTGTGTGTGTGTGTGTGTTACTGAGGCTGTTGTTGGTGTGTGTGTGTGATACTGAGGTTGTTGTTGCTGTGTGTGTGATACTGAGGCTGTTGTTGGTGTGTGTGTGTGAGATACTGAGGCTGTTGTTGGTGTGTGTGTGTGATACTGAGGCTGTTGGTGTGTGTGATACGGAGACTGTTGTTGGTGTGTGTGTGTGTGATACTGAGGTTGTTGTTGGTGTATGTGTGTGATACTGAGGCTGTTGTTGGTGTGTGTGTGTGTGATACTGAGGTTGCTGTTGGTGTGTATGTGTGTGATACTGAGGCTGTTGTTGGTGTGTGTGTGTGTGATACTGAGGCTGTTGTTGGTGTGTGTGTGATACTGAGGTTTTTGGTGTGTGTGATACAGAGGCTGTTGTTGGTGTGTGTGTGATACTGAGGTTTTTGGTGTGTGTGATACTGAGGCTGTTGTTGTTGTGTGTGTGTGTGTGTGTGATACTGAGGCTGTTGTTGGTGTGTGTGTGATACTGAGGCTGTTGTTGGTGTGTGTGTGTGTGTGTGATATTGAGGTTGTTGTTTGGTGTGTGTGTGTGATACTGAGGTTGTTGTTGGTGTGTCTGTGTGATACTGAGGCTGTTGTTCTGTGTGTGTGTGTGTGTGTGTGTGATACTGAGGTTGTTGGTGTGTGTGTGTGCGAGATACTGAGGTTGTTGGTGTGTGTGTGTGATACTCAGGTTGTTGTTTGGTGTGTGTGTGTGTGTGATACTGAGGCTGTTGTAGGTGTGTGTGTGATACTGAGGCTGTTGTTGGTGTGTGTGTGTGATACTGAGGTTGTTGTTTGGTGTGTGTGTGTGTGTGTGTGATACTGAGGTTGTTGTTGGTGTGTGTGTGTGTGATACTGAGGCTGTTGTTGGTGTGTGTGTGTGTGATACTGAGGTTGTTGGTGTGTGTGTGTGCGAGATACTGAGGCTGTTGTTGGTGTGTGTGTGTGTGATACTGAGGTTGTTGTTGGTGTGTGTGTGTGATACTGAGGCTGTTGGTGTGTGTGTGTGCGAGATACTGAGGCTGTTGTTGGTGTGTGTGTGTTACTGAGGCTGTTGTTGGTGTGTGTGTGCGATAATGAGGTTGTTGTTGGTGTGTGTGTGTGTGATACTGAGGCTGTTGTTGGTGTGTGTGTGTGATACTGAAGTTGTTGTTTGGTGTGTGTGTGTGATACTGAGGTTGTTGTTGGTGTGTCTGTGTGATACTGAGGCTGTTGTTCTGTGTGTGTGTGTGTGTGTGTGATACTGAGGTTGTTGGTGTGTGTGTGTGCGAGATACTGAGGTTGTTGGTGTGTGTGTGTGATACTGAGGTTGTTGTTTGGTGTGTGTGTGTGTGTGATACTGAGGCTGTTGTAGGTGTGTGTGATACTGAGGCTGTTGTTGGTGTGTGTGTGTGATACTGAGGTTGTTGTTTGGTGTGTGTGTGTGTGTGTGTGATACTGAGGTTGTTGTTGGTGTGTGTGTGTGTGATACTGAGGCTGTTGTTGGTGTGTGTGTGTGTGATACTGAGGTTGTTGGTGTGTGTGTGTGCGAGATACTGAGGCTGTTGTTGGTGTGTGTGTGTGTGATACTGAGGTTGTTGTTGGTGTGTGTGTGTGATACTGAGGCTGTTGGTGTGTGTGTGTGCGAGACACTGAGGCTGTTGTTGGTGTGTGTGTGTTACTGAGGCTGTTGTTGGTGTGTGTGTGCGATAATGAGGTTGTTGTTGGTGTGTGTGTGTGTGATACTGAGGCTGTTGTTGGTGTGTGTGTGTGATACTGAGGTTGTTGTTGGTGTGTGTGTGTGTGATACTGAGGCTGTTGTTGGTGTGTGTGATACTGAGGCTGTTGTTGGTGTGTGTGTGATACTGAGGCTGTTGTTGGTGTGTGTGTGTGTGTGTGATACGGAGGCTGTTGTTGGTGTGTGTGTGTGTGTGTGTGAGATACTGAGGCTGTTGTTGGTGTGTGTGTGTGTGTGATACTGAGGTTGTTGTTGGTGTGTGTGATACTGAGGCTGTTGTTGGTGTGTGTGTGTGTGTGATACTGAGGTTGTTGTTCGCGTGTGTGTGTGTGACACTGAGGTAGTTCTTGGTGTGTGTGTGTGATACTGAGGCTGTTGTTGGTGTGTGTGTGTGATACTGAGGCTGTTGTTGGTGTGTGTGTGTGTGATACTGAGGTTGTTGTTGGTTTGTGTGTGTGTGTGTGATACTGAGGCTGTTGTTGGTGTGTGTGTGGGATACTGAGGCTGTTGTTCGTGTGTGTGTGTGTGTGACACTGAGGTTGTTGTTGGTGTGTGTGAGTGTGATACTGAGGTTGTTGTCGGTGTGTGTGTGTGTGAGACACTGAGGTTGTTGTTGGTGTGTGTGTGTGTGCGATACTGAGGTTGTTGTTGGTGTGTGTGTGTGGGATACTGAGATTGTTGTTGGTGTGTGTGTGTGTGTGATACTGAGGCTGTTGTTGGTTTGTGTTTGTGTGTGATACTGAGGTTGTTGTTGGTGTGTGTGTGTGTGACACTGAGGTTGTTGTTGGTGTGTGTGTGTGTTACTGAGGCTGTTGTTGGTGTGTGTGTGCGATAATGAGGTTGTTGTTGGTGTGTGTGTGTGATACTGAGATTGTTGTTGGTGTGTGTGTGTGATACTGAGGCTGTTGTTGATGTGTGTGTGTGTGATACTGAGGTTGTTGTTGGTGTGTGTGTGAGTGATACTGAGATTGTTGTTGGTGTGTGTGTGTGTGTGTGATACTGAGGTTGTTGTTGGTTTGTGTGTGTGTGTGATACTGAGATTGTTGTTGGTGTGTGTGTGTGTGTGTGATACTGAGGTTGTTGTTGGTGTGTGTGTGTGTGAGACACTGAGGCTGTTGTTGGTTTGTGTGTGTGTGTGAGACACTGAGGCTGCTGTTGGTGTGTGTGTGTGTGATACTGAGGTTGTTGTTGGTGTGTGTGTGTGTGATACTGAGGTTGTTGTTGGTGTGTGTGTGTGATACTGGGGTTGTTGTTGGTGTGTGTGTGTGTGTGATACTGAGGCTGTTGTTGGTGTGTGTGTGAGACACTGAGGCTGTTGTTGGTCTGTGTGTGTGTGTGTGATACTGAGGCTGTTGTTGATGTGTGTGTGTGTGATACTGAGGTTGTTGTTGGTGTGTGTGTGTGATACTGAGGTTGTTGTTGGTGTGTGTGTCTGTGTGATACTGAGGTTGTTGTTGGTGTGTGTGTGTGTGATACTGAGGTTGTTGTTGGTGTGTGTGTGAGACACTGAGGCTGTTGTTGGTCTGTGTGTGTGTGTGATACTGAGGCTGTTGTTGATGTGTGTGTGTGTGATACTGAGGTTGTTGTTGGTGTGTGTGTGTGTGTGATACTGAGGTTGTTGTTGGTGTGTGTGTGTGATACTGAGGTTGTTGGTGTGTGTGTGTGCGAGATACTGAGGCTGTTGTTGGTGTGTGTGTGTGTGTGATACTGAGGTTGTTGTTGGTGTGTGTGTGTGATACTGAGGCTGTTGTTGGTGTTTTTGTGATACTGAGGTTGTTGTTGGTGTGTGTGTGTGTGTGATACTGAGGCTGTTGTTGGTGTGTGTGTGTGTGTGATACTGAGGCTGTTGTGTGTGTGTGTGATACTGAGGCTGTTGTTGGTGTGTGTGTGTGTGTGTGATACTGAGGTTGTTGTTGATGTGTGTGTGTGATACTGAGGCTGTTGTTGGTGTGTGTGTGTGTGATACTGAGGCTGTTGTTGGTGTGTGTGTGAGACACTGAGGTTGTTGTTTGTGTGTGTGTGTGTGATACTGAGGTTGTTGTTGGCGTGTATGTATGTGACACTGAGGATGTTGTTGGTGCGTGTGTGTGTGAGACACTTAGGTTGTTGTTTGTGTGTGTGTGTGTTATACTGAGGTTGTTGTTGGTGTGTGTGTGTGTGTGATACTGAGGTTGTTGTTGGTGTGTGTGTGTGATACTGAGGCTGTTGTTGGTGTGTGTGTGTGTGATACTGAGGTTGTTGGTGTGTGTGTGTGCGAGATACTGAGGCTGTTGTTGGTGTGTGTGTGTGATACTGAGGTTGTTGTTGGTGTGTGTGTGTGATACTGAGGCTGTTGGTGTGTGTGTGCGAGACACTGAGGCTGTTGTTGGTGTGTGTGTGATACTGAGGTTGTTGTTGGTGTGTGTGTGTGTGTGTGATACTGAGGCTGTTGTTGGTGTGTGTGTGTGTGTGATACTGAGGCTGTTGTTGGTGTGTGTGTGTGTGTGATACTGAGGTTGTTGTTGGTCTGTGTGTGTGTGATACTGAGGTTGTTGGTGTGTGTGTGTGTGATACTGAGGTTGTTGTTGGTGTGTGTGTGTGTGTGTGATACTGAGGCTGTTGTTGGTGTGTGTGTGTGTGTGTGATACTGAGGCTGTTGTGTGTGTGTGTGATACTGAGGCTGTTGTTGGTGTGTGTGTGTGTGTGTGATACTGAGGTTGTTGTTGATGTGTGTGTGTGATACTGAGGCTGTTGTTGGTGTGTGTGTGTGTGATACTGAGGCTGTTGTTGGTGTGTGTGTGAGACACTGAGGTTGTTGTTTGTGTGTGTGTGTGTTATACTGAGGTTGTTGTTGGTGTGTGTGTGTGTGTGATACTGAAGCTGTTGTTGCGTGTGTGTGTGATACTGAGGCTGTTGTTGGTGTGTGTGTGTGTGTGTGATACTGAGGTTGTTGTTGATGTGTGTGTGTGATACTGAGGCTGTTGTTGGTGTGTGTGTGTGTGATACTGAGGTTGTTGTTGGCGTGTATGTATGTGACACTGAGGATGTTGTTGGTGTGTGTGTGTGTGAGACACTTAGGTTGTTGTTTGTGTGTGTGTGTGTTATACTGAGGTTGTTGTTGGTGTGTGTGTGTGTGTGATACTGAAGCTGTTGTTGCGTGTGTGTGTGATACTGAGGCTGTTGTTGGTGTGTGTGTGTGTGTGTGATACTGAGGTTGTTGTTGATGTGTGTGTGTGATACTGAGGCTGTTGTTGGTGTGTGTGTGTGTGACACTGAGGTTGTTGTTGGTGTGTGTGTGATACTGAGGTTGTTGTTGGTGTGTGTGTGGCACTGAGGTTGTTGTTGGTGTGTGTGTGATACTGAGGCTGTTGTTGGTGTGTGTGTGTGATACTGAGGTTGTTGTTGGGGTGTGTGTGTGACACTGAGGTTGTTGTTGCTGTGTGTGTGATACTGAGGCTGTTGTTGGTGTGTGTGTGTGATACTGAGATTGTTGTTGGTGTGTGTGTGTGACACTGAGGATGTTGTTGGTGTGTGTGTGTGAGACACTTAGGTTGTTGTTGGTGTGTGTGTGTGTGATACTGAGGCTGTTGTTGGTGTGTGTGTGTGATACTGAGGCTGTTGTTGGTGTGTGTGTGATACTGAGGTTTTTGGTGTGTGTGATACTGAGGCTGTTGTTGGTGTGTGTGTGATACTGAGGTTTTTGGTGTGTGTGATACTGAGGCTGTTGTTGGTGTGTGTGTGTGATACTGAGGCTGTTGTTGGTGTGTGTGTGATACTGAGGCTGTTGTTGGTGTGTGTGTGTGTGTGATACTGAGGTTGTTGTTGGTGTGTGTGTGTGGTACTGAGGCTGTTGATGTGTGTGTGTGCGGGATACTGAGGCTGTTGTTGGTGTGTGTGTGATACTGAGGTTGTTGTTGGTGTGTGTGTGTGTGTGTGTGATACTGAGGCTGTTGTTGGTGTGTGTGTGTGTGTGATACTGAGGCTGTTGTTGGTGTGTGTGTGTGTGTGATACTGAGGTTGTTGTTGGTCTGTGTGAGTGTGATACTGAGGTTGTTGGTGTGTGTGTGTGTGACACTGAGGATGTTGTTGGTGTGTGTGTGTGTGAGACACTTAGGTTGTTGTTTGTGTGTGTGTGTGTGATGCTGAGGTTGTTGTTGGTGTGTGTGTGTGTGACACTGAGGTTTTTGTTGGTGTGTGTGTGATACTGAGGCTGTTGTTGGTGTGTGTGTGTGATACTGAGGTTGTTGTTGGTGTGTGTGTGTGTGTGACACTGAGGTTGTTGTTGGTGTGTGTGTGATACTGAGGCTGTTGTTGGTGTGTGTGTGTGATACTGAGGTTGTTGTTGGTGTGTGTGTGTGATACTGAGGCTGTTGGTGTGTGTGATACGGAGGCTGTTGTTGGTGTGTGTGTGTGTGATACTGAGGTTGTTGTTGGTGTGTGTGTGTGATACTGAGGCTGTTGTTGGTGTGTGTGTGTGTGATACTGAGGTTGTTGTTGGTGTGTGTGTGTGTGATACTGAGGCTGTTGTTGGTGTGTGTGTGTGTGATACTGAGGCTGTTGTTGGTGTGTGTGTGATACTGAGGTTTTTGGTGTGTGTGATACTGAGGCTGTTGTTGGTGTGTGTGTGATACTGAGGTTTTTGGTGTGTGTGATACTGAGGCTGTTGTTGGTGTGTGTGTGTGTGTGTGATACTGAGGCTGTTGTTGGTGTGTGTGTGTGTGTGTGATACTGAGGTTTTTGTTTGGTGTGTGTGTGTGTGATACTGAGGTTGTTGTTGGTGTGTCTGTGTGATACTGAGGCTGTTGTTGGTGTGTGTGTGTGTGTGTGTGTGATACTGAGGTTGTTGGTGTGTGTGTGTGCGAGATACTGAGGTTGTTGGTGAGTGTGTGTGATACTGAGGTTGTTGTTTGGTGTGTGTGTGTGTGTGATACTGAGGCTGTTGTAGGCGTGTGTGTGATACTGAGGCTGTTGTTGCTGTGTGTGTGTGTGATACTGAGGTTGTTGTTTGGTGTGTGTGTGTGTGATACTGTGGTTGTTGTTGGTGTGTGTGTGTGTGATACTGAGGCTGTTGTTGGTGTGTGTGTGTGTGATACTGAAGTTGTTGGTGTGTGTGTGCGAGATACTGAGGCTGTTGTTGGTGTGTGTGTGTGTGTGATACTGAGGTTGTTGTTGGTGTGTGTGTGTGATACTGAGGCTGTTGGTGTGTGTGTGTGTGAGATACTGAGGCTGTTGTTGGTGTGTGTGTGATACTGAGGTTGTTGTTGGTGTGTGTGTGTGTGTCTGTGATACTGAGGCTGTTGTTGGTGTGTGTGTGTGTGTGATACTGAGGTTGTTGTTGGTCTGTGTGTGTGTGATACTGAGGTTGTTGGTGTGTGTGTGTGTGACACTGAGGATGTTGTTGGTGTGTGTATGTGTGAGACACTTAGGTTGTTGTTTGTGTGTGTGTGTGTGATACTGAGGTTGTTGTTGGTGTGTGTGTGTGATACTGAGGCTGTTGTTGGTGTGTGTGTGTGATACTGAGGCTGTTGTTGGTGTGTGTGTGTGTGATACTGAGGTTGTTGTTGGTTTGTGTGTGTGTGTGTGATACTGAGGTTGTTGTTGGCGTGTATGTATGTGACACTGAGGATGTTGTTGGTGTGTGTGTGTGAGACACTTAGGTTGTTGTTTGTGTGTGTGTGTGTGATACTGAGGTTGTTGTTGGTGTGTGTGTGTGTGACACTGAGGTTGTTGTTGGTGTGTGTGTGTGTGTCACTGAGGCTATTGTTGGTGTGTGTGTGTGATACTGAGGTTGTTGTTGCTGTGTGTGTGATACTGAGGCTGTTGTTGGTGTGTGTGTGTGAGATACTGAGGCTGTTGTTGGTGTGTGTGTGTGATACTGAGGCTGTTGGTGTGTGTGATACGGAGGCTGTTGTTGGTGTGTGTGTGTGTGATACTGAGGTTGTTGTTGGTGTGTGTGTGTGATACTGAGGCTGTTGTTGGTGTGTGTGTGTGTGTGATACTGAGGTTGTTGTTGGTGTGTGTGTGTGTGATACTGAGGCTGTTGTTGGTGTGTGTGTGTGATACTGAGGCTGGTGTTGGTGTGTGTGATACTGAGGTTTTTGGTGTGTGTGATACTGAGGCTGTTGTTGGTGTGTGTGTGATACTGAGGTTTTTGGTGTGTGTGATACTGAGGCTGTTGTTGGTGTGTGTGTGTGTGATACTGAGGCTGTTGTTGGTGTGTGTGTGTGTGTGTGATACTGAGGTTTTTGTTTGGTGTTTGTGTGTGTGATACTGAGGTTGTTGTTGGTGTGTCTGTGTGATACTGAGGCTGTTGTTGGTGTGTGTGTGTGTGTGATACTGAGGTTGTTGGTGTGTGTGTGTGCGAGATACTGAGGTTGTTGGTGTGTGTGTGTGATACTGAGGTTGTTGTTTGGTGTGTGTGTGTGTGTGATACTGGGGCTGTTGTAGGTGTTTGTGTGTGATACTGAGGTTGTTGTTTGGTGTGTGTGTGTGTGTGTGATACTGAGGTTGTTGTTGGTGTGTGTGTGTGATACTGAGGCTGTTGTTGGTGTGTGTGTGTGTGATACTGAGGTTGTTGGTGTGTGTGTGTGCGAGATACTGAGGCTGTTGTTGGTGTGTGTGTGTGTGTGATACTGAGGTTGTTGTTCGTGTGTGTGTGTGATACTGAGGCTGTTGATGTGTGTGTGTGCGAGATACTGAGGCTGTTGTTGGTGTGTGTGTGATACTGAGGTTGTTGTTGGTGTGTGTGTGTGTGTGTGTGTGATACTGAGGCTGTTTTTGGTGTGTGTGTGTGTGTGTGATACTGAGGCTGTTGTTGGTGTGTGTGTGTGTGTGATACTGAGGTTGTTGTTGGTCTGTGTGAGTGTGATACTGAGGTTGTTGGTGTGTGTGTGTGTGACACTGAGGATGTTGTTGGTGTGTGTGTGTGAGACACTTAGGTTGTTGTTTGTGTGTGTGTGTGTGATACTGAGGTTGTTGTTGGTGTCTGTGTGTGTGACACTGAGGTTTTTGTTGGTGTGTGTGTGATACTGAGGCTGTTGTTGGTGTGTGTGTGTGATACTGAGGTTGTTGTTGGTGTGTGTGTGTGTGACACTGAGGTTGTTGTTGGTGTGTGTGTGATACTGAGGCTGTTGTTGGTGTGTGTGTGTGATACTGAGGTTGTTGTTGGTGTGTGTGTGTGACACTGAGGTTGTTCTTGGTGTGTGTGTGATACTGAGGCTGTTGGTGTGTATGTGTGATACTGAGGTTGTTGTTGGGGTGTGTGTGTGTGTGACACTGAGGTTGTTGTTGCTGTGTGTGTGATACTGAGGCTGTTGTTGGTATGTGTGTGTGATATTGAGGTTGTTGTTGGTGTGCGTGTATGACACTGAGGATGTTGTTGGTGTGTGTGTGTGAGACTCTTAGGTTGTTGTTTGTGTGTGTGTGTGTGATACTGAGGTTGTTGTTGGTGTGTGTGTGTGTGTGTGACACTGAGGTTCTTGTTGGTGTGTGTGTGTGTGTGTGTGTGTGTTACTGAGGCTTTTGTTGGTGTGTGTGTGCGATAATGAGGTTGTTGTTGGTGTGTGTGTGTGATACTGAGGCTGTTGTTGGTGTGTGTGTGTGATACTGAGGTTGTTGTTGGTGTGTGTGTGTGTGATACTGAGGCTGTTGTTGGTGTGTGTGTGTGTGTGTGATACTGAGGCTGTTGTTGGTGTGTGTGTGAGATACTGAGGCTGTTGTTGGTGTGTGTGTGTTTGATACTGAGGCTGTTGGTGTGTGTGATACGGAGGCTGTTGTTGGTGTGTGTGTGTGTGATACTGAGGTTGTTGTTGGTGTGTGTGTGTGATACTGAGGCTGTTGTTGGTGTTTTTGTGTGATACTGAGGTTGTTGTTGGTGTGTGTGTGTGTGATACTGAGGCTGTTGTTGGTGTGTGTGTGTGTGATACTGAGGCTGTTGTTGGTGTGTGTGTGATACTGAGGTTTTTGGTGTGTGTGATACTGAGGCTGTTGTTGGTGTGTGTGTGATACTGAGGTTTTTGGTGTGTGTGATACTGAGGCTGGTGTTGGTGTGTGTGTGTGTGATACTGAGGCTGTTGTTGGTGTGTGTGTGTGATACTGAGGTTTTTGTTTGGTGTGTGTGTGTGTGATACTGAGGTTGTTGTTGGTGTGTCTGTGTGATACTGAGGCTGTTGTTGGTGTGTGTGTGTGTGTGTGTGATACTGAGGTTGTTGGTGTGTGTGTGTGCGAGATACTGAGGTTGTTGGTGTGTGTGTGTGATACTGAGGTTGTTGTTTGGTGTGTGTGTGTGTGATACTGGGGCTGTTGTAGGTGTGTGTGTGTGTGTGATACTGAGGTTGTTGTTTGGTGTGTGTGTGTGTGATACTGGGGCTGTTGTAGGTGTGTGTGTGTGTGTGATACTGAGGTTGTTGTTTGGTGTGTGTGTGTGTGTGATACTGAGGTTGTTGTTGGTGTGTGTGTGTGATACTGAGGCTGTTGTTGGTGTGTGTGTGTGATACTGAGGTTGTTGGTGTGTGTGTGTGCGAGATACTGAGGCTGTTGTTGGTGTGTGTGTGTGAGATACTGAGGTTGTTGTTGGTGTGTGTGTGTGATACTGAGGCTGTTGATGTGTGTGTGTGCGAGATACTGAGGCTGTTGTTGGTGTGTGTGTGATACTGAGATTGTTGTTGGTGTGTGTGTGTGTGTGTGTGATACTGAGGCTGTTGTTGGTGTGTGTGTGTGTGTGATACTGAGGCTGTTGTTGGTGTGTGTGTGTGTGTGATACTGAGGTTGTTGTTGGTCTGTGTGAGTGTGATACTGAGGTTGTTGGTGTGTGTGTGTGTGACACTGAGGATGTTGTTGGTGTGTGTGTGTGTGAGACACTTAGGTTGTTGTTTGTGTGTGTGTGTGTGATGCTGAGGTTGTTGTTGGTGTGTGTGTGTGTGACACTGAGGTTTTTGTTGGTGTGTGTGTGATACTGAGGCTGTTGTTGGTGTGTGTGTGTGATACTGAGGTTGTTGTTGGTGTGTGTGTGTGTGTGACACTGAGGTTGTTGTTGGTGTGTGTGTGATACTGAGGCTGTTGTTGGTGTGTGTGTGTGATACTGAGGTTGTTGTTGGTGTGTGTGTGTGATACTGAGGCTGTTGGTGTGTGTGATACGGAGGCTGTTGCTGGTGTGTGTGTGTGATACTGAGGTTGTTGTTGGTGTGTGTGTGTGACACTGAGGTTGTTGTTGGTGTGTGTGTGATACTGAGGCTGTTGGTGTGTATGTGTGATACTGAGGTTGTTGTTGGGCTGTGTGTGTGTGTGTGACACTGAGGTTATTGTTGCTGTGTGTGTGATACTGAGGCTGTTGTTGGTATGTGTGTGTGATACTGAGGTTGTTGTTGGTGTGCGTGTGTGACACTGAGGATGTTGTTGGTGTGTGTGTGTGAGACACTTAGGTTGTTGTTTGTGTGTGTGTGTGTGATACTGAGGTTGTTGTTGGTGTGTGTGTGTGTGTGACACTGAGGTTGTTGCTGGTGTCTGTGTGTGTGTGTTACTGAGGCTGTTGTTGGTGTGTGTGTGCGATAATGAGGCTGTTGTTGGTGTGTGTGTGTGATACTGAGGTTGTTGTTGGTGTGTGTGTGTGTGATACTGAGGCTGTTGTTGGTGTGTGTGTGTGATACTGAGGCTGATGTTGGTGTGTGTGTGATACTGAGGCTGTTGTTGGTGTGTGTGTGTGTGTGTGTGTGTGATACTGAGGCTGTTGTTGGTGTGTCTGTGAGAGAGATACTGAGGCTGTTGTTGGTGTGTGTGTGTGTGTGATACTGAGGTTGTTGTTGGTGTGTGTGTGTGTGATACTGAGGCTGTTGTTGGTGTGTGTGTGTGTGTGATACTGAGGTTGTTGTTCGCGTGTGTGTGTGTGACACTGAGGTTGTTCTTGGTGTGTGTGTGTGATACTGAGGCTGTTGTTGGTGTGTGTGTGTGTGATACTGAGGCTGTTGTTGGTGTGTGTGTGTGTGATACTGAGGTTGTTGTTGGTTTGTGTGTGTGTGTGTGATACTGAGGCTGTTGTTGGTGTGTGTGTGGGATACTGAGGCTGTTGTTGGTGTGTGTGTGTGTGACACTGAGGTTGTTGTTGGTGTGTGTGTGTGATACTGAGGTTGTTGTCGGTGTGTGTGTGTGTGTGAGACACTGAGGTTGTTGTTGGTGTGTGTGTGTGTGATACTGAGGTTGTTGTTGTTGTGTGTGTGTGTGTATGTGGGATACTGAGATTGTTGTTCGTGTGTGTGTGTGTGTGTGATACTGAGGCTGTTGTTGGTTTGTGTTTGTGTGTGATACTGAGGTTGTTGTTGGTTTGTGTTTGTGTGTGATACTGAGATTGTTGTTGGTGTGTGTGTGTGTGATACTGAGGTTGTTGTTGGTGTGTGTGTGTGTGTGTGTGTGTGACACTGAGGTTGTTGTTGCTGTGTGTGTGATACTGAGGCTGTTGTTGGTGTGTGTGTGTGATACTGAGGTTGTTGTTGGTGTGTGTGTGTGACACTGAGGATGTTGTTGGTGTGTGTGTGTGAGACACTTAGGTTGTTGTTTGTATGTGTGTGATACTGAGGTTGTTGTTGGTGTGTGTGTGTGTGACACTGAGGTTGTTGTTGGTGTGTGTGTGTGTGTGTGTTACTGAGGCTATTGTTGGTGTGTGTGTGTGATACTGAGATTGTTGTTGTTGCTGTGTGTGTGATACTGAGGCTGTTGTTGGTGTGTGTGTGTGAGACACTGAGGCTGTTGTTGGGGTGTGTGTGTGATACTGAGGCTGTTGGTGTGTGTGATACGGAGGCTGTTGTTGGTGTGTGTGTGTGTGATACTGAGGTTGTTGTTGGTGTGTGTGTGTGATACTGAGGCTGTTGTTGGTGTGTGTGTGTGTGATACTGAGGTTGTTGTTGGTGTGTGTGTGTGTGATACTGAGGCTGTTGTTGGTGTGTGTGTGTGTGATACTGAGGCTGTTGTTGGTGTGTGTGTGATACTGAGGTTTTTGGTGTGTGTGATACTGAGGCTGTTGTTGGTGTGTGTGTGATACTGAGGTTTTTGGTGTGTGTGATACTGAGGCTGTTGTTGGTGTGTGTGTGTGTGTGTGATACTGAGGCTGTTGTTGGTGTGTGTGTGTGTGTGTGATACTGAGATTTTTGTTTGGTGTGTGTGTGTGATACTGAGGCTGTTGGTGTGTGTGTGTGCGAGATACTGAGGTTGTTGGTGTGTGTGTGTGATACTGAGGTTGTTGGTGTGTGTGTGTGCGAGATACTGAGGCTGTTGTTGGTGTGTGTGTGTGTGATACTGAGGTTGTTGTTGGTGTGTGTGTGTTATACTGAGGCTGTTGTTGGTGTGTGTGTGTGTGATACTGAGGTTGTTGGTGTGTGTGTGTGCGAGATACTGAGGTTGTTGGTGTGTGTGTGTGATACTGAGGTTGTTGGTGTGTGTGTGTGCGAGATACTGAGGCTGTTGTTGGTGTGTGTGTGTGTGATACTGAGGTTGTTGTTGGTGTGTGTGTGTTATACTGAGGCTGTTGTTGGTGTGTGTGTGTGTGATACTGAGGTTGTTGGTGTGTGTGTGTGCGAGATACTGAGACTGTTGTTGGTGTGTGTGTGTGTGATACTGAGGTTGTTGTTGGTGTGTGTGTGTGATACTGAGGCTGTTGATGTGTGTGTGTGCGAGATACTGAGGCTGTTGTTGGTGTGTGTGTGATACTGAGGTTGTTGTTGGTGTGTGTGTGTGTGTGTGTGATACTGAGGCTGTTGTTGGTGTGTGTGTGTGTGTGATACTGAGGCTGTTGTTGGTGTGTGTGTGTGTGTGATACTGAGGTTGTTGTTGGTCTGTGTGAGTGTGATACTGAGGTTGTTGGTGTGTGTGTGTGTGACACTGAGGTTGTTGTTGGTGTGTGTGTGTGTGAGACACTTAGGTTGTTGTTTGTGTGTGTGTGTGTGATACTGAGGTTGTTGTTGGTGTGTGTGTGTGTGACACTGAGGTTTTTGTTGGTGTGTGTGTGATACTGAGGCTGTTGTTGGTGTGTGTGTGTGATACTGAGGTTGTTGTTGGTGTGTGTGTGTGTGTGACACTGAGGTTGTTGTTGGTGTGTGTGTGATACTGAGGCTGTTGTTGGTGTGTGTGTGTGATACTGAGGTTGTTGTTGGTGTGTGTGTGTGATACTGAGGCTGTTGGTGTGTGTGATACGGAGGCTGTTGTTGGTGTGTGTGTGTGTGATACTGAGGTTGTTGTTGGTGTGTGTGTGTGATACTGAGGCTGTTGTTGGTGTGTGTGTGTGTGATACTGAGGTTGTTGTTGGTGTGTGTGTGTGTGATACTGAGGCTGTTGTTGGTGTGTGTGTGTGTGATACTCAGGCTGTTGTTGGTGTGTGTGTGATACTGAGGTTTTTGGTGTGTGTGATACTGAGGCTGTTGTTGGTGTGTGTGTGATACTGAGGTTTTTGGTGTGTGTGATACTGAGGCTGTTGTTGGTGTGTGTGTGAGTGTGTGATACTGAGGTTGTTGTTGGTGTGTGTGTGATACTGAGGTTTTTGTTTGGTGTGTGTGTGTGTGATACTGAGGTTGTTGTTGGTGTGTCTGTGTGATACTGAGGCTGTTGTTGGTGTGTGTGTGTGTGTGTGTGTGATACTGAGGTTGTTGGTGGTGTGTGTGCGAGTTACTGAGGTTGTTGGTGTGTGTGTGTGATACTGAGGTTGTTGTTTGATGTGTGTGTGTGTGTGATACTGAGGCTGTTGTAGGTGTGTGTGTGATACTGAGGCTGTTGTTGCTGTGTGTGTGTGTGTGTGTGATACTGAGGTTGTTGTTTGGTGTGTGTGTGTGTGTGTGATACTGTGGTTGTTGTTGGTGTGTGTGTGATACTGAGGCTGTTGGTGTCTGTGTGTGTGATACTGAGGTTGTTGGTGTGTGTGTGCGAGATACTGGCGCTGTTGTTGGTGTGTGTGTGTGTGATACTGAGGTTGTTGTTGGTGTGTGTGTGTGATACTGAGGCTGTTGGTGTGTGTGTGTGCGAGATACTGAGGCTGTTGTTGGTGTGTGTGTGATACTGAGGTTGTTGTTGGTGTGTGTGTGTGTGTGTGTGATACTGAGGCTGTTGTTGGTGTGTGTGTGTGTGTGATACTGAGGTTGTTGTTGGTCTGTGTGTGTGTGATACTGAGGTTGTTGGTGTGTGTGTGTGTGACACTGAGGATGTTGTTGGTGTGTGTATGTGTGAGACACTTAGGTTTTTGTTTGTGTGTGTGTGTGATACTGAGGTTGTTGTTGGTGTGTGTGTGTGATACTGAGGCTGTTGTTGGTGTGTGTGTGTGATACTGAGGCTGTTGTTGGTGTGTGTGTGTGTGATACTGAGGTTGTTGTTGGTTTGTGTGTGTGTGTGTGATACTGAGGTTGTTGTTGGCGTGTATGTATGTGACACTGAGGATGTTGTTGGTGTGTGTGTGTGTGAGACACTTAGGTTGTTGTTTGTGTGTGTGTGTGTGATACTGAGGTTGTTGTTGGTGTGTGTGTGTGTGTGATACTGAGGCTGTTGTTGCGTGTGTGTGTGATACTGAGGCTGTTGTTGGTGTGTGTGTGTGTGATACTGAGGTTGTTGTTGATGTGTGTGTGTGATACTGAGGCTGTTGTTGGTGTGTGTGTGTGTGACACTGAGGTTGTTGTTGGTGTGTGTGTGATACTGAGGTTGTTGTTGCTGTGTGTGTGTGGCACTGAGGTTGTTGTTGGTGTGTGTGTGATACTGAGGCTGTTTTTGGTGTGTGTGTGATACTGAGGTTGTTGTTGGGGTGTGTGTGTGACACTGAGGTTGTTGTTGCTGTGTGTGTGATACTGAGGCTGTTGTTGGTGTGTGTGTGTGATACTGAGGTTGTTGTTGGTGTGTGTGTGTGACACTGAGGATGTTGTTGGTGTGTGTGTGTGAGACACTTAGGTTGTTGTTTGTGTGTGTGTGTGTGATACTGAGGTTGTTGTTGGTGTGTGTGTGTGTGTGACACTGAGGTTGTTGTTGGTGTGTGTGTGTGTGTGTTACTGAGGCTGTTGTTGGTGTGTGTGTGCGATAATGAGGTTGTTGTTGGTGTGTGTGTGTGATACTGTGGCTGTTGTTGGTGTGTGTGTGTGTGATACTGAGGTTGTTGTTGGTGTGTGTGTGTGTGATACTGAGGCTGTTGTTGGTGTGTGTGTGTCTGTGTGATACTGAGGCTGTTGTTGGTGTGTGTGTGAGATACTGAGGCTGTTGTTGGTGTGTGTGTGTTTGATACTGAGGCTGTTGGTGTGTGTGATACGGAGGCTGTTGTTGGTGTGTGTGTGTGTGATACTGAGGTTGTTGTTGGTGTGTGTGTGTGATACTGAGGCTGTTGTTGGTGTGTGTGTGTGATACTGAGGTTGTTGTTGGTGTGTGTGTGTGTGATACTGAGGCTGTTGTTGGTGTGTGTGTGTGTGATACTGAGGCTGTTGTTGGTGTGTGTGTGATACTGAGGTTTTTGGTGTGTGTGATACTGAGGCTGTTGTTGGTGTGTGTGTGTGATACTGAGGTTTTTGGTGTGTGTGATACTGAGGCTGTTGTTGGTGTGTGTGTGTGTGATACTGAGGCTGTTGTTGGTGTGTGTGTGTGTGTGTGTGATACTTAGGTTTTTGTTTGGTGTGTGTGTGTGTGTGATACTGAGGTTGTTGTTGGTGTGTCTGTGTGATACTGAGGCTGTTGTTGGTGTGTGTGTGTGTGTGTGATACTGAGGTTGTTGGTGTGTGTGTGTGCGAGATACTGAGGTTGTTGGTGTGTGTGTGTGATACTGAGGTTGTTGTTTGGTGTGTGTGTGTGTGTGATACTGGGGCTGTTGTAGGTGTGTGTGTGTGATACTGAGGTTGTTGTTTGGTGTGTGTGTGTGTGTGATACAGAGGCTGTTGTTGGTGTGTGTGTGTGTGATACTGAGGTTGTTGGTGTGTGTGTGTGTGCGAGATACTGAGGCTGTTGTTGGTGTGTGTGTGTGACACTGAGGATGTTGTTGGTGTGTGTGTGTGAGACACTTAGGTTGTTGTTTGTGTGTGTGTGTGTGATACTGAGGTTGTTGTTGGTGTGTGTGTGTGTGTGACACTGAGGTTGTTGTTGGTGTGTGTGTGTGTGTGTTACTGAGGCTGTTGTTGGTGTGTGTGTGCGATAATGAGGTTGTTGTTGGTGTGTGTGTGTGATACTGTGGCTGTTGTTGGTGTGTGTGTGTGTGATACTGAGGTTGTTGTTGGTGTGTGTGTGTGTGATACTGAGGCTGTTGTTGGTGTGTGTGTGTGTGTGTGATACTGAGGCTGTTGTTGGTGTGTGTGTGAGATACTGAGGCTGTTGTTGGTGTGTGTGTGTTTGATACTGAGGCTGTTGGTGTGTGTGATACGGAGGCTGTTGTTGGTGTGTGTGTGTGCGATACTGAGGTTGTTGTTGGTGTGTGTGTGTGATACTGAGGCTGTTGTTGGTGTGTGTGTGTGATACTGAGGTTGTTGTTGGTGTGTGTGTGTGTGATACTGAGGCTGTTGTTGGTGTGTGTGTGTGTGATACTGAGGCTGTTGTTGGTGTGTGTGTGATACTGAGGTTTTTGGTGTGTGTGATACTGAGGCTGTTGTTGGTGTGTGTGTGTGATACTGAGGTTTTTGGTGTGTGTGATACTGAGGCTGTTGTTGGTGTGTGTGTGTGTGATACTGAGGCTGTTGTTGGTGTGTGTGTGTGTGTGTGTGATACTTAGGTTTTTGTTTGGTGTGTGTGTGTGTGTGATACTGAGGTTGTTGTTGGTGTGTCTGTGTGATACTGAGGCTGTTGTTGGTGTGTGTGTGTGTGTGTGATACTGAGGTTGTTGGTGTGTGTGTGTGCGAGATACTGAGGTTGTTGGTGTGTGTGTGTGATACTGAGGTTGTTGTTTGGTGTGTGTGTGTGTGTGATACTGGGGCTGTTGTAGGTGTGTGTGTGTGATACTGAGGTTGTTGTTTGGTGTGTGTGTGTGTGTGATACTGAGGCTGTTGTTGGTGTGTGTGTGTGTGATACTGAGGTTGTTGGTGTGTGTGTGTGTGCGAGATACTGAGGCTGTTGTTGGTGTGTGTGTGTGACACTGAGGATGTTGTTGGTGTGTGTGTGTGAGACACTTAGGTTGTTGTTTGTGTGTGTGTGTGATACTGAGGTTGTTGTTGGTGTGTGTGTGTGTGTGACACTGAGGTTGTTGTTGGTGTGTGTGTGTGTGTGTTACTGAGGCTGTTGTTGGTGTGTGTGTGCGATAATGAGGTTGTTGTTGGTGTGTGTGTGTGATACTGTGGCTGTTGTTGGTGTGTGTGTGTGTGATACTGAGGTTGTTGTTGGTGTGTGTGTGTGTGATACTGAGGCTGTTGTTGGTGTGTGTGTGTGTGTGTGATACTGAGGCTGTTGTTGGTGTGTGTGTGTGATACTGAGGTTGTTGTTGGTGTGTGTGTGTGACACTGAGGATGTTGTTGGTGTGTGTGTGTGAGACACTTAGGTTGTTGTTTGTGTGTGTGTGTGTGATACTGAGGTTGTTGTTGGTGTGTGTGTGTGTGTGACACTGAGGTTGTTGCTGGTGTGTGTGTGTGTGTGTTACTGAGGCTGTTGTTGGTGTGTGTGTGCGATAATGAGGTTGTTGTTGGTGTGTGTGTGTGATACTGTGGCTGTTGTTGGTGTGTGTGTGTGTGATACTGAGGTTGTTGTTGGTGTGTGTGTGTGTGATACTGAGGCTGTTGTTGGTGTGTGTGTGTCTGTGTGATACTGAGGCTGTTGTTGGTGTGTGTGTGAGATACTGAGGCTGTTGTTGGTGTGTGTGTGTTTGATACTGAGGCTGTTGGTGTGTGTGATACGGAGGCTGTTGTTGGTGTGTGTGTGTGTGATACTGAGGTTGTTGTTGGTGTGTGTGTGTGATACTGAGGCTGTTGTTGGTGTGTGTGTGTGATACTGAGGTTGTTGTTGGTGTGTGTGTGTGTGATACTGAGGCTGTTGTTGGTGTGTGTGTGTGTGATACTGAGGCTGTTGTTGGTGTGTGTGTGATACTGAGGTTTTTGGTGTGTGTGATACTGAGGCTGTTGTTGGTGTGTGTGTGTGATACTGAGGTTTTTGGTGTGTGTGATACTGAGGCTGTTGTTGGTGTGTGTGTGTGTGATACTGAGGCTGTTGTTGGTGTGTGTGTGTGTGTGTGTGATACTTAGGTTTTTGTTTGGTGTGTGTGTGTGTGTGATACTGAGGTTGTTGTTGGTGTGTCTGTGTGATACTGAGGCTGTTGTTGGTGTGTGTGTGTGTGTGTGATACTGAGGTTGTTGGTGTGTGTGTGTGCGAGATACTGAGGTTGTTGGTGTGTGTGTGTGATACTGAGGTTGTTGTTTGGTGTGTGTGTGTGTGTGATACTGGGGCTGTTGTAGGTGTGTGTGTGTGATACTGAGGTTGTTGTTTGGTGTGTGTGTGTGTGTGATACAGAGGCTGTTGTTGGTGTGTGTGTGTGTGATACTGAGGTTGTTGGTGTGTGTGTGTGTGCGAGATACTGAGGCTGTTGTTGGTGTGTGTGTGTGACACTGAGGATGTTGTTGGTGTGTGTGTGTGAGACACTTAGGTTGTTGTTTGTGTGTGTGTGTGTGATACTGAGGTTGTTGTTGGTGTGTGTGTGTGTGTGACACTGAGGTTGTTGTTGGTGTGTGTGTGTGTGTGTTACTGAGGCTGTTGTTGGTGTGTGTGTGCGATAATGAGGTTGTTGTTGGTGTGTGTGTGTGATACTGTGGCTGTTGTTGGTGTGTGTGTGTGTGATACTGAGGTTGTTGTTGGTGTGTGTGTGTGTGATACTGAGGCTGTTGTTGGTGTGTGTGTGTGTGTGTGATACTGAGGCTGTTGTTGGTGTGTGTGTGAGATACTGAGGCTGTTGTTGGTGTGTGTGTGTTTGATACTGAGGCTGTTGGTGTGTGTGATACGGAGGCTGTTGTTGGTGTGTGTGTGTGCGATACTGAGGTTGTTGTTGGTGTGTGTGTGTGATACTGAGGCTGTTGTTGGTGTGTGTGTGTGATACTGAGGTTGTTGTTGGTGTGTGTGTGTGTGATACTGAGGCTGTTGTTGGTGTGTGTGTGTGTGATACTGAGGCTGTTGTTGGTGTGTGTGTGATACTGAGGTTTTTGGTGTGTGTGATACTGAGGCTGTTGTTGGTGTGTGTGTGTGATACTGAGGTTTTTGGTGTGTGTGATACTGAGGCTGTTGTTGGTGTGTGTGTGTGTGATACTGAGGCTGTTGTTGGTGTGTGTGTGTGTGTGTGTGATACTTAGGTTTTTGTTTGGTGTGTGTGTGTGTGTGATACTGAGGTTGTTGTTGGTGTGTCTGTGTGATACTGAGGCTGTTGTTGGTGTGTGTGTGTGTGTGTGATACTGAGGTTGTTGGTGTGTGTGTGTGCGAGATACTGAGGTTGTTGGTGTGTGTGTGTGATACTGAGGTTGTTGTTTGGTGTGTGTGTGTGTGTGATACTGGGGCTGTTGTAGGTGTGTGTGTGTGATACTGAGGTTGTTGTTTGGTGTGTGTGTGTGTGTGATACTGAGGCTGTTGTTGGTGTGTGTGTGTGTGATACTGAGGTTGTTGGTGTGTGTGTGTGTGCGAGATACTGAGGCTGTTGTTGGTGTGTGTGTGTGACACTGAGGATGTTGTTGGTGTGTGTGTGTGAGACACTTAGGTTGTTGTTTGTGTGTGTGTGTGATACTGAGGTTGTTGTTGGTGTGTGTGTGTGTGTGACACTGAGGTTGTTGTTGGTGTGTGTGTGTGTGTGTTACTGAGGCTGTTGTTGGTGTGTGTGTGCGATAATGAGGTTGTTGTTGGTGTGTGTGTGTGATACTGTGGCTGTTGTTGGTGTGTGTGTGTGTGATACTGAGGTTGTTGTTGGTGTGTGTGTGTGTGATACTGAGGCTGTTGTTGGTGTGTGTGTGTGTGTGTGATACTGAGGCTGTTGTTGGTGTGTGTGTGAGATACTGAGGCTGTTGTTGGTGTGTGTGTGTTTGATACTGAGGCTGTTGGTGTGTGTGATACGGAGGCTGTTGTTGGTGTGTGTGTGTGTGATACTGAGGTTGTTGTTGGTGTGTGTGTGTGATACTGAGGCTGTTGTTGGTGTGTGTGTGTGATACTGAGGTTGTTGTTGGTGTGTGTGTGTGTGTGATACTGAGGCTGTTGTTGGTGTGTGTGTGTGTGATACTGAGGCTGTTGTTGGTGTGTGTGTGATACTGAGGTTTTTGGTGTGTGTGATACTGAGGCTGTTGTTGGTGTGTCTGTGTGTGATACTGAGGTTTTTGGTGTGTGTGATACTGAGGCTGTTGTTGGTGTGTGTGTGTGTGATACTGAGGCTGTTGTTGGTGTGTGTGTGTGTGTGTGTGATACTTAGGTTTTTGTTTGGTGTGTGTGTGTGTGTGATACTGAGGTTGTTGTTGGTGTGTCTGTGTGATACTGAGGCTGTTGTTGGTGTGTGTGTGTGTGTGTGTGTGATACTGAGGTTGTTGGTGTGTGTGTGTGCGAGATACTGAGGTTGTTGGTGTGTGTGTGTGATACTGAGGTTGTTGTTTGGTGTGTGTGTGTGTGTGATACTGGGGCTGTTGTAGGTGTGTGTGTGTGATACTGAGGTTGTTGTTTGGTGTGTGTGTGTGTGTGATACTGAGGCTGTTGTTGGTGTGTGTGTGTGTGATACTGAGGTTGTTGGTGTGTGTGTGTGCGAGATACTGAGGCTGTTGTTGGTGTGTGTGTGATACTGAGGTTGTTGTTGGTGTGTGTGTGTGATACTGAGGCTGTTGATGTGTGTGTGTGCGAGATACTGAGGCTGTTGTTGGTGTGTGTGTGATACTGAGGTTGTTGTTGGTGTGTGTGTGTGTGTGTGATACTGAGGCTGTTGTTGGTGTGTGTGTGTGTGTGATACTGAGGCTGTTGTTGGTGTGTGTGTGTGTGTGATACTGAGGTTGTTGTTGGTCTGTGTGATACTGAGGTTGTTGGTGTGTGTGTGTGATACTGAGGTTGTTGTTGGTGTGTGTGTGTGATACTGAGGCTGTTGGTGTGTGTGATACGGAGGCTGTTGTTGGTGTGTGTGTGTGTGATACTGAGGTTGTTGTTGGTGTGTGTGTGTGATACTGAGGCTGTTGTTGGTGTGTGTGTGTGTGATACTGAGGTTGTTGTTGGTGTGTGTGTGTGTGATACTGAGGCTGTTGTTGGTGTGTGTGTGTGTGATACTGAGGCTGTTGTTGGTGTGTGTGTGATACTGAGGTTTTTGGTGTGTGTGATACTGAGGCTGTTGTTGGTGTGTGTGTGATACTGAGGTTTTTGGTGTGTGTGATACTGAGGCTGTTGTTGGTGTGTGTGTGTGTGTGTGATACTGAGGCTGTTGTTGGTGTGTGTGTGTGTGTGTGATACTGAGGTTTTTGTTTGGTGTGTGTGTGTGTGATACTGAGGTTGTTGTTGGTGTGTCTGTGTGATACTGAGGCTGTTGTTGGTGTGTGTGTGTGATACTGAGGCTGTTGGTGTGTGTGATACGGAGGCTGTTGTTGGTGTGTGTGTGTGTGATACTGAGGTTGTTGTTGGTGTGTGTGTGTGATACTGAGGCTGTTGTTGGTGTGTGTGTGTGTGATACTGAGGTTGTTGTTGGTGTGTGTGTGTGTGATACTGAGGTTGTTGTTTGCTGTGTGTGTGTGTGTGTGATACTGTGGTTGTTGTTGGTGTGTGTGTGATACTGAGGCTGTTGGTGTCTGTGTGTGTGATACTGAGGTTGTTGGTGTGTGTGTGCGAGATACTGGCGCTGTTGTTGGTGTGTGTGTGTGTGATACTGAGGTTGTTGTTGGTGTGTGTGTGTGATACTGAGGCTGTTGGTGTGTGTGTGTGCGAGATACTGAGGCTGTTGTTGGTGTGTGTGTGATACTGAGGTTGTTGTTGGTGTGTGTGTGTGTGTGTGTGATACTGAGGCTGTTGTTGGTGTGTGTGTGTGTGTGATACTGAGGTTGTTGTTGGTGTGTGTGTGTGATACTGAGGCTGTTGTTGGTGTGTGTGTGTGATACTGAGGCTGTTGTTGGTGTGTGTGTGTGTGATACTGAGGTTGTTGTTGGTTTGTGTGTGTGTGTGTGATACTGAGGTTGTTGTTGGCGTGTATGTATGTGACACTGAGGATGTTGTTGGTGTGTGTGTGTGTGAGACACTTAGGTTGTTGTTTGTGTGTGTGTGTGTGATACTGAGGTTGTTGTTGGTGTGTGTGTGTGTGTGATACTGAGGCTGTTGTTGCGTGTGTGTGTGATACTGAGGCTGTTGTTGGTGTGTGTGTGTGTGATACTGAGGTTGTTGTTGATGTGTGTGTGTGATACTGAGGCTGTTGTTGGTGTGTGTGTGTGTGACACTGAGGTTGTTGTTGGTGTGTGTGTGATACTGAGGTTGTTGTTGCTGTGTGTGTGTGGCACTGAGGTTGTTGTTGGTGTGTGTGTGATACTGAGGCTGTTGTTGGTGTGTGTGTGATACTGAGGTTGTTGTTGGGGTGTGTGTGTGACACTGAGGTTGTTGTTGCTGTGTGTGTGATACTGAGGCTGTTGTTGGTGTGTGTGTGTGATACTGAGGTTGTTGTTGGTGTGTGTGTGTGACACTGAGGATGTTGTTGGTGTGTGTGTGTGAGACACTTAGGTTGTTGTTTGTGTGTGTGTGTGTGATACTGAGGTTGTTGTTGGTGTGTGTGTGTGTGTGACACTGAGGTTGTTGTTGGTGTGTGTGTGTGTGTGTTACTGAGGCTGTTGTTGGTGTGTGTGTGCGATAATGAGGTTGTTGTTGGTGTGTGTGTGTGATACTGTGGCTGTTGTTGGTGTGTGTGTGTGTGATACTGAGGTTGTTGTTGGTGTGTGTGTGTGTGATACTGAGGCTGTTGTTGGTGTGTGTGTGTGTGTGTGATACTGAGGCTGTTGTTGGTGTGTGTGTGAGATACTGAGGCTGTTGTTGGTGTGTGTGTGTTTGATACTGAGGCTGTTGGTGTGTGTGATACGGAGGCTGTTGTTGGTGTGTGTGTGTGTGATACTGAGGTTGTTGTTGGTGTGTGTGTGTGATACTGAGACTGTTGTTGGTGTGTGTGTGTGATACTGAGGTTGTTGTTGGTGTGTGTGTGTGTGATACTGAGGCTGTTGTTGGTGTGTGTGTGTGTGATACTGAGGCTGTTGTTGGTGTGTGTGTGATACTGAGGTTTTTGGTGTGTGTGATACTGAGGCTGTTGTTGGTGTGTGTGTGTGATACTGAGGTTTTTGGTGTGTGTGATACTGAGGCTGTTGTTGGTGTGTGTGTGTGTGATACTGAGGCTGTTGTTGGTGTGTGTGTGTGTGTGTGTGATACTTAGGTTTTTGTTTGGTGTGTGTGTGTGTGTGATACTGAGGTTGTTGTTGGTGTGTCTGTGTGATACTGAGGCTGTTGTTGGTGTGTGTGTGTGTGTGTGATACTGAGGTTGTTGGTGTGTGTGTGTGCGAGATACTGAGGTTGTTGGTGTGTGTGTGTTATACTGAGGTTGTTGTTTGGTGTGTGTGTGTGTGTGATACTGGGGCTGTTGTAGGTGTGTGTGTGTGATACTGAGGTTGTTGTTTGGTGTGTGTGTGTGTGTGATACTGAGGCTGTTGTTGGTGTGTGTGTGTGTGATACTGAGGTTGTTGGTGTGTGTGTGTGTGCGAGATACTGAGGCTGTTGTTGGTGTGTGTGTGTGACACTGAGGATGTTGTTGGTGTGTGTGTGTGAGACACTTAGGTTGTTGTTTGTGTGTGTGTGTGTGATACTGAGGTTGTTGTTGGTGTGTGTGTGTGTGTGACACTGAGGTTGTTGTTGGTGTGTGTGTGTGTGTGTTACTGAGGCTGTTGTTGGTGTGTGTGTGCGATAATGAGGTTGTTGTTGGTGTGTGTGTGTGATACTGTGGCTGTTGTTGGTGTGTGTGTGTGTGATACTGAGGTTGTTGTTGGTGTGTGTGTGTGTGATACTGAGGCTGTTGTTGGTGTGTGTGTGTGTGTGTGATACTGAGGCTGTTGTTGGTGTGTGTGTGAGATACTGAGGCTGTTGTTGGTGTGTGTGTGTTTGATACTGAGGCTGTTGGTGTGTGTGATACGGAGGCTGTTGTTGGTGTGTGTGTGTGTGATACTGAGGTTGTTGTTGGTGTGTGTGTGTGATACTGAGGCTGTTGTTGGTGTGTGTGTGTGATACTGAGGTTGTTGTTGGTGTGTGTGTGTGTGATACTGAGGCTGTTGTTGGTGTGTGTGTGTGTGATACTGAGGCTGTTGTTGGTGTGTGTGTGATACTGAGGTTTTTGGTGTGTGTGATACTGAGGCTGTTGTTGGTGTGTGTGTGTGATACTGAGGTTTTTGGTGTGTGTGATACTGAGGCTGTTGTTGGTGTGTGTGTGTGTGATACTGAGGCTGTTGTTGGTGTGTGTGTGTGTGTGTGATACTTAGGTTTTTGTTTGGTGTGTGTGTGTGTGTGATACTGAGGTTGTTGTTGGTGTGTCTGTGTTATACTGAGGCTGTTGTTGGTGTGTGTGTGTGTGTGTGATACTGAGGTTGTTGGTGTGTGTGTGTGCGAGATACTGAGGTTGTTGGTGTGTGTGTGTGATACTGAGGTTGTTGTTTGGTGTGTGTGTGTGTGTGATACTGGGGCTGTTGTAGGTGTGTGTGTGTGATACTGAGGTTGTTGTTTGGTGTGTGTGTGTGTGTGATACTGAGGCTGTTGTTGGTGTGTGTGTGTGTGATACTGAGGTTGTTGGTGTGTGTGTGTGTGCGAGATACTGAGGCTGTTGTTGGTGTGTGTGTGTGACACTGAGGATGTTGTTGGTGTGTGTGTGTGAGACACTTAGGTTGTTGTTTGTGTGTGTGTGTGTGATACTGAGGTTGTTGTTAGTGTGTGTGTGATACTGAGGTTGTTGTTGGGGTGTGTGTGATACTGAGGTTGTTTTTGGATGAGTGTGTGTGTGTGATACTGAGGCTGTTGTTGGTGTGTGTGCGTGATACTGAGGTTGTTGGTGTGTGTGTGTGTGTGATACTGAGGTTGTTGTTGGTGTGTGTGTGTGTGATCCTGAGGCTGTTGTTGGTGTGTGTGTGTGTGATACTGAGGTTGTTGTTGGTGTGTGTGTGTGTGTGATACTGAGGCTTTTGTTGGTGTGTGTGAGACACTGAGGTTGTTGTTGGTGTGTGTGTGTTTGTGATACGGAGGCTGTTGTTGGTGTGTGTGTGTGTGTGTGTGAATCTGAGGCTGTTGGTGTGTGTGTGTGCGAGATACTGAGGCTGTTGTTGGTGTGTGTGTGTGTGTGTGTGTGATACTGAGGCTGTTGTTGGTGTGTGTGTGTGTGATACTGAGGCTGTTGTTGATGTGTGTGTGTGTGATACTGAGGTTGTTGTTAGTGTGTGTGTGTGTGATACTGAGGCTGTTGTTGGTGTGTGTGAGACACTGAGGTGGTTGTTGGTGTGTGTGTGTGATACGGAGGCTGTTGTTGGTGTGTGTGTGTGTGAAACTGTGGCTGTTGTTGGTGTGTGTGTGTGTGTGATACTGAGGTTGTTGTAGGGTTGATACTGAGGTTTTTGGTGTGAGTGTGTGATACTGAGGCTGTTGTTGGTGTGTGTGTGTGATACTGAGGCTGTTGTTGGTGTTTGTGTGTGTGTGATACTGAGGCTGTTGTTGGTCTGTGTGTGTCTGTGTGTGTGATACTGAGGCTGTTGTTGGTGTGTGTGTGTGATACTGAGGCTGTTATTGGTGTGTGTGTGTGATACTGAGGCTGCTGTTGGTGTGTGTGTGTGAGACACTGAGGTTGTTGTTGGTGTGTGTGTGTGTGTGATTCTGAGGCTGTTGTTGTTGGTGTGTGTGATACTGAGGTTGTTGTTGGTGTGTGTGTGATACAGAGGCTGTTGTTGTTGGTGCGTGTGTGTGTGTGATACTGAGGTTGTTGCTGGTGTCTGTGTGTGATACTGAGGCTGTTGTTGTTGGTGCGTGTGTGTGTGATACTGAGGTTGGTGTTGCGTGTGTGAGACAATGGGGTTGTTGTTGGTGTGTATGTGTGTGATACTGAGGCTGTTGCTGGTGTGTGTGAGACACTGAGGTTGTTGTTGGTGTGTGTGTGTGTGATACGGAGGCTGTTTTTGGTGTGTGTGTGTCATACTGAGGTTGTTGTTGGTGTGTGTGTGTGTGTGATACGGAGGCTGTTGATGGTGTGTGTGTGTGATACTGAGGCTGTTGTTGGTGTGTGTGTGTGATACTGAGGTTATTGTTGGTGTGTGTGTGTGTGTGTTTCTGTGATACTGAGGCTGTTGTTGGTGCGTGTGTGTGTGATACTGAAGTTGTTGGTGTGTGTGATACTGAGGCTGTTGTTGATGTCTGTGTGATACTGAGGCTGTTGTTAGTGTGTGTGTGATACTGAGGTTGTTGTTGGGGTGTGAGTGATACTGAGGTTTTTGGTGTGAGTGTGTGTGTGTGATACTGAGGCTGTTGTTGGTGTCTGTGTGTGATACTGAGGCTGTTGTTGTTGGTGTGTGTGTGTGTGTGTGATACTGAGGCTGTTGTTGATGTCTGTGTGATACTGAGGCTGTTGTTAGTGTGTGTGTGATACTGAGGTTGTTGTTGGGGTGTGTGTGATACTGAGGTTGTTTTTGGATGAGTGTGTGTGTGTGATACTGAGGCTGTTGTTGGTGTCTGTGTGTGATACTGAGGCTGTTGTTGTTGGTGTGTGTGTGTGTGATACTGAGGTTGTTGTTTGGTGTGTGTGTGATACTGAGGTTGTTGTTGGTGTGTGTGTGTGTGATACTGAGGCTGTTTTTGGTGTGTGTGTGTGAGTCACTGAGGTTGTTGTTGGTGTGTGTGTGTGTGATTCTGAGGCTGTTGTTGTTGGTGTGTGTGCGTGATACTGAGGCTGTTGTTGGTGTGTGCGTGTGTGATACTGAGGTTGTTGTTGGTGTGTGTGTGTGTGTGAGACACTGAGGCTGTTGTTGGTGTGTGTGTGTGATACTGAGGCTGTTGTTGTTGGTGTGTGTGATACTGAGGTTGTACTTGGTGTGTGTGTGTGTGTGTGAGACACTGAGGTTGTTGTTGGTGTGTGTGTGTGATTCTAAGGCTGTTGTTGGTGTGTGTGTGTGTGTGATACTGAGGTTGTTGTTGGTCTGTGTGTGTGCGTGATACTGAGGCTGTTGTTGGTGTGTGCGTGTGTGATACTGAGGTTGTTGTTGGTGTGTGTGTGTGTGTGAGACACTGAGGTTGTTGTTGGTGTGTGTGTGTGATTCTGAGGCTGTTGTTGATGGTGTGTGTGATACTGAGGTTGTTGTTGGTGTGAGTGTGTGTGTAATACTGAGGTTGTTGTTGGTCTGTGTGTGTGTGATACTGAGGCTGTTGTCGGTGTGTGTGTGTGTGAGACACTGATGTTGTTGTTGGTGTGTGTGTGTGTGATACTGAAGCTATTGTTGGTGTTTGTGTGTGTGTGTGATGCTGAGGCTGTTGTTGGCGTGTGTGAGACAATGGGGTTGTTGTTGGTGTGTGTGTGTGTGTGTGTGATACTGAGGCAGTTGTTGGTGTGTGTGAGACACTGAGGTTGTTGTTGGTGTGTGTGTGATACTGAGGCTGTTGTTGGTGTGTGTGTGTGTGAAACTGTGGCTGTTGTTGGTGTGTGTGTGTGTGTGATACTGAGGTTGTTGTAGGGGTGATACTGAGGTTTTTGGTGTGAGTGTGTGATACTGAGGCTGTTGTTGGTGTGTGTGTGTGATACTGAGGCTGTTGTTGGTGTGTGTGTGTGTGTGATACTGAGGCTGTTGTTGGTCTGTGTGTGTCTGTGTGTGTGATACTGAGGCTGTTGTTGGTGTGTGTGTGTGATACTGAGGCTGTTATTGGTGTGTATGTGTGATACTGAGGCTGCTGTTGGTGTGTGTGTGTGAGACACTGAGGTTGTTGTTGGTGTGTGTGTGTGTGTGATTCTGAGGCTGTTGTTGTTGGTGTGTGTGATACTGAGGTTGTTGTTGGTGTGTGTGTGATACAGAGGCTGTTGTTGTTGGTGCGTGTGTGTGTGTGATACTGAGGTTGTTGCTGGTGTCTGTGTGTGATACTGAGGCTGTTGTTGTTGGTGCGTGTGTGTGTGATACTGAGGTTGTTGTTGCGTGTGTGAGACAATGGGGTTGTTGTTGGTGTGTATGTGTGTGATACTGAGGCTGTTGTTGGTGTGTGTGACACACTGAGGTTGTTGTTGGTGTGTGTGTGTGTGATACGGAGGCTGTTTTTGGTGTGTGTGTGTCATACTGAGGTTGTTGTTGGTGTGTGTGTGTGTGTGATACGGAGGCTGTTGATGGTGTGTGTGTGTGATACTGAGGCTGTTGTTGGTGTGTGTGTGTGATACTGAGGTTATTGTTGGTGTGTGTGTGTGTGTGTTTCTGTGATACTGAGGCTGTTGTTGGTGCGTGTGTGTGTGATACTGAAGTTGTTGGTGTGTGTGATACTGAGGCTGTTGTTGATGTCTGTGTGATACTGAGGCTGTTGTTAGTGTGTGTGTGATACTGAGGTTGTTGTTGGGGTGTGAGTGATACTGAGGTTTTTGGTGTGAGTGTGTGTGTGTGATACTGAGGCTGTTGTTGGTGTCTGTGTGTGATACTGAGGCTGTTGTTGTTGGTGTGTGTGTGTGTGTGTGATACTGAGGCTGTTGTTGATGTCTGTGTGATACTGAGGCTGTTGTTAGTGTGTGTGTGATACTGAGGTTGTTGTTGGGGTGTGTGTGATACTGAGGTTGTTTTTGGATGAGTGTGTGTGTGTGATACTGAGGCTGTTGTTGGTGTCTGTGTGTGATACTGAGGCTGTTGTTGTTGGTGTGTGTGTGTGTGATACTGAGGTTGTTGTTTGGTGTGTGTGTGATACTGAGGTTGTTGTTGGTGTGTGTGTGTGTGATACTGAGGCTGTTGTTGGTGTCTGTGTGTGATACTGAGGCTGTTGTTGGTGTGTGTGTGTGTGATACTCAGGCTGTTGTTGGTGTGTGTGTGTGTGATACTGAGGTTGTTGTTTGGTGTGTGTGTGATACTGAGGTTGTTGTTTGTGTGTGTGTGTGTGATACTGAGGTTGTTGGTGGTGTCTGTGTGTGAGATACTGAGGTTGTTGTTTGTGTGTGTGTGTGTGTGATACTGAGGCAGTTGTTGGTGTGTGTGTGTGATACTGAGACTGTTGTTGGTGTGTGTGTGCTATTGAGGTTGTTGTTGGTGTGTGTGTGTGTGTGATACTGAGGCTGTTGTTGGTGTGTATGTGTGTGATACTGAGGCTGTTGTTGGTGTGTGTGCGTGATACTGAGGTTGTTGGTGTGTGTGTGTGTGTGATACTGAGGTTGTTGTTGGTGTGTGTGTGTGTGATCCTGAGGCTGTTGTTGGTGTGTGTGTGTGTGATACTGAGGTTGTTGTTGGTGTGTGTGTGTGTGTGATACTGAGGCTTTTGTTGGTGTGTGTGAGACACTGAGGTTGTTGTTGGTGTGTGTGTGTTTGTGATACGGAGGCTGTTGTTGGTGTGTGTGTGTGTGTGTGTGAATCTGAGGCTGTTGGTGTGTGTGTGTGCGAGATACTGAGGCTGTTGTTGGTGTGTGTGTGTGTGTGTGTGTGATACTGAGGCTGTTGTTGGTGTGTGTGTGTGTGATACTGAGGCTGTTGTTGATGTGTGTGTGTGTGATACTGAGGTTGTTGTTAGTGTGTGTGTGTGTGATACTGAGGCTGTTGTTGGTGTGTGTGAGACACTGAGGTGGTTGTTGGTGTGTGTGTGTGATACGGAGGCTGTTGTTGGTGTGTGTGTGTGTGAAACTGTGGCTGTTGTTGGTGTGTGTGTGTGTGTGATACTGAGGTTGTTGTAGGGGTGATACTGAGGTTTTTGGTGTGAGTGTGTGATACTGAGGCTGTTGTTGGTGTGTGTGTGTGATACTGAGGCTGTTGTTGGTGTTTGTGTGTGTGTGATACTGAGGCTGTTGTTGGTCTGTGTGTGTCTGTGTGTGTGATACTGAGGCTGTTGTTGGTGTGTGTGTGTGATACTGAGGCTGTTATTGGTGTGTGTGTGTGATACTGAGGCTGCTGTTGGTGTGTGTGTGTGAGACACTGAGGTTGTTGTTGGTGTGTGTGTGTGTGTGATTCTGAGGCTGTTGTTGTTGGTGTGTGTGATACTGAGGTTGTTGTTGGTGTGTGTGTGATACAGAGGCTGTTGTTGTTGGTGCGTGTGTGTGTGTGATACTGAGGTTGTTGCTGGTGTCTGTGTGTGATACTGAGGCTGTTGTTGTTGGTGCGTGTGTGTGTGATACTGAGGTTGTTGTTGCGTGTGTGAGACAATGGGGTTGTTGTTGGTGTGTATGTGTGTGATACTGAGGCTGTTGTTGGTGTGTGTGAGACACTGAGGTTGTTGTTGGTGTGTGTGTGTGTGATACGGAGGCTGTTTTTGGTGTGTGTGTGTCATACTGAGGTTGTTGTTGGTGTGTGTGTGTGTGTGATACTGAGGCTGTTGTTGGTGTGTGTGTGTGATACTGAGGTTATTGTTGGTGTGTGTGTGTGTGTGTTTCTGTGATACTGAGGCTGTTGTTGGTGCGTGTGTGTGTGATACTGAAGTTGTTGGTGTGTGTGATACTGAGGCTGTTGTTGATGTCTGTGTGATACTGAGGCTGTTGTTAGTGTGTGTGTGATACTGAGGTTGTTGTTGGGGTGTGAGTGATACTGAGGTTTTTGGTGTGAGTGTGTGTGTGTGATACTGAGGCTGTTGTTGGTGTCTGTGTGTGATACTGAGGCTGTTGTTGTTGGTGTGTGTGTGTGTGTGTGATACTGAGGCTGTTGTTGTTGGTGTGTGTGTGTGTGATACTGAGGTTGTTGTTTGGTGTGTGTGTGATACTGAGGTTGTTGTTGGTGTGTGTGTGTGTGATACTGAGGCTGTTGTTGGTGTCTGTGTGTGATACTGAGGCTGTTGTTGGTGTGTGTGTGTGTGATACTCAGGCTGTTGTTGGTGTGTGTGTGTGTGATACTGAGGTTGTTGTTTGGTGTGTGTGTGATACTGAGGTTGTTGTTTGTGTGTGTGTGTGTGATACTGAGGTTGCAGGTGGTGTCTGTGTGTGAGATACTGAGGTTGTTGTTTGTGTGTGTGTGTGTGTGATACTGAGGCAGTTGTTGGTGTGTGTGTGTGATACTGAGACTGTTGTTGGTGTGTGTGTGCTATTGAGGTTGTTGTTGGTGTGTGTGTGTGTGTGATACTGAGGCTGTTGTTGGTGTGTATGTGTGTGATACTGAGGCTGTTGTTGGTGTGTGTGCGTGATACTGAGGTTGTTGGTGTGTGTGTGTGTGTGATACTGAGGTTGTTGTTGGTGTGTGTGTGTGTGATCCTGAGGCTGTTGTTGGTGTGTGTGTGCTATTGAGGTTGTTGTTGGTGTGTGTGTGTGTGTGATACTGAGGCTGTTGTTGGTGTGTATGTGTGTGATACTGAGGCTGTTGTTGGTGTGTGTGCGTGATACTGAGGTTGTTGGTGTGTGTGTGTGTGTGATACTGAGGTTGTTGTTGGTGTGTGTGTGTGTGATCCTGAGGCTGTTGTTGGTGTGTGTGTGTGTGATACTGAGGTTGTTGTTGGTGTGTGTGTGTGTGTGATACTGAGGCTTTTGTTGGTGTGTGTGAGACACTGAGGTTGTTGTTGGTGTGTGTGTGTTTGTGACACGGAGGCTGTTGTTGGTGTGTGTGTGTGTGTGTGTGAATCTGAGGCTGTTGGTGTGTGTGTGTGCGAGATACTGAGGCTGTTGTTGGTGTGTGTGTGTGTGTGTGTGTGATACTGAGGCTGTTGTTGGTGTGTGTGTGTGTGATACTGAGGCTGTTGTTGATGTGTGTGTGTGTGATACTGAGGTTGTTGTTAGTGTGTGTGTGTGTGATACTGAGGCTGTTGTTGGTGTGTGTGAGACACTGAGGTGGTTGTTGGTGTGTGTGTGTGATACGGAGGCTGTTGTTGGTGTGTGTGTGTGTGAAACTGTGGCTGTTGTTGGTGTGTGTGTGTGTGTGATACTGAGGTTGTTGTAGGGGTGATACTGAGGTTTTTGGTGTGAGTGTGTGATACTGAGGCTGTTGTTGGTGTGTGTGTGTGATACTGAGGCTGTTGTTGGTGTTTGTGTGTGTGTGATACTGAGGCTGTTGTTGGTCTGTGTGTGTCTGTGTGTGTGATACTGAGGCTGTTGTTGGTGTGTGTGTGTGATACTGAGGCTGTTATTGGTGTGTGTGTGTGATACTGAGGCTGCTGTTGGTGTGTGTGTGTGAGACACTGAGGTTGTTGTTGGTGTGTGTGTGTGTGTGATTCTGAGGCTGTTGTTGTTGGTGTGTGTGATACTGAGGTTGTTGTTGGTGTGTGTGTGATACAGAGGCTGTTGTTGTTGGTGCGTGTGTGTGTGTGATACTGAGGTTGTTGCTGGTGTCTGTGTGTGATACTGAGGCTGTTGTTGTTGGTGCGTGTGTGTGTGATACTGAGGTTGTTGTTGCGTGGGTGAGACAATGGGGTTGTTGTTGGTGTGTATGTGTGTGATACTGAGGCTGTTGTTGGTGTGTGTGAGACACTGAGGTTGTTGTTGGTGTGTGTGTGTGTGATACGGAGGCTGTTTTTGGTGTGTGTGTGTCATACTGAGGTTGTTGTTGGTGTGTGTGTGTGTGTGATACGGAGGCTGTTGATGGTGTGTGTGTGTGATACTGAGGCTGTTGTTGGTGTGTGTGTGTGATACTGAGGTTATTGTTGGTGTGTGTGGGTGTGTGTTTCTGTGATACTGAGGCTGTTGTTGGTGCGTGTGTGTGTGATACTGAAGTTGTTGGTGTGTGTGATACTGAGGCTGTTGTTGATGTCTGTGTGATACTGAGGCTGTTGTTAGTGTGTGTGTGATACTGAGGTTGTTGTTGGGGTGTGAGTGATACTGAGGTTTTTGGTGTGAGTGTGTGTGTGTGATACTGAGGCTGTTGTTGGTGTCTGTGTGTGATACTGAGGCTGTTGTTGTTGGTGTGTGTGTGTGTGTGTGATACTGAGGCTGTTGTTGATGTCTGTGTGATACTGAGGCTGTTATTAGTGTGTGTGTGATACTGAGGTTGTTGTTGGGGTGTGTGTGATACTGAGGTTGTTTTTGGATGAGTGTGTGTGTGTGATACTGAGGCTGTTGTTGGTGTCTGTGTGTGATACTGAGGCTGTTGTTGTTGGTGTGTGTGTGTGTGATACTGAGGTTGTTGTTTGGTGTGTGTGTGATACTGAGGTTGTTGTTGGTGTGTGTGTGTGTGATACTGAGGCTGTTGTTGGTGTCTGTGTGTGATACTGAGGCTGTTGTTGGTGTGTGTGTGTGTGATACTCAGGCTGTTGTTGGTGTGTGTGTGTGTGATACTGAGGTTGTTGTTTGGTGTGTGTGTGATACTGAGGTTGTTGTTTGTGTGTGTGTGTGTGATACTGAGGTTGTTGGTGGTGTCTGTGTGTGAGATACTGAGGTTGTTGTTTGTGTGTGTGTGTGTGTGATACTGAGGCAGTTGTTGGTGTGTGTGTGTGATACTGAGACTGTTGTTGGTGTGTGTGTGCTATTGAGGTTGTTGTTGGTGTGTGTGTGTGTGTGATACTGAGGCTGTTGTTGGTGTGTATGTGTGTGATACTGAGGCTGTTGTTGGTGTGTGTGCGTGATACTGAGGTTGTTGGTGTGTGTGTGTGTGTGATACTGAGGTTGTTGTTGGTGTGTGTGTGTGTGATCCTGAGGCTGTTGTTGGTGTGTGTGTGTGTGATACTGAGGTTGTTGTTGGTGTGTGTGTGTGTGTGATACTGAGGCTTTTGTTGGTGTGTGTGAGACACTGAGGTTGTTGTTGGTGTGTGTGTGTTTGTGATACGGAGGCTGTTGTTGGTGTGTGTGTGTGTGTGTGTGAATCTGAGGCTGTTGGTGTGTGTGTGTGCGAGATACTGAGGCTGTTGTTGGTGTGTGTGTGTGTGTGTGTGTGATACTGAGGCTGTTGTTGGTGTGTGTGTGTGTGATACTGAGGCTGTTGTTGATGTGTGTGTGTGTGATACTGAGGTTGTTGTTAGTGTGTGTGTGTGTGATACTGAGGCTGTTGTTGGTGTGTGTGAGACACTGAGGTTGTTGTTGGTGTGTGTGTGTGATACGGAGGCTGTTGTTGGTGTGTGTGTGTGTGTGATACTGAGGCTGTTGTTGGTGTGTGTGTGTGTGATACTGAGGTTGTTGTTGTGTGTGTGTGTGTGATACTGAGGCTGTTGTTGGTGTGTGTGTGTGAGTCATTGAGGTTGTTGTTGGTGTGTGTGTGTGTGTGATTCTGAGGCTGTTGTTGGTGTGTGTGTGTGATACTGAGGTTGTTGTTGGTCTGTGTGTGTGTGTGATACTGAGGCTGTTGGTGTGTGTGTGTGTGATACTGAGGCTGTTGTTGGTGTGTGTGTGTGTGATACTGAGGTTGTTGTTGGTGTGTGTGTGTGTGATACTGAGGTTGTTGTTGGTGTGTGTGAGTGTGATACTGAGGTTGTTGTTGGTCTGTGTGTGTGTGTGATACTGAGGCTGTTGTTGGTGTGTGTGTGATCCTGAGGTTGTTGTTGGTGTGTGTGTGTGATTCTGAGGCTGTTGTTGTTGGTGTGTGTGATACTGAGGTTGTTGTTGGTGTGTGCGTGTGTGTGATACGGAGGCTGTTGTTGGTGTGTGCGTGTCTGTGTGTGTGATACTGAGGCTGTTGTTGGTGTGTGTGTGATACTGCGGTTGTTGTTGGGGTGTGTGTGTGATACTGAGGCTTTTGTTGGTGTGTGTGTGACACTGAGGCTGTTGTTAGTGTGTGTGTGTGTGTGATACTGTGGCTGTTGTTGGTGTGTGTGTGTGTGTGATACTGAGGTTTTTGTTGGGGTGATACTGAGGTTGTTTTTGGTGTGAATGTGTGTGTGATACTGAGGCTGTTGTTGGAGTGTGTGTGATACTGAGGTTGTTGTAGGGGTGATACTGAGGTTGTTGTTGGTGTGTGTGTGTGTGTGATACGGAGGCTGTTGATGGTGTGTGTGTGTGATACTGAGGCTGTTGTTGGTGTGTGTGTGTGATACTGAGGTTGTTGTTGGTGTGTGTGTGTGTGTGTTTCTGTGATACTGAGGCTGTTGTTGGTGCGTGTGTGTGTGATACTGAGGTTGTTGTTGGTGTGTGTGATACTGAGGCTGTTGTTGATGTCTGTGTGATACTGAAGCTGTTGTTAGTGTTGTTAGTGTGTGTGTGATACTGAGGTTGTTGTTGGGGTGTGAGTGATACTGAGGTTTTTGGTGTGAGTGTGTGTGTGTGATACTGAGGCTGTTGTTGGTGTCTGTGTGTGATACTGAGGCTGTTGTTGTTGGTGTGTGTGTGTGTGATACTGAGGCTGTTGTTGGTGTGTGTGTGATACTGAGGTTGTTGTTGGGGTGTGTGTGATACTGAGGTTGTTTTTGGATGAGTGTGTGTGTGTGATACTGAGGCTGTTGTTGGTGTCTGTGTGTGATACTGAGGCTGTTGTTGGTGTGTGTGTGTGATACTGAGGCTGTTGTTGGTGTCTGTGTGTGATACTGAGGCTGTTGTTGGTGTGTGTGTGTGTGATACTCAGGCTGTTGTTGGTGTGTGTGTGTGTGATACTGAGGCTGTTGTTGCTGGTGTCTGTGTGTGATACTGAGGCTGTTGTTGTTGGTGTGTGTGTGTGTGATACTGAGGTTGTTGTTTGGTGTGTGTGTGATACTGAGGTTGTTGTTGGTGTGTGTGTGTGTGATACTGAGGCTGTTGTTGGTGTTTTTGTGTGATACTGAGGCTGTTGTTGGTGTGTGTGTGTGTGATACTCAGGCTGTTGTTGGTGTGTGTGTGTGATACTGAGGTTGTTGTTTGGTGTGTGTGTGATACTGAGGTTGTTGTTGGTGTGTGTGTGTGTGATACTGAGGTTGTTGGTGGTGTCTGTGTGTGAATCTGAGGCTGTTGGTGTGTGTGTGTGTGAGATACTGAGGTTGTTGTTTGTGTGTGTGTGTGTGTGTGATACTGAGGCAGTTGTTGGTGTGTGTGTGTGATACTGAGACTGTTGTTGGTGTGTGTGTGCTATTGAGGTTGTTGTTGGTGTGTGTGTGTGTGATACTGAGGCTGTTGTTGGTGTGTATGTGTGTGATACTGAGGCTGTTGTTGGTGTGTGTGCGTGATACTGAGGTTGTTGGTGTGTGTGTGTGTGATACTGAGGCTGTTGTTGGTGTGTGTGTGTGTGATCCTGAGGCTGTTGTTGGTGTGTGTGTGTGTGATACTGAGGTTGTTGTTGGTGTGTGTGTGGGTGATACTGAGGCTGTTGTTGGTGTGTGTGAGACACTGAGGTTGTTGTTGGTGTGTGTGTGTGTGTGTGTGTGATACTGAGGCTGTTGTTGGTGTGTGTGTGTGTGTGTGTGATTCTGAGGCTGTTGTTGGTGTGTGTGTGATACTGCGGTTGTTGTTGGTGTGTGTGTGTGATACTGAGGCTGTTGTTGGTGCGTGTGTGACACTGAGGCTGTTGTTAGTGTGTGTGTGTGTGTGATACTGTGGCTGTTGTTGGTGTGTGTGTGTGTGTGATACTGGGGTTGTTGTTGGGGTGATACCGAGGTTGTTTTTGGTGTGAGTGTGTGTGTGATACTGAGGCTGTTGTTGGAGTGTGTGTGATACTGAGGTTGTTGTTGGGGTGATACTGAGGTTGTTGTTGGTGTGTGTGTGTGTGATACTGAGGTTGTTGTTGGTGTGTGTGTGTGTGATATTGAGGTTGTTGTTGGTGTGTGTGTGATACTGAGGCTGTTGTTGTTGGTGTGTGTGTGTGTGATACTGAGGTTGTTGTTGGTGTGTGTGTGTGATACTGAGGCTGTTATTGGTGTGTGTGTGTGTGATACTGAGGCTGCTGTTGGTGTGTGTGTGTGTGAGACACTGAGGTTGTTGTTGGTGTGTGTGATTCTGAGGCTGTTGTTGTTGGTGTGTGTGATACTGAGGTTGTTGTTGGTGTGTGTCTGATACACAGGCTGTTGTTGTTGGTGCGTGTGTGTGTGATACTGAGGTTGTTGCTGGTGTCTGTGTGTGATACTGAGGCTGTTGTTGTTGGTGCGTGTGTGTGTGATACTGAGGTTGTTGGTGGTGTCTGTGTGTGAATCTGAGGCTGTTGGTGTGTGTGTGTGTGAGATACTGAGGTTGTTGTTTGTGTGTGTGTGTGTGATACTGAGGCAGTTATTGGTGTGTGTATGTGATACTGATGCTGTTGTTGGTGTGTGTGTGTGTGTGTGTGTATGCTACTGAGGTTGTTGTTGGTGTGTATGTGTGTCAGATACTGACGTTGTTGTTGGTGTGTGTGTGATACTGAGTCTGTTGTTGGTCTGTGTGTGTGTGTGTGATACTGAGGTGGTTGTTGGTGTGTGTGTGTGTGATACTGAGGCTGTTGTTGGTGTGTGTATGATACTGAGGCTGTTGTTGGTGTGTGTGTGTGTGTGTGATACTGAGGCTGTTGTTGGTGTGTGTGTGTGTGTGATACTGAGGTTGTTGTTGCTGTGTGTGTGTGTGATACTGAGGTTGTTGTTGGTGTGTGTGTGTGATACTGAGGCTGCTGTTGGTGTGTGTGTGTGTGATACTGAGGCTGTGGTTGGTGTGTGTGTGTGTGATACTGAGGTTGTTGTTAGTGTGTGTGTGTGTGTGATACTGAGGCTGTTGTTGGTGCGTGTGAGACACTGACGTTGTTGTTGGTGTGTGTGTGTGTGATACGGAGGCTGTTGTTGGTGTGTGTGTGTGTGTGTGTGTGATACTGAGGCTGTTGTTGGTGTGTGTGTGTGTGTGTGTGATACTGAGGTTGTTGTTGGTGTGTGTGTGTGTGTGTGTGTGTGATACTGAGGCTGTTTTTGGTGTGTGTGTGTGAGTCACTGAGGTTGTTGTTGGTGTGTGTGTGTGTGTGATTCTGAGGCTGTTGTTGTTGGTGTGTGTGTGTGATACTGAGGTTGTTGTTGGTGTGTGTGTGATACTGAGGTTGTTGTTGGTCTGTGTGTGTGCGTGATACTGAGGCTGTTGTTGGTGTGTGCGTGTGTGATACTGAGGTTGTTGTTGGTGTGTGTGTGTGTGTGAGACACTGAGGCTGTTGTTGGTGTGTGTGTGTGTGAGACACTGAGGTTGTTGTTGGTGTGTGTGTGTGATTCTGAGGCTGTTGTTGTTGGTGTGTGTGATACTGAGGTTGTTGTTGGTGTGAGTGTGTGTGTAATGCTGAGGTTGTTGTTGGTCTGTGTGTGTGTGATACTGAGGCTGTTGTCGGTGTGTGTGTGTGTGAGACACTGATGTTGTTGTTGGTGTGTGTGTGTGTGATACTGAAGCTATTGTTGGTGTTTGTGTGTGTGTGTGATACTGAGGCTGTTGTTGGCGTGTGTGAGACAATGGGGTTGTTGTTGGTGTGTGTGTGTGTGTGTGTGTGATACTGAGGCAGTTGTTGGTGTGTGTGAGACACTGAGGTTGTTGTTGGTGTGTGTGTGATACTGAGGCTGTTGTTGGTGTGTGTGTGTGTGAAACTGTGGCTGTTGTTGGTGTGTGTGTGTGTGTGTGTGTGAGATACTGAGGTTGTTGTTGGGGTGATACTGAGGTTTTTGGTGTGAGTGTGTGATAATGAGGCTGTTGTTGGTGTGTGTGTGTGATACTGAGGCTGTTGTTGGTGTGTGTGTGTGTGTGATACTGAGGCTGTTGTTGGTGTGTGTGTGTCTGTGTGTGATACTGAGGCTGTTGTTGGTGTGTGTGTGTGACACTGCGGTTGTTGTTGGTGTGTGTGTGACACTGAGGCTGTTGTTGGTGTGTGTGTGTGATACTGAGGCTGTTGTTGGTGTGTGTGAGACACTGAGGTTGTTGTTGGTGTGTGCGTGTGTGTGATACGGAGGCTGTTGTTGGTGTGTGTGTGTCTGTGTGTGTGATACTGAGGCTGTTGTTGGTGTGTGTGTGTGACACTGCGGTTGTTGTTGGTGTGTATGTGTGATACTGAGGCTTTTGTTGGTGTGTGTGTGTGATACTGAGGCTGTTGTTGGTGTGTGTGATACTGAGGCTGTTGTTAGTGTGTGTGTGTGTGAAACTGTGGCTGTTGTTGTGTGTGTGTGTGTGTGATACTGAGGTTGTTGTTGGGGTGATACTGAGGTTGTTTTTGGTGTGTGTGAGATTCTGAGGTTGTTGTTGGTGTGTGTGCGATACTGAGGCTGTTGTTGGTGTGTGTGTGATACTGAGGTTGTTGTTGGTGTGTGTGTGTGTGATACTGAGGCTGTTGTTGGTCTGTGTGTGTGTGTGTGACACTGAGGCTGTTGTTGTTGGTGTGTGTGTGTGTGATACTGAGGTTGTTGTTGGTGTGTGTGTGTGATACTGAGGTTGTTGTTGGCGTGTGTGTGTGTGTGAGACACTGAGGCTGTTGTTGGTGTGTGTGTGTGTGAGACACTGAGGTTGTTGTTGGTGTGTGTGTGTGATTCTGAGGCTGTTGTTGGTGTGTGTGATACTGAGGTTGTTGTTGCTGTGAGTGTGTGTGTAATACTGAGGTTGTTGTTGGTCTGTGTGTGTGTGATACTGAGGCTGTTGTCGGTGTGTGTGTGTGTGAGACACTGATGTTGTTGTTGGTGTGTGTGTGTGTGTGATACTGAAGCTATTGTTGATGTTTGGGTGTGTGTGTGATACTGAGGCTGTTGTTCGCGTGTGTCAGACACTGGGGTTGTTGTTGGTGTGTTTGTGTGTGTGTGTGTGTGATACTGAGGCTGTTGTTGGTGTGTGTGAGACACTGAGGTTGTTGTTGGTGTGTGCGTGTGTGTGATACGGAGGCTGTTGTTGGTGTGTGTGTGTCTGTGTGTGTGATACTGAGGCTGTTGTTGGTGTGTGTGTGTGATACTGCGGTTGTTGTTGGTGTGTGTGTGTGATACTGAGGCTGTTGTTGGTGTGTGTGTGTGATACTGAGGCTGTTGTTGGTGTGTGTGTGATACTAAGGCTGTTGTTAGTGTGTGTGTGTGTGATACTGTGGCTGTTGTTGTTGTGTGTGTGATACTGAGGTTGTTGTTGGGGTGATACTGAGGTTGTTGTTGGTGTGTGTGTGTGTGTGATACTGAGGTTGTTGTTGGTGTGTGTGTGTGTGATACTAAGGCTGTTGTTGGTGTGTGTGTGTGTGATACTGAGGCTGTTGTTGGTCTGTGTGTGTGTGTGTGATACTGAGGCTGTTGTTGTTGGTGTGTCTGTGTGTGATACTGAGGTTGTTGTTGGTGTGTGTGTGTGATACTGAGGCTGTTATTGGTGTGTGTGTGTGTGATATTAAGGCTGCTGTTGGTGTGTGTGTGTGAGACACTGAGGTTGTTGTTGGTGTGTGTGTGTGATTCTGAGGCTGTTGTTGTTGGTGTGTGTGTGTGTGTGTGATACAGAGGCTGTTGTTGTTGGTGCGTGTGTGTGTGATACTGAGGTTGTTGGTGGTGTCTGTGTCTGAATCTGAGGCTGTTGGTGTGTGTTTGTGTGAGATACTGAGGTTGTTGTTTGTGTGTGTGTGTGTGTGATACTGAGGCAGTTATTGGTGTGTGTGTGATACTGATGCTGTTGTTGGTGTGTGTGTGTGCTACTGAGGTTGTTGTTGGTGTGTGTGTGTGTGTGATACTGAGGTTGTTGTTGGTGTGTGTGTGATACTGAGGCTGTTGTTGGTCTGTGTGTGTGTGTGTGATACTGAGGCTGTTGTTGGTGTGTGTGTGATACTGAGGCTGTTGTTGGTGTGTGTGTGTGTGATACTGAGGCTGTTGTTGGTGTGTGTGATACTGAGGTTGTTGTTGGTGTATGTGTGTGTGTGTGATACTGAGGCTGTTGTTGGTGTGTGTGAGACACTGAGGTTGTTGTTGGTGTGTGCGTGTGTGTGATACGGAGGCTGTTGTTGGTGTGTGTGTGTGATACTGAGGCTGTTGTTGGTGTGTGTGTGTGATACTGAGGCTGTTGTTGGTGTGTGTGTGTGTGTGATACTGAGGCTGTTGTTGGTGTGTGTGTGTGTGTGATACTGAGGTTGTTGTTAGTGTGTGTATGTGTGATACTGAGGCTGTTGTTGGTGTGTGTGAGACACTGAGGTTGTTGTTGGTGTGTGTGTGATACGGAGGCTGTTGTTGGTGTTGGTGTGTGTGTGTGTGTGTGATACTGAGGCTGTTGTTGGTGTGTGTGTGTGTGATACTGAGGGTGTTGTTGGTGTGTGTGTGTGTGTCTGTGTGTGATACTGAGGCTGTTGTTGGTGTGTGTGTGAGTCACTGAGGTTGTTGTTGGTGTGTGTGATTCTGAGGCTGTTGTTGTTGGTGTGTGTGTGTGATACTGAGGTTGTTGTTGGTGTGTGTGTGTGTGATACTGAGGTTGTTGTTGGTCTGTGTGTGTGTGATACTGAGGCTGTTGTTGGTGTGTGTGTGTGATACTGAGGTTGTTGTTGGTGTGTGTGTGTGTGTGAGACACTGAGGCTGTTGTTGGTGTGTGTGTGTGTGAGATACTGAGGTTGTTGTTGGTGTGTGTGTGTGATTCTGAGGCTGTTGTTGTTGGTGTGTGTGATACTGAGGTTGTTGTTGGTGTGAGTGTGTGTGTAATACTGAGGTTGTTGTTGGTCTGTGTGTGTGTGATACTGAGACTGTTGTCGGTGTGTGTGTGTGTGAGGCACTGATGTTGTTGTTGGTGTGTGTGTGTGTGATACTGAGGCTGTTGTTGGCGTGTGTGAGACACTGGGGTTGTTGTTGGTGTGTGTGTGTGTGTGATACTGAGGCTGTTGTTGGTGTGTGTGAGACACTGAGATTGTTGTTGGTGTGTGTGTGATACTGAGGCTGTTGTTGGTGTGTGTGTGTGTGTGTGAAACTGTGGCTGTTGTTGGTGTGTGTGTGTGTGTGTGTGATACTGAGGTTGTTGGGGTGATACTGAGGTTGTTTTTGGTGTGAGTGTGTGTGAGATACTGAAGTTGTTGTTGGTGTGTGTGTGTGAGTGATACTGAGGCTGTTGTTGGTGTGTGTGTGTCTGTGTGTGTGATACTGAGGCTGTTGTTGGTGTGTGTGTGTGATACTGCGGTTGTTGTTGGTGTGTGTGTGATACTGAGGCTGTTGGTGATACTGAGGCTGTTTTTGGTGTGTGTGTGATACTGAGGCTGTTGTTGGTGTGTGTGAGACACTGAGGTTGTTGTTGGTGTGTGCGTGTGTGTGATACGGAGGCTGTTGTTGGTGTGTGTGTGTCTGTGTGTGTGATACTGAGGCTGTTGTTGGTGTGTGTGTGTGTGATACTGCGGTTGTTGTTGGTGTGTGTGTGATACTGAGGTTGTTGGGGTGATACTGAGGTTGTTTTTGGTGTGAGTGTGTGTGAGATACTGAAGTTGTTGTTGGTGTGTGTGTGTGTGAGTGATACTGAGGCTGTTGTTGGTGTGTGTGTGTCTGTGTGTGTGATACTGAGGCTGTTGTTGGTGTGTGTGTGTGATACTGCGGTTGTTGTTGGTGTGTGTGTGATACTGAGGTTGTTGTTGCTGTGAGTGTGTGTGTAATACTGAGGTTGTTGTTGGTCTGTGTGTGTGTGATACTGAGGCTGTTGTCGGTGTGTGTGTGTGTGAGACACTGATGTTGTTGTTGGTGTGTGTGTGTGTGTGATACTGAAGCTATTGTTGATGTTTGGGTGTGTGTGTGATACTGAGGCTGTTGTTCGCGTGTGTCAGACACTGGGGTTGTTGTTGGTGTGTTTGTGTGTGTGTGTGTGTGATACTGAGGCTGTTGTTGGTGTGTGTGAGACACTGAGGTTGTTGTTGGTGTGTGCGTGTGTGTGATACGGAGGCTGTTGTTGGTGTGTGTGTGTCTGTGTGTGTGATACTGAGGCTGTTGTTGGTGTGTGTGTGTGATACTGCGGTTGTTGTTGGTGTGTGTGTGTGATACTGAGGCTGTTGTTGGTGTGTGTGTGTGATACTGAGGCTGTTGTTGGTGTGTGTGTGATACTAAGGCTGTTGTTAGTGTGTGTGTGTGTGATACTGTGGCTGTTGTTGTTGTGTGTGTGATACTGAGGTTGTTGTTGGGGTGATACTGAGGTTGTTGTTGGTGTGTGTGTGTGTGTGATACTGAGGTTGTTGTTGGTGTGTGTGTGTGTGATACTGAGGCTGTTGTTGGTGTGTGTGTGTGTGATACTGAGGCTGTTGTTGGTCTGTGTGTGTGTGTGTGATACTGAGGCTGTTGTTGTTGGTGTGTCTGTGTGTGATACTGAGGTTGTTGTTGGTGTGTGTGTGTGATACTGAGGCTGTTATTGGTGTGTGTGTGTGTGATACTGAGGCTGCTGTTGGTGTGTGTGTGTGAGACACTGAGGTTGTTGTTGGTGTGTGTGTGTGATTCTGAGGCTGTTGTTGTTGGTGTGTGTGTGTGTGTGTGATACAGAGGCTGTTGTTGTTGGTGCGTGTGTGTGTGATACTGAGGTTGTTGGTGGTGTCTGTGTCTGAATCTGAGGTTGTTGGTGTGTGTTTGTGTGAGATACTGAGGTTGTTGTTTGTGTGTGTGTGTGTGTGATACTGAGGCAGTTATTGGTGTGTGTGTGATACTGATGCTGTTGTTGGTGTGTGTGTGTGCTACTGAGGTTGTTGTTGGTGTGTGTGTGTGTGTGATACTGAGGTTGTTGTTGGTGTGTGTGTGATACTGAGGCTGTTGTTGGTCTGTGTGTGTGTGTGTGATACTGAGGCTGTTGTTGGTGTGTGTGTGATACTGAGGCTGTTGTTGGTGTGTGTGTGTGTGATACTGAGGCTGTTGTTGGTGTGTGTGATACTGAGGTTGTTGTTGGTGTATGTGTGTGTGTGTGATACTGAGGCTGTTGTTGGTGTGTGTGAGACACTGAGGTTGTTGTTGGTGTGTGCGTGTGTGTGATACGGAGGCTGTTGTTGGTGTGTGTGTGTGATACTGAGGCTGTTGTTGGTGTGTGTGTGTGATACTGAGGCTGTTGTTGGTGTGTGTGTGTGTGTGATACTGAGGCTGTTGTTGGTGTGTGTGTGTGTGTGATACTGAGGTTGTTGTTAGTGTGTGTATGTGTGATACTGAGGCTGTTGTTGGTGTGTGTGAGACACTGAGGTTGTTGTTGGTGTGTGTGTGATACGGAGGCTGTTGTTGGTGTTGGTGTGTGTGTGTGTGTGTGATACTGAGGCTGTTGTTGGTGTGTGTGTGTGTGATACTGAGGGTGTTGTTGGTGTGTGTGTGTGTGTCTGTGTGTGATACTGAGGCTGTTGTTGGTGTGTGTGTGAGTCACTGAGGTTGTTGTTGGTGTGTGTGATTCTGAGGCTGTTGTTGTTGGTGTGTGTGTGTGATACTGAGGTTGTTGTTGGTGTGTGTGTGTGTGATACTGAGGTTGTTGTTGGGCTGTGTGTGTGTGATACTGAGGCTGTTGTTGGTGTGTGTGTGTGATACTGAGGTTGTTGTTGGTGTGTGTGTGTGTGTGAGACACTGAGGCTGTTGTTGGTGTGTGTGTGTGTGAGATACTGAGGTTGTTGTTGGTGTGTGTGTGTGATTCTGAGGCTGTTGTTGTTGGTGTGTGTGATACTGAGGTTGTTGTTGGTGTGAGTGTGTGTGTAATACTGAGGTTGTTGTTGGTCTGTGTGTGTGTGATACTGAGGCTGTTGTCGGTGTGTGTGTGTGTGAGACGCTGATGTTGTTGTTGGTGTGTGTGTGTGTGATACTGAGGCTGTTGTTGGCGTGTGTGAGACACTGAGATTGTTGTTGGTGTGTGTGTGATACTGAGGCTGTTGTTGGTGTGTGTGAGACACTGAGATTGTTGTTGGTGTGTGTGTGATACTGAGGCTGTTGTTGGTGTGTGTGTGTGTGTGTGAAACTGTGGCTGTTGTTGGTGTGTGTGTGTGTGTGTGTGATACTGAGGTTGTTGGGGTGATCCTGAGGTTGTTTTTGGTGTGAGTGTGTGTGAGATACTGAAGTTGTTGTTGGTGTGTGTGTGTGAGTGATACTGAGGCTGTTGTTGGTGTGTGTGTGTCTGTGTGTGTGATACTGAGGCTGTTGTTGGTGTGTGTGTGTGATACTGCGGTTGTTGTTGGTGTGTGTGTGATACTGAGGCTGTTGGTGATACTGAGGCTGTTTTTGGTGTGTGTGTGATACTGAGGCTGTTGTTGGTGTGTGTGAGACACTGAGGTTGTTGTTGGTGTGTGCGTGTGTGTGATACGGAGGCTGTTGTTGGTGTGTGTGTGTCTGTGTGTGTGATACTGAGGCTGTTGTTGGTGTGTGTGTGTGTGATACTGCGGTTGTTGTTGGTGTGTGTGTGTGATACTGAGGCTGTTGTTGGTGTGTGTGTGTGATACTGAGGCTGTTGTTGGTGTGTGTGTGATACTGAGGCTGTTGTTAGTGTGTGTGTGTGAAACTGTGGCTGTTGTTGGTGTGTGTGTGTGTGTGATACTGAGGTTGTTGTTGGGGTGATACTGAGGTTGTTGTTGGTGTGAGTGTGTGTGAGATACTGAGGCTGTTGTTGGTGTGTGTGTGATACTGAGGTTGTTGTTGGTGTGTGTGTGTGTGTGTGTGTGTGTGTGATACTGAGGTTGTTGTTGGTGTGTGTGTGTGTGATACTGAGGTTGTTGTTGGTATGTGTGTGTGATACTGAGGTTGTTGTTGGTATGTGTGTGTGATACTGAGGCTGTTGTTGGTGTGTGTGTGTGTGATACTGAGGCTGTTGTTGGTCTTTGTGTGTGTGTGTGTGATACTGAGGCTGTTGTTGTTGGTGTGTGTGTGTGATACTGAGGCTGTTGTTGGGGTGTGTGTGTGTGTGATACTGAGGTTGTTGTTGGTGTGTGTGAGTGTGTGTGATACTGAGGCTGTTATTGGTGTGTGTGTGTGTGTGATACTGAGGCTGCTGTTGGTGTGTGTGTGTGTGAGACACTGAGGTTGTTGTTGGTGTGTGTGTGTGATTCTGAGGCTGTTGTTGTTGGTGTGTGTGATACTGAGGTTGTTGTTGGTGTGTGTGTGTGTGTGATACAGAGGCTGTTGTTGTTGGTGCATGTGTGTGTGATACTGAGGTTGTTGTTGGTGTGTGTGTGTGATACTGAGGCTGTTGTTGGTGTGTGTGTGTGAGACACTGAGCTGTTGTTTGTGTGTGTGTGTGATACTGAGGTTGTTGTTGGTGTGTGTGTGTGTGATTCTGAGGCTGTTGTTGGTGTGTGTGTGTGATACAGAGGTTGTTGTTGTTGGTGCGTGTGTGTGTGATACTGAGGTTGTTGTTGGTGTGTGTGTGTGATACTGAGGCTGTTGTTGGTGTGTGTGTGTGAGACACTGAGGCTGTTGTTTGTGTGTGTGTGTGGTACTGAGGTTGTTGTTGGTGTGTGTGTGTGATACTGAGGCTGTTGTTGGTGTGTGTGTGAGACACTGAGGTTGTTGTTGGTGTGCGTGTGTGTGATTCTGAGGCTGTTGTTGTTGGTGTGTGTGATACTGAGGTTGTTGTTGGTGTTTGTGTGTGTGTTATACTGAGGCTGTTGTTGGTGTGTGTGTGTGATACTGAGGTTGTTGTTGGTGTGTGTGTGTGTGTGAGACACTGAGGCTGTTGTTGGTGTGTGTGTGTGAGACACTGAGGCTGTTGTTTGTGTGTGTATGAGACACTGAGGTTGTTGTCGGTGTTTGTGTGTGTGTGTGATACTGAGGCTGTTGTTGGTGCCTGTGTGAGACACTGGGGTTATTGTTGGTGTGTGTGAACAACAAAGAACAAAGAAAAGCACAGCACAGGAACAGGCCCTTCGGCCCTCCAAGCCTGAACCGACCATACTGCCCGACTAAACTACAATCTTCTACACTTCCTGGGTCCGTGTCCCTCTATTCCCATCCTATTCATGAATTTGTCAAGATGCCCCTTAAATGTCACTATCGTCCCTGCTTCCACCACCACCTCCTCCGGCAGCGAGTTCCAGCCACCCACTACCCTCTGCGTAAAAAAACTTGCCTCATACATCTACTCTAAACCTTGCCCCTCTCACCTTAAACCTATGCCCCCTAGTAATTGACCCCTCTACCCTGGGGAAAAGCCTCTGACTATCCACTCTGTCTATGCCCCTCATAATTTTGTGTACCTCTATCAGGTCGCCCCTCAACCTCCTTCGTTCCAGTGAGAACAAACCGAGTTTATTCAACCGCTCCTCATAGCTAATGCCCTCCATACCAGGCAACATTCTGGTAAATCTCTTCTGCACCATCTCTAAAGCCTCCACATCCTTCTGGTAGTGTGGCGACCAGAATTGAACGCTATACTCCAAGTGTGGCCTAACTAAGATTCTATACAGCTGCAACATGACTTGCCAATTCTTATACTCAATGCCCCGGCCAATGAAGGCAAGCATGCCGTATGCCTTCTTAACTCCCTTCTCCACCTGTGTTGCCCCTTTCAATGACCTGTGGACCTGTACTCCTAGATCTCTTTGACTTTCAATACTCTTGTGGGTTCTACCATTCACTGTATATTCCCTACCTGCATTAGACCTTCCAAAATGCATTACCTCACATTTGTCCGGATTAAACTCCATCTGCCATCTCTCCGCCCAAGTCTCCAAACAATCTAAATCCTGCTGTATCCTCTGACAGTCCTCATCGCTATCCGCAATTCCACCAACCTTTGTGTCGTCTGCAAACTTACTAATCAGACCAGTTACATTTTCCTCCAAATCATTTATATATACTACAAAGAGCAAAGGTCCCAGCACTGATCCCTGTGGAACACCACTGGTCACAGCCCTCCAATTAGAAAAGCATCCTTCCATTGCTACTCTTTGCCTTCTATGGCCTAGCCAGTTCTGTATCCACCTTGCCAGCTCACCCCTGATCCCGTGTGACTTCACCTTTTGTACTAGTCTACCATGAGGGACCTTGTCAAAGGCCTTACTGAAGTCCATATAGACAACATCCACTGCCCTACCTGCATCAATCATCTTAGTGACCTCCTTGAAAAACTCTATCAAGTTAGTGAGACACGACCTTCCCTTCACAAAACCGTGCTGCCTCTCACTAATACGTCCATTTGCTTCCAAATGGGAGTAGATCCTGTCTCGAAGAATTCTCTCCAGTAATTTCCCGACCACTGAAGTAAGGCTCACCGGCCTGGAGTTCCCGGGATTATCCTTGCTACCCTTCTTAAACAGAGGAACAACACTGGCTATTCTCCAGTCCTCCGGGACATCCCCTGAAGACAGTGAGTATCCAAAGATTTCTGTCAAGGCATCAGCAATTTCCTCTCCAGCCTCCTTCAGTATTCTGGGGTAGATCCCATCAGGCCCTGGGGACTTATCTAACTTAATATTTTTTAAGACACCCAACACCTCGTCTTTTTGGATCTCAATGTGACCCAGGCTATCTACACACCCTTCTCCAGACTCAACATCTACCAATTTCTTCTCTTTGGTGAATACTGATGCAAAGTATTAATTTAGTACCTCGCCCATTTCCTCTGGCTCCACACATAGATTCCCTGTGACACTGAAGCTGTTGTTGGTGTGTGTGTGTGTGTGAGACACTGAGGTTGTTGTTGGTGTGTGTGTGAGACACTGAGGTTGTTGTTGGTTTGTGTGTGTGTGTGTGAGACACGAAGGTTGTTGTTGGTGTGTGTGTGTGTGTTTGAGACACTGAGGTTGTTGTTGGTTTGTGTGTGTGTGTGAGACACTGAGGTTGTTGTTGGTGTGTGTGTGTGTGTGAGACACTGAGGCTGTTGTTGGTGTGTGTGTGTGATACTGAGGCTGTTGTTGGTTTGTGTGTGTGTGTGAGACACTGAGGTTGTTGTTGGTGTGTGTGTGTGTGTGAGACACTGAGGCTGTTGGTGTGTGTGTGTGTGTGTGATACTGAGGCTGTTGTTGGTTTGTGTGTTTGTGTGATACTGAGGTTGTTGTTGGTGTGTGTGTGTGTGTGTGAGACACTGAGGCTGTTGTTGTGTGTGTGTGACACTGAGGATGTTGTTGGTGGGTGTGTGTGTGTGAGACACTTAGGTTGTTGTTTGTGTGTGTGTGTGTGATACTGAGGTTGTTGTTCGCGTGTGTGTGTGTGTGATACTGAGGTTGTTGTTGTTGGTGTGTGTGTGATACTGAGGCTGTTGTTGGCGTGTGTGTGAGATACTGAGGCTGTTGTTGGCGTGTGTGTGTGATACTGAGGCTGTTGGTGTGTGTGATACGGAGGCTGTTGTTGGTGTGTGTGTGTGTGATACTGAGGCTGTTGTTGGTGTGTGTGTGTGTGTGATACTGAGGCTGTTTTTGGTGTGTGTGTGATACTGAGGTTTTTGTTGGTGTGTGTGTGTGTGATACTGAGGTTGTTGTTGGTGTGTATGTGTGTGTGATACTGAGGTTTTTGGTGTGTGTGTGTGTGTGTGATACTGAGATTGTTGTTGGTGTGTGTGTGTGTGTGATACTGAGGCTGTTGTTGGTGTGTGTGTGATACTGAGGCTGTTGTTGGTGTGTGTGTGTGATACTGAGGTTGTTTGGTGTGTGTATGTGTGATACTGAGGTTGTTGTTGGTGTGTGTGTGTGTGATACTGAGGTTGTTGGTTGGTGTGTGTATGTGTGATACTGAGGTTGTTGTTGGTGTGTGTGTGTGTGCGAGATACTGAGGTTATTGTTGGTGTGTGTGTGTGTGATACTGAGGTTGTTGTTTGGTGTGTGTGTGTTTGTGATACTGAGGCTGTTGTTGGTGTGTGTGTGATACTGAGGCTGTTGTTGGTGTGTGTGTGTGTGTGTGATACTGAGGTTGTTGTTGGTGTGTGTGTGTGTGATACTGAGGCTGTTGTTAGTGTGTGTGTGATACTGAGGTTGTTGTTTGTGTGTGTGTGTGTGTGTGATACTGAGGCTGTTGTTGGTGTGTGTGTGTGTGATACTGAGGCTGTTGTTCTGTGTGTGTGTGATACTGAGGCTGTTGTTGGTGTGTGTGTGTGTGTGATACTGAGGTTGTTGTTGATGTGTGTGTGTGATACTGAGGCTGTTGTTGGTGTGTATGTGTGTGATACTGAGGCTGTTGTTGGTGTGTGTGTGTGTGAGACACTTAGGTTGTTGTTTGTGTGTGTGTGATACTGAGGTTGTTGTTGGTGTGTGTGTGTGTGTGTGATACTGAGGCTGTTGTTGTGTGTGTGTGTGATACTGAGGCTGTTGTTGGTGTGTGTGTGTGTGATACTGAGGTTGTTGTTGATGCATGTGTGTGATACTGAGGCTGTTGTTGGTGTGTGTGTGTGTGACACTGAGGTTGTTGTTGGTGTGTGTGAGATACTGAGGCTGTTGTTGGTGTGTGTGTGTGATACTGAGGTTGTTGTTGGTGTGTGTGTGTGTGTGACACTGAGGTTGTTGTTGGTGTGTGTGTGATACTGAGGCTGTTGTTGGTGTGTGTGTGTGATACTGAGGTTGTTGTTTGTGTGTGTGTGTGGCACTGAGGTTGTTGTTGGTGTCTGTGTGATACTGAGGCTGTTGTTGGTGTGTGTGTGTGATACTGAGGTTGTTGTTGGGGTGTGTGTGTGACACTGAGGTTGTTGTTGCTGTGTGTGTGATACTGAGGCTGTTGTTGGTGTGTGTGTGTGATACTGAGGTTGTTGTTGGTGTGTGTGTGTGACACTGAGGATGTTGTTGGTGTGTGTGTGTGTGAGACACTTAGGTTGTTGTTTGTGTGTGTGTGATACTGAGGTTGTTGTTGGCGTGTGTGTGTGTGACACTGAGGTTGTTGTTGGTGTGTGTGTGTGTGTGTTACTGAGGCTGTTGTTGGTGTGTGTGTGTGATACTGAGGTTGTTGTTGCTGTGTGTGTGATACTGAGGCTGTTGTTGGTGTGTGTGTGTGAGATACTGAGGCTGTTGTTGGTGTGTGTGTGATACTGAGGCTGTTGGTGTGTGTGATACGGAGACTGTTGTTGGTGTGTGTGTGTGTGTGAAACTGAGGTTGTTGTTGGTGTGTGTGTGTGATACTGAGGCTGTTGTTGGTGTGTGTGTGTGTGATACTGAGGTTGCTGTTGGTGTGTGTGTGTGTGATACTGAGGCTGTTGTTGGTGTGTGTGTGTGTGATACTGAGGCTGTTGTTGGTGTGTGTGTAATACTGAGGCTGTTGTTGGTGTGTGTGTGATACTGAGGCTGTTGTTGGTGTGTGTGTGCTCCTGAGGTTTTTGGTGTGTGTGATACTGAGGCTGTTGTTGGTGTGTGTGTGATACTGAGGCTGTTGTTGGTGTGTGTGTGTGTGTGTGATATTGAGGTTGTTGTTTGGTGTGTGTGTGTGTGATACTGAGGTTGTTGTTGGTGTGTCTGTGTGATACTGAGGCTGTTGTTCTGTGTGTGGGTGTGTGTGTGTGCTACTGAGGTTGTTGGTGTGTGTGTGTGCGAGATACTGAGGTTGTTGGTGTGTGTGTGTGATACTGAGGTTGTTGTTTGGTGTGTGTGTGTGATACTGAGGCTGTTGTAGGTGTGTGTGTGATACTGAGGCTGTTGTTGGTGTGTGTGTGTGATACTGAGGTTGTTGTTTGGTGTGTGTGTGTGTGTGTGTGATACTGAGGTTGTTGTTGGTGTGTGTGTGTGTGATACTGAGGCTGTTGTTGGTGTGTGTGTGTGTGATACTGAGGTTGTTGGTGTGTGTGTGCGAGATACTGAGGCTGTTGTTGGTGTGTGTGATACTGAGGTTGTTGTTGGTGTGTGTGTGTGATACTGAGGCTGTTGGTGTGTGTGTGTGCGAGACACTGAGGCTGTTGTTGGTGTGTGTGTGATACTGAGGTTGTTGTTGGTGTGTGTGTGTGTGTGTGATACTGAGGCTGTTGTTGGTGTGTGTGTGTGTGTGATACTGAGGTGGTTGTTGGTGTGTGTGTGTGTGATACTGAGGCTATTGTTGGTGTGTGTATGATACTGAGGCTGTTGTTGGTGTGTATGTGTGTGTGTGATACTGAGGCTGTTGTTGGTGTGTGTGTGTGTGTGATACTGAGGTTGTTGTTGGTGTGTGTGTGTGTGATACTGACGTTGTTGTTGGTGTGTGTGTGTGATACTGAGGCTGCTGTTGGTGTGTGTGTGTGTGATACTGAGGCTGTTGTTGGTGTGTGTGTGTGATACTGAGGTTGTTGTTAGTGTGTGTGTGTGTGATACTGAGGCTGTTGTTGGTGCGTGTGAGACACTGACGTTGTTGTTGGTGTGTGTGTGTGTGATACGGAGGCTGTTGTTGGTGTGTGTGTGTGTGTGATACTGAGGCTGTTGTTGGTGTGTGTGTGTGTGTGTGTGATACTGAGGTTGTTGTTGGTGTGTGTGTGTGTGTGTGTGTGATACTGAGGCTGTTTTTGGTGTGTGTGTGTGAGTCACTGAGGTTGTTGTTGGTGTGTGTGTGTGTGTGATTCTGAGGCTGTTGTTGTTGGTGTGTGTGTGTGATACTGAGGTTGTTGTTGGTGTGTGTGTGATACTGAGGTTGTTGTTGGTCTGTGTGTGTGCGTGATACTGAGGCTGCTGTTGGTGTGTGTGTGTGTGATACTGAGGCTGTTGTTGGTGTGTGTGTGTGTGATACTGAGGTTGTTGTTAGTGTGTGTGTGTGTGATACTGAGGCTGTTGTTGGTGCGTGTGAGACACTGACGTTGTTGTTGGTGTGTGTGTGTGTGATACGGAGGCTGTTGTTGGTGTGTGTGTGTGTGTGATACTGAGGCTGTTGTTGGTGTGTGTGTGTGTGTGATACTGAGGCTGTTGTTGGTGTGTGTGTGCTCCTGAGGTTTTTGGTGTGTGTGATACTGAGGCTGTTGTTGGTGTGTGTGTGTGTGTGTGTGATACTGAGGCTGTTGTTGGTGTGTGTGTGATACTGAGGCTGTTGTTGGTGTGTGTGTGTGTGTGTGATATTGAGGTTGTTGTTTGGTGTGTGTGTGTGTGATACTGAGGTTGTTGTTGGTGTGTCTGTGTGATACTGAGGCTGTTGTTCTGTGTGTGGGTGTGTGTGTGTGATACTGAGGTTGTTGGTGTGTGTGTGTGCGAGATACTGAGGTTGTTGGTGTGTGTGTGTGATACTGAGGTTGTTGTTTGGTGTGTGTGTGTGATACTGAGGCTGTTGTAGGTGTGTGTGTGATACTGAGGCTGTTGTTGGTGTGTGTGTGTGATACTGAGGTTGTTGTTTGGTGTGTGTGTGTGTGTGTGTGATACTGAGGTTGTTGTTGGTGTGTGTGTGTGTGATACTGAGGCTGTTGTTGGTGTGTGTGTGTGTGATACTGAGGTTGTTGGTGTGTGTGTGCGAGATACTGAGGCTGTTGTTGGTGTGTGTGATACTGAGGTTGTTGTTGGTGTGTGTGTGTGATACTGAGGCTGTTGGTGTGTGTGTGTGCGAGACACTGAGGCTGTTGTTGGTGTGTGTGTGATACTGAGGTTGTTGTTGGTGTGTGTGTGTGTGTGTGATACTGAGGCTGTTGTTGGTGTGTGTGTGTGTGTGATACTGAGGTGGTTGTTGGTGTGTGTGTGTGTGATACTGAGGCTGTTGTTGGTGTGTGTATGATACTGAGGCTGTTGTTGGTGTGTGTGTGTGTGTGATACTGAGGCTGTTGTTGGTGTGTGTGTGTGTGTGATACTGAGGTTGTTGTTGGTGTGTGTGTGTGTGATACTGACGTTGTTGTTGGTGTGTGTGTGTGATACTGAGGCTGCTGTTGGTGTGTGTGTGTGTGATACTGAGGCTGTTGTTGGTGTGTGTGTGTGTGATACTGAGGTTGTTGTTAGTGTGTGTGTGTGTGATACTGAGGCTGTTGTTGGTGCGTGTGAGACACTGACGTTGTTGTTGGTGTGTGTGTGTGTGATACGGAGGCTGTTGTTGGTGTGTGTGTGTGTGTGATACTGAGGCTGTTGTTGGTGTGTGTGTGTGTGTGTGTGTGATACTGAGGTTGTTGTTGGTGTGTGTGTGTGTGTGTGTGTGTGTGATACTGAGGCTGTTTTTGGTGTGTGTGTGTGAGTCACTGAGGTTGTTGTTGGTGTGTGTGTGTGTGTGATTCTGAGGCTGTTGTTGTTGGTGTGTGTGTGTGATACTGAGGTTGTTGTTGGTGTGTGTGTGATACTGAGGTTGTTGTTGGTCTGTGTGTGTGCGTGATACTGAGGCTGTTGTTGGTGTGTGCGTGTGTGATACTGAGGTTGTTGTTGGTGTGTGTGTGTGTGTGAGACACTGAGGCTGTTGTTGGTGTGTGTGTGTGTGAGACTGAGGTTGTTGTTGGTGTGTGTGTGTGATTCTGAGGCTGTTGTTGTTGGTGTGTGTGATACTGAGGTTGTTGTTGGTGTGAGTGTGTGTGTAATGCTGAGGTTGTTGTTGGTCTGTGTGTGTGTGATACTGAGGCTGTTGTCGGTGTGTGTGTGTGTGAGACACTGATGTTGTTGTTGGTGTGTGTGTGTGTGATACTGAAGCTATTGTTGGTGTTTGTGTGTGTGTGTGATACTGAGGCTGTTGTTGGCGTGTGTGTGTGTGTGATACTGAGGCTGTTGTTGGTGTGTGTGTGTGTGTGTGTGATACTGAGGCTGTTGTTGGTGCGTGTGAGACACTGACGTTGTTGTTGGTGTGTGTGTGTGTGATACGGAGGCTGTTGTTGGTGTGTGTGTGTGTGTGATACTGAGGCTGTTGTTGGTGTGTGTGTGTGTGTGTGTGATACTGAGGTTGTTGTTGGTGTGTGTGTGTGTGTGTGTGTGTGTGATACTGAGGCTGTTTTTGGTGTGTGTGTGTGAGTCACTGAGGTTGTTGTTGGTGTGTGTGTGTGTGTGATTCTGAGGCTGTTGTTGTTGGTGTGTGTGTGTGATACTGAGGTTGTTGTTGGTGTGTGTGTGATACTGAGGTTGTTGTTGGTCTGTGTGTGTGCGTGATACTGAGGCTGCTGTTGGTGTGTGTGTGTGTGATACTGAGGCTGTTGTTGGTGTGTGTGTGTGTGATACTGAGGTTGTTGTTAGTGTGTGTGTGTGTGATACTGAGGCTGTTGTTGGTGCGTGTGAGACACTGACGTTGTTGTTGGTGTGTGTGTGTGTGATACGGAGGCTGTTGTTGGTGTGTGTGTGTGTGTGATACTGAGGCTGTTGTTGGTGTGTGTGTGTGTGTGTGTGATACTGAGGCTGTTGTTGGTGTGTGTGTGCTCCTGAGGTTTTTGGTGTGTGTGATACTGAGGCTGTTGTTGGTGTGTGTGTGTGTGTGTGTGATACTGAGGCTGTTGTTGGTGTGTGTGTGATACTGAGGCTGTTGTTGGTGTGTGTGTGTGTGTGTGATATTGAGGTTGTTGTTTGGTGTGTGTGTGTGTGATACTGAGGTTGTTGTTGGTGTGTCTGTGTGATACTGAGGCTGTTGTTCTGTGTGTGGGTGTGTGTGTGTGATACTGAGGTTGTTGGTGTGTGTGTGTGCGAGATACTGAGGTTGTTGGTGTGTGTGTGTGATACTGAGGTTGATGTTTGGTGTGTGTGTGTGATACTGAGGCTGTTGTAGGTGTGTGTGTGATACTGAGGCTGTTGTTGGTGTGTGTGTGTGATACTGAGGTTGTTGTTTGGTGTGTGTGTGTGTGTGTGTGATACTGAGGTTGTTGTTGGTGTGTGTGTGTGTGATACTGAGGCTGTTGTTGGTGTGTGTGTGTGTGATACTGAGGTTGTTGGTGTGTGTGTGCGAGATACTGAGGCTGTTGTTGGTGTGTGTGATACTGAGGTTGTTGTTGGTGTGTGTGTGTGATACTGAGGCTGTTGGTGTGTGTGTGTGCGAGACACTGAGGCTGTTGTTGGTGTGTGTGTGATACTGAGGTTGTTGTTGGTGTGTGTGTGTGTGTGTGATACTGAGGCTGTTGTTGGTGTGTGTGTGTGTGTGATACTGAGGTGGTTGTTGGTGTGTGTGTGTGTGATACTGAGGCTGTTGTTGGTGTGTGTATGATACTGAGGCTGTTGTTGGTGTGTGTGTGTGTGTGTGATACTGAGGCTGTTGTTGGTGTGTGTGTGTGTGTGATACTGAGGTTGTTGTTGGTGTGTGTGTGTGTGATACTGACGTTGTTGTTGGTGTGTGTGTGTGATACTGAGGCTGCTGTTGGTGTGTGTGTGTGTGATACTGAGGCTGTTGTTGGTGTGTGTGTGTGTGATACTGAGGTTGTTGTTAGTGTGTGTGTGTGTGATACTGAGGCTGTTGTTGGTGCGTGTGAGACACTGACGTTGTTGTTGGTGTGTGTGTGTGTGATACGGAGGCTGTTGTTGGTGTGTGTGTGTGTGTGATACTGAGGCTGTTGTTGGTGTGTGTGTGTGTGTGTGTGATACTGAGGTTGTTGTTGGTGTGTGTGTGTGTGTGTGTGTGTGTGATACTGAGGCTGTTTTTGGTGTGTGTGTGTGAGTCACTGAGGTTGTTGTTGGTGTGTGTGTGTGTGTGATTCTGAGGCTGTTGTTGTTGGTGTGTGTGTGTGATACTGAGGTTGTTGTTGGTGTGTGTGTGATACTGAGGTTGTTGTTGGTCTGTGTGTGTGCGTGATACTGAGGCTGTTGTTGGTGTGTGCGTGTGTGATACTGAGGTTGTTGTTGGTGTGTGTGTGTGTGTGAGACACTGAGGCTGTTGTTGGTGTGTGTGTGTGTGAGACTGAGGTTGTTGTTGGTGTGTGTGTGTGATTCTGAGGCTGTTGTTGTTGGTGTGTGTGATACTGAGGTTGTTGTTGGTGTGAGTGTGTGTGTAATGCTGAGGTTGTTGTTGGTCTGTGTGTGTGTGATACTGAGGCTGTTGTCGGTGTGTGTGTGTGTGAGACACTGATGTTGTTGTTGGTGTGTGTGTGTGTGATACTGAAGCTATTGTTGGTGTTTGTGTGTGTGTGTGATACTGAGGCTGTTGTTGGCGTGTGTGAGACAATGGGGTTGTTGTTGGTGTGTGTGTGTGTGTGTGTGATACTGAGGCAGTTGTTGGTGTGTGTGAGACACTGAGGTTGTTGTTGGTGTGTGTGTGATACTGAGGCTGTTGTTGGTGTGTGTGTGTGTGAAACTGTGGCTGTTGTTGGTGTGTGTGTGTGTGTGTGAGATACTGAGGTTGTTGTTGGGGTGATACTGAGGTTTTTGGTGTGAGTGTGTGATAATGAGGCTGTTGTTGGTGTGTGTGTGTGATACTGAGGCTGTTGTTGGTGTGTGTGTGTGTGTGATACTGAGGCTGTTGTTGGTGTGTGTGTGTCTGTGTGTGATACTGAGGCTGTTGTTGGTGTGTGTGTGTGATACTGCGGTTGTTGTTGGTGTGTGTGTGATACTGAGGCTGTTGTTGGTGTGTGTGATACTGAGGCTGTTGTTAGTGTGTGTGTGTGTGAAACTGTGGCTGTTGTTGTTGTGTGTGTGTGTGTGTGATACTGAGGTTGTTGTTGGGGTGATACTGAGGTTGTTTTTGGTGTGTGTGAGATTCTGAGGTTGTTGTTGGTGTGTGTGCGATACTGAGGCTGTTGTTGGTGTGTGTGTGATACTGAGGTTGTTGTTGGGGTGATACTGAGGTTGTTGTTGGTGTGTGTGTGTGTGTGTGATACTGAGGTTATTGTTGGTGTGTGTGTGTGATACTGAGGTTGTTGTTGGTGTGTGTGTGTGATACTGAGGCTGTTGTTGGTGTGTGTGTGTGTGATACTGAGGCTGTTGTTGGTCTGTGTGTGTGTGTGTGACACTGAGGCTGTTGTTGTTGGTGTGTGTGTGTGTGATACTGAGGTTGTTGTTGGTGTGTGTGTGTGATACTGAGGTTGTTGTTGGCGTGTGTGTGTGTGTGAGACACTGAGGCTGTTGTTGGTGTGTGTGTGTGTGAGACACTGAGGTTGTTGTTGGTGTGTGTGTGTGATTCTGAGGCTGTTGTTGTTGGTGTGTGTGATACTGAGGTTGTTGTTGCTGTGAGTGTGTGTGTAATACTGAGGTTGTTGTTGGTCTGTGTGTGTGTGATACTGAGGCTGTTGTCGGTGTGTGTGTGTGTGAGACACTGATGTTGTTGTTGGTGTGTGTGTGTGTGTGATACTGAAGCTATTGTTGATGTTTGGGTGTGTGTGTGATACTGAGGCTGTTGTTCGCGTGTGTCAGACACTGGGGTTGTTGTTGGTGTGTTTGTGTGTGTGTGTGTGTGATACTGAGGCTGTTGTTGGTGTGTGTGAGACACTGAGGTTGTTGTTGGTGTGTGCGTGTGTGTGATACGGAGGCTGTTGTTGGTGTGTGTGTGTGTGTGATACTGAGGCTGTTGTTGGTGTGTGTGTGTGATACTGCGGTTGTTGTTGGTGTGTGTGTGTGATACTGAGGCTGTTGTTGGTGTGTGTGTGTGATACTGAGGCTGTTGTTGGTGTGTGTGTGATACTAAGGCTGTTGTTAGTGTGTGTGTGTGTGATACTGTGGCTGTTGTTGTTGTGTGTGTGATACTGAGGTTGTTGTTGGGGTGATACTGAGGTTGTTGTTGGTGTGTGTGTGTGTGTGATACTGAGGTTGTTGTTGGTGTGTGTGTGTGTGATACTGAGGCTGTTGTTGGTGTGTGTGTGTGTGATACTGAGGCTGTTGTTGGTCTGTGTGTGTGTGTGTGATACTGAGGCTGTTGTTGTTGGTGTGTCTGTGTGTGATACTGAGGTTGTTGTTGGTGTGTGTGTGTGATACTGAGGCTGTTATTGGTGTGTGTGTGTGTGATACTGAGGCTGCTGTTGGTGTGTGTGTGTGAGACACTGAGGTTGTTGTTGGTGTGTGTGTGTGATTCTGAGGCTGTTGTTGGTCTGTGTGTGTGTGTGTGATACTGAGGCTGTTGTTGGTGTGTGTGTGATACTGAGGCTGTTGTTGGTGTGTGTGTGTGTGATACTGAGGCTGTTGTTGGTGTGTGTGATACTGAGGTTGTTGTTGGTGTATGTGTGTGTGTGTGATACTGAGGCTGTTGTTGGCGTGTGTGAGACACTGAGGTTGTTGTTGGTGTGTGCGTGTGTGTGATACGGAGGCTGTTGTTGGTGTGTGTGTGTGATACTGAGGCTGTTGTTGGTGTGTGTGTGTGATACTGAGGCTGTTGTTGGTGTGTGTGTGTGTGTGATACTGAGGCTGTTGTTGGTGTGTGTGTGTGTGTGATACTGAGGTTGTTGTTAGTGTGTGTATGTGTGATACTGAGGCTGTTGTTGGTGTGTGTGAGACACTGAGGTTGTTGTTGGTGTGTGTGTGATACGGAGGCTGTTGTTGGTGTTGGTGTGTGTGTGTGTGTGTGTGATACTGAGGCTGTTGTTGGTGTGTGTGTGTGTGATACTGAGGGTGTTGTTGGTGTGTGTGTGTGTGTCTGTGTGTGATACTGAGGCTGTTGTTGGTGTGTGTGTGTGAGTCACTGAGGTTGTTGTTGGTGTGTGTGATTCTGAGGCTGTTGTTGTTAGTGTGTGTGTGTGATACTGAGGTTGTTGTTGGTGTGTGTGTGTGTGATACTGAGGTTGTTGTTGGTCTGTGTGTGTGTGATACTGAGGCTGTTGTTGGTGTGTGTGTGTGATACTGAGGTTGTTGTTGGTGTGTGTGTGTGTGTGAGACACTGAGGCTGTTGTTGGTGTGTGTGTGTGTGAGATACTGAGGTTGTTGTTGGTGTGTGTGTGTGATTCTGAGGCTGTTGTTGTTGGTGTGTGTGATACTGAGGTTGTTGTTGGTGTGAGTGTGTGTGTAATACTGAGGTTGTTGTTGGTCTGTGTGTGTGTGATACTGAGGCTGTTGTCGGTGTGTGTGTGTGTGAGACACTGATGTTGTTGTTGGTGTGTGTGTGTGTGATACTGAGGCTGTTGTTGGCGTGTGTGAGACACTGGGGTTGTTGTTGGTGTGTGTGTGATACTGAGGCTGTTGTTGGTGTGTGTGAGACACTGAGATTGTTGTTGGTGTGTGTGTGATACTGAGGCTGTTGTTGGTGTGTGTGTGTGTGTGTGAAACTGTGGCTGTTGTTGGTGTGTGTGTGTGTGTGTGTGTGATACTGAGGTTGTTGGGGTGATACTGAGGTTGTTTTTGGTGTGAGTGTGTGTGAGATACTGAAGTTGTTGTTGGTGTGTGTGTGTGAGTGATACTGAGGCTGTTGTTGGTGTGTGTGTGTCTGTGTGTGTGATACTGAGGCTGTTGTTGGTGTGTGTGTGTGATACTGCGGTTGTTGTTGGTGTGTGTGTGATACTGAGGCTGTTGGTGATACTGAGGCTGTTTTTGGTGTGTGTGTGATACTGAGGCTGTTGTTGGTGTGTGTGAGACACTGAGGTTGTTGTTGGTGTGTGCGTGTGTGTGATACGGAGGCTGTTGTTGGTGTGTGTGTGTCTGTGTGTGTGATACTGAGGCTGTTGTTGGTGTGTGTGTGTGTGATACTGCGGTTGTTGTTGGTGTGTGTGTGTGATACTGAGGCTGTTGTTGGTGTGTGTGTGTGATACTGAGGCTGTTGTTGGTGTGTGTGTGATACTGAGGCTGTTGTTAGTGTGTGTGTGTGTGAAACTGTGGCTGTTGTTGGTGTGTGTGTGTGTGTGATACTGAGGTTGTTGTTGGGGTGATACTGAGGTTGTTTTTGGTGTGAGTGTGTGTGAGATACTGAGGTTGTTGTTGGTGTGTGTGTGTGTGTGATACTGAGGCTGTTGTTGGTGTGTGTGTGATACTGAGGTTGTTGTTGGTGTGTGTGTGTGTGTGTGTGTGTGTGTGTGATACTGAGGTTGTTGTTGGTGTGTGTGTGTGTGTGATACTGAGGTTGTTGTTGGTATGTGTGTGTGATACTGAGGTTGTTGTTGGTATGTGTGTGTGATACTGAGGCTGTTGTTGGTGTGTGTGTGTGTGATACTGAGGCTGTTGTTGGTCTTTGTGTGTGTGTGTGTGATACTGAGGCTGTTGTTGTTGGTGTGTGTGTGTGATACTGAGGCTGTTGTTGGGGTGTGTGTGTGTGTGATACTGAGGTTGTTGTTGGTGTGTGTGAGTGTGTGTGATACTGAGGCTGTTATTGGTGTGTGTGTGTGTGTGATACTGAGGCTGCTGTTGGTGTGTGTGTGTGTGAGACACTGAGGTTGTTGTTGGTGTGTGTGTGTGATTCTGAGGCTGTTGTTGTTGGTGTGTGTGATACTGAGGTTGTTGTTGGTGTGTGTGTGTGTGTGATACAGAGGCTGTTGTTGTTGGTGCATGTGTGTGTGATACTGAGGTTGTTGTTGGTGTGTGGGTGTGATACTGAGGCTGTTGTTGGTGTGTGTGTGTGAGACACTGAGGCTGTTGTTTGTGTGTGTGTGTGATACTGAGGTTGTTGTTGGTGTGTGTGTGTGTGATTCTGAGGCTGTTGTTGGTGTGTGTGTGTGATACAGAGGTTGTTGTTGTTGGTGCGTGTGTGTGTGATACTGAGGTTGTTGTTGGTGTGTGTGTGTGATACTGAGGCTGTTGTTGGTATGTGTGTGTGAGACACTGAGGCTGTTGTTTGTGTGTGTGTGTGGTACTGAGGTTGTTGTTGGTGTGTGTGTGTGATACTGAGGCTGTTGTTGGTGTGTGTGTGAGACTGAGGTTGTTGTTTCATAGAATTTACAGTGCAGAAGGAGGCCATTCGGCCCATCGAGTCTGCACCGGCTCTTGGAAAGAGCACCCCACCCAATGTCAACACCTCCACCATATCCCCATAACCCAGTAACCCCACCCAACACCAAGGACAATTTTGGACACTAAGGGCAATTTATCATGGCCAATCCACCTAACCTGCACATCTTTGGACTGTGGGAGGAAACCGGAGCACCCGGAGGAAACCCACGCACACACGGGGAGGATGTACAGACTCCGCACAGACAGTGACCCAAGCCGGAATCGAACCTGGGACCCTGGAGCTGTGAAGCAATTGCGCTATCCACAATGCAGACACTGAGGCTGTTGTTTGTGTGTGTGTGTGATACTGAGGTTGTTGTTGGTGTGTGTGTGTGTGATTCTGAGGCTGTTGTTGGTGTGTGTGTGTGATACAGAGGTTGTTGTTGTTGGTGCGTGTGTGTGTGATACTGAGGTTGTTGTTGGTGTGTGTGTGTGATACTGAGGCTGTTGTTGGTATGTGTGTGTGAGACACTGAGGCTGTTGTTTGTGTGTGTGTGTGGTACTGAGGTTGTTGTTGGTGTGTGTGTGTGATACTGAGGCTGTTGTTGGTGTGTGTGTGAGACTGAGGTTGTTGTTTCATAGAATTTACAGTGCAGAAGGAGGCCATTCGGCCCATCGAGTCTGCACCGGCTCTTGGAAAGAGCACCCCACCCAATGTCAACACCTCCACCATATCCCCATAACCCAGTAACCCCACCCAACACCAAGGACAATTTTGGACACTAAGGGCAATTTATCATGGCCAATCCACCTAACCTGCACATCTTTGGACTGTGGGAGGAAACCGGAGCACCCGGAGGAAACCCACGCACACACGGGGAGGATGTACAGACTCCGCACAGACAGTGACCCAAGCCGGAATCGAACCTGGGACCCTGGAGCTGTGAAGCAATTGCGCTATCCACAATGCTACCGTGCTGCCCCCGAATACTGCCCCCGATACTGAGGTTGTTGTCGGTGTTTGTGTGTGTGTGTGACACTGAGGCTGTTGTTGGTGCCTGTGTGAGACACTGGGGTTATTGTTGGTGTGTGTGAACAACAAAGAACAAAGAAAAGCACAGCACAGGAACAGGCCCTTCGGCCCTCCAAGCCTGAACCGACCATACTGCCCGACTAAACTACAATCTTCTACACTTCCTGGGTCCGTGTCCCTCTATTCCCATCCTATTCATGTATTTGTCAAGATGCCCCTTAAATGTCACTATCGTCCCTGCTTCCACCACCACCTCCTCCGGCAGCGAGTTCCAGCCACCCACTACCCTCTGCGTAAAAAAACTTGCCTCATACATCTACTCTAAACCTTGCCCCTCTCACCTTAAACCTATGCCCCCTAGTAATTGACCCCTCTACCCTGGGGAAAAGCCTCTGACTATCCACTCTGTCTATGCCCCTCATAATTTTGTGTACCTCTATCAGGTCGCCCCTCAACCTCCTTCGTTCCAGTGAGAACAAACCGAGTTTATTCAACCGCTCCTCATAGCTAATGCCCTCCATACCAGGCAACATTCTGGTAAATCTCTTCTGCACCATCTCTAAAGCCTCCACATCCTTCTGGTAGTGTGGCGACCAGAATTGAACGCTATACTCCAAGTGTGGCCTAACTAAGATTCTATACAGCTGCAACATGACTTGCCAATTCTTATACTCAATGCCCCGGCCAATGAAGGCAAGCATGCCGTATGCCTTCTTAACTCCCTTCTCCACCTGTGTTGCCCCTTTCAATGACCTGTGGACCTGTACTCCTAGATCTCTTTGACTTTCAATACTCTTGTGGGTTCTACCATTCACTGTATATTCCCTACCTGCATTAGACCTTCCAAAATGCATTACCTCACATTTGTCCGGATTAAACTCCATCTGCCATCTCTCCGCCCAAGTCTCCAAACAATCTAAATCCTGCTGTATCCTCTGACAGTCCTCATCGCTATCCGCAATTCCACCAACCTTTGTGTCGTCTGCAAACTTACTAATCAGACCAGTTACATTTTCCTCCAAATCATTTATATATACTACAAAGAGCAAAGGTCCCAGCACTGATCCCTGTGGAACACCACTGGTCACAGCCCTCCAATTAGAAAAGCATCCTTCCATTGCTACTCTTTGCCTTCTATGGCCTAGCCAGTTCTGTATCCACCTTGCCAGCTCACCCCTGATCCCGTGTGACTTCACCTTTTGTACTAGTCTACCATGAGGGACCTTGTCAAAGGCCTTACTGAAGTCCATATAGACAACATCCACTGCCCTACCTGCATCAATCATCTTAGTGACCTCCTTGAAAAACTCTATCAAGTTAGTGAGACACGACCTTCCCTTCACAAAACCGTGCTGCCTCTCACTAATACGTCCATTTGCTTCCAAATGGGAGTAGATCCTGTCTCGAAGAATTCTCTCCAGTAATTTCCCGACCACTGAAGTAAGGCTCACCGGCCTGGAGTTCCCGGGATTATCCTTGCTACCCTTCTTAAACAGAGGAACAACACTGGCTATTCTCCAGTCCTCCGGGACATCCCCTGAAGACAGTGAGTATCCAAAGATTTCTGTCAAGGCATCAGCAATTTCCTCTCCAGCCTCCTTCAGTATTCTGGGGTAGATCCCATCAGGCCCTGGGGACTTATCTAACTTAATATTTTTTAAGACACCCAACACCTCGTCTTTTTGGATCTCAATGTGACCCAGGCTATCTACACACCCTTCTCCAGACTCAACATCTACCAATTTCTTCTCTTTGGTGAATACTGATGCAAAGTATTAATTTAGTACCTCGCCCATTTCCTCTGGCTCCACACATAGATTCCCTGTGACACTGAAGCTGTTGTTGGTGTGTGTGTGTGTGTGAGACACTGAGGTTGTTGTTGGTGTGTGTGTGAGACACTGAGGTTGTTGTTGGTTTGTGTGTGTGTGTGTGAGACACGAAGGTTGTTGTTGGTGTGTGTGTGTGTGTTTGAGACACTGAGGTTGTTGTTGGTTTGTGTGTGTGTGTGAGACACTGAGGTTGTTGTTGGTGTGTGTGTGTGTGTGAGACACTGAGGCTGTTGTTGGTGTGTGTGTGTGATACTGAGGCTGTTGTTGGTTTGTGTGTGTGTGTGAGACACTGAGGTTGTTGTTGGTGTGTGTGTGTGTGTGAGACACTGAGGCTGTTGGTGTGTGTGTGTGTGTGTGATACTGAGGCTGTTGTTGGTTTGTGTGTTTGTGTGATACTGAGGTTGTTGTTGGTGTGTGTGTGTGTGTGTGAGACACTGAGGCTGTTGTTGTGTGTGTGTGACACTGAGGATGTTGTTGGTGGGTGTGTGTGTGTGAGACACTTAGGTTGTTGTTTGTGTGTGTGTGTGTGTGTGATACTGAGGTTGTTGTTCGCGTGTGTGTGTGTGTGATACTGAGGTTGTTGTTGTTGGTGTGTGTGTGATACTGAGGCTGTTGTTGGCATGTGTGTGAGATACTGAGGCTGTTGTTGGCGTGTGTGTGTGATACTGAGGCTGTTGGTGTGTGTGATACGGAGGCTGTTGTTGGTGTGTGTGTGTGTGATACTGAGGCTGTTGTTGGTGTGTGTGTGTGTGTGATACTGAGGCTGTTTTTGGTGTGTGTGTGATACTGAGGTTTTTGTTGGTGTGTGTGTGTGTGATACTGAGGTTGTTGTTGGTGTGTATGTGTGTGTGATACTGAGGTTTTTGGTGTGTGTGTGTGTGTGTGATACTGAGATTGTTGTTGGTGTGTGTGTGTGTGTGATACTGAGGCTGTTGTTGGTGTGTGTGTGATACTGAGGCTGTTGTTGGTGTGTGTGTGTGATACTGAGGTTGTTTGGTGTGTGTATGTGTGATACTGAGGTTGTTGTTGGTGTGTGTGTGTGTGATACTGAGGTTGTTGGTTGGTGTGTGTATGTGTGATACTGAGGTTGTTGTTGGTGTGTGTGTGTGCGAGATACTGAGGTTATTGTTGGTGTGTGTGTGTGTGATACTGAGGTTGTTGTTTGGTGTGTGTGTGTTTGTGATACTGAGGCTGTTGTTGGTGTGTGTGTGATACTGAGGCTGTTGTTGGTGTGTGTGTGTGTGTGTGATACTGAGGTTGTTGTTGGTGTGTGTGTGTGTGATACTGAGGCTGTTGTTAGTGTGTGTGTGATACTGAGGTTGTTGTTGGTGTGTGTGTGTGTGTGTGATACTGAGGCTGTTGTTGGTGTGTGTGTGTGTGATACTGAGGCTGTTGTTCTGTGTGTGTGTGATACTGAGGCTGTTGTTGGTGTGTGTGTGTGATACTGAGGTTGTTGTTGATGTGTGTGTGTGATACTGAGGCTGTTGTTGGTGTGTATGTGTGTGATACTGAGGCTGTTGTTGGTGTGTGTGTGTGTGAGACACTTAGGTTGTTGTTTGTGTGTGTGTGATACTGGGGTTGTTGTTGGTGTGTGTGTGTGTGTGATACTGAGGCTGTTGTTGTGTGTGTGTGTGATACTGAGGCTGTTGTTGGTGTGTGTGTGTGTGATACTGAGGTTGTTGTTGATGCATGTGTGTGATACTGAGGCTGTTGTTGGTGTGTGTGTGTGTGACACTGAGGTTGTTGTTGGTGTGTGTGAGATACTGAGGCTGTTGTTGGTGTGTGTGTGTGATACTGAGGTTGTTGTTGGTGTGTGTGTGTGTGTGACACTGAGGTTGTTGTTGGTGTGTGTGTGATACTGAGGCTGTTGTTGGTGTGTGTGTGTGATACTGAGGTTGTTGTTTGTGTGTGTGTGTGGCACTGAGGTTGTTGTTGGTGTCTGTGTGATACTGAGGCTGTTGTTGGTGTGTGTGTGTGATACTGAGGGTGTTGTTGGGGTGTGTGTGTGACACTGAGGTTGTTGTTGCTGTGTGTGTGATACTGAGGCTGTTGTTGGTGTGTGTGTGTGATACTGAGGTTGTTGTTGATGTGTGTGTGTGACACTGAGGATGTTGTTGGTGTGTGTGTGTGTGAGACACTTAGGTTGTTGTTTGTGTGTGTGTGATACTGAGGTTGTTGTTGGCGTGTGTGTGTGTGACACTGAGGTTGTTGTTGGTGTGTGTGTGTGTGTGTTACTGAGGCTGTTGTTGGTGTGTGTGTGTGATACTGAGGTTGTTGTTGCTGTGTGTGTGATACTGAGGCTGTTGTTGGTGTGTGTGTGTGAGATACTGAGGCTGTTGTTGGTGTGTGTGTGTGATACTGAGGCTGTTGGTGTGTGTGATACGGAGACTGTTGTTGGTGTGTGTGTGTGTGAAACTGAGGTTGTTGTTGGTGTGTGTGTGTGATACTGAGGCTGTTGTTGGTGTGTGTGTGTGTGATACTGAGGTTGCTGTTGGTGTGTGTGTGTGTGATACTGAGGCTGTTGTTGGTGTGTGTGTGTGTGATACTGAGGCTGTTGTTGGTGTGTGTGTGATACTGAGGCTGTTGTTGGTGTGTGTGTGATACTGAGGCTGTTGTTGGTGTGTGTGTGCTCCTGAGGTTTTTGGTGTGTGTGATACTGAGGCTGTTGTTGGTGTGTGTGTGTGTGTGTGTGATACTGAGGCTGTTGTTGGTGTGTGTGTGATACTGAGGCTGTTGTTGGTGTGTGTGTGTGTGTGTGATATTGAGGTTGTTGTTTGGTGTGTGTGTGTGTGATACTGAGGTTGTTGTTGGTGTGTCTGTGTGATACTGAGGCTGTTGTTCTGTGTGTGGGTGTGTGTGTGTGATACTGAGGTTGTTGGTGTGTGTGTGTGCGAGATACTGAGGTTGTTGGTGTGTGTGTGTGATACTGAGGTTGTTGTTTGGTGTGTGTGTGTGTGTGATACTGAGGCTGTTGTAGGTGTGTGTGTGATACTGAGGCTGTTGTTGGTGTGTGTGTGTGATACTGAGGTTGTTGTTTGGTGTGTGTGTGTGTGTGTGTGATACTGAGGTTGTTGTTGGTGTGTGTGTGTGTGATACTGAGGCTGTTGTTGGTGTGTGTGTGTGTGATACTGAGGTTGTTGGTGTGTGTGTGTGCGAGATACTGAGGCTGTTGTTGGTGTGTGTGATACTGAGGTTGTTGTTGGTGTGTGTGTGTGATACTGAGGCTGTTGGTGTGTGTGTGTGCGAGACACTGAGGCTGTTGTTGGTGTGTGTGTGATACTGAGGTTGTTGTTGGTGTGTGTGTGTGTGTGATACTGAGGCTGTTGTTGGTGTGTGTGTGATACTGAGGCTGTTGTTGGTGTGTGTGTGTGTGCGATACTGAGGTTGTTGTTGGTCTGTGTGTGTGTGATACTGAGGTTGTTGGTGTGTGTGTGTGTGACACTGAGGATGTTGTTGGTGTGTGTGTGATACTGAGGCTGCTGTTGGTGTGTGTGTGTGATACTGAGGTTGTTGTTGGTGTGTGTGTGTGTGTGACACTGAGGTTGTTGTTGCTGTGTGTGTGATACTGAGGCTGTTGTTGGTATGTGTGTGTGATACTGAGGTTGTTGTTGGTGTGCGTGTGTGAGACACTTAGGTTGTTGTTTGTGTGTGTGTGTGTGATACTGAGGCTGTTGTTGGTGTGTGTGTGTGATACTGAGGTTGTTGTTGGTGTGTGTGTGTGACACTGAGGATGTTGTTGGTGTGTGTGTGTGAGACACTTAGGTTGTTGTTTGTGTGTGTGTGTGTGATACTGAGGTTGTTGTTGGCGTGTGTGTGTGTGACACTGAGGTTGTTGTTGGTGTGTGTGTGTGTGTGTGTTACTGAGGCTGTTGTTGGTGTGTGTGTGTGATACTGAGGTTGTTGTTGCTGTGTGTGTGATACTGAGGCTGTTGTTGGTGTGTGTGTGTGAGATACTGAGGCTGTTGTTGGTGTGTGTGTGTGATACTGAGGCTGTTGGTGTGTGTGATACGGAGACTGTTGTTGGTGTGTGTGTGTGTGATACTGAGGTTGTTGTTGGTGTATGTGTGTGATACTGAGGCTGTTGTTGGTGTGTGTGTGTGTGATACTGAGGTTGCTGTTGGTGTGTGTGTGTGTGATACTGAGGCTGTTGTTGGTGTGTGTGTGTGTGATACTGAGGCTGTTGTTGGTGTGTGTGTGATACTGAGGTTTTTGGTGTGTGTGATACAGAGGCTGTTGTTGGTGTGTGTGTGATACTGAGGTTTTTGGTGTGTGTGATACTGAGGCTGTTGTTGGTGTGTGTGTGTGTGTGTGTGATACTGAGGCTGTTGTTGGTGTGTGTGTGATACTGAGGCTGTTGTTGGTGTGTGTGTGTGTGTGTGATATTGAGGTTGTTGTTTGGTGTGTGTGTGTGATACTGAGGTTGTTGTTGGTGTGTCTGTGTGATACTGAGGCTGTTGTTCTGTGTGTGTGTGTGTGTGTGTGTGATACTGAGGTTGTTGGTGTGTGTGTGTGCGAGATACTGAGGTTGTTGGTGTGTGTGTGTGATACTGAGGTTGTTGTTTGGTGTGTGTGTGTGTGTGATACTGAGGCTGTTGTAGGTGTGTGTGTGATACTGAGGCTGTTGTTGGTGTGTGTGTGTGATACTGAGGTTGTTGTTTGGTGTGTGTGTGTGTGTGTGTGATACTGAGGTTGTTGTTGGTGTGTGTGTGTGTGATACTGAGGCTGTTGTTGGTGTGTGTGTGTGTGATACTGAGGTTGTTGGTGTGTGTGTGTGCGAGATACTGAGGCTGTTGTTGGTGTGTGTGTGTGTGATACTGAGGTTGTTGTTGGTGTGTGTGTGTGATACTGAGGCTGTTGGTGTGTGTGTGTGCGAGACACTGAGGCTGTTGTTGGTGTGTGTGTGTTACTGAGGCTGTTGTTGGTGTGTGTGTGCGATAATGAGGTTGTTGTTGGTGTGTGTGTGTGTGATACTGAGGCTGTTGTTGGTGTGTGTGTGTGATACTGAAGTTGTTGTTTGGTGTGTGTGTGTGATACTGAGGTTGTTGTTGGTGTGTCTGTGTGATACTGAGGCTGTTGTTCTGTGTGTGTGTGTGTGTGTGTGATACTGAGGTTGTTGGTGTGTGTGTGTGCGAGATACTGAGGTTGTTGGTGTGTGTGTGTGATACTGAGGTTGTTGTTTGGTGTGTGTGTGTTTGTGATACTGAGGCTGTTGTAGGTGTGTGTGATACTGAGGCTGTTGTTGGTGTGTGTGTGTGATACTGAGGTTGTTGTTTGGTGTGTGTGTGTGTGTGTGTGATACTGAGGTTGTTGTTGGTGTGTGTGTGTGTGATACTGAGGTTGTTGGTGTGTGTGTGTGCGAGATACTGAGGCTGTTGTTGGTGTGTGTGTGTGTGATACTGAGGTTGTTGTTGGTGTGTGTGTGTGATACTGAGGCTGTTGGTGTGTGTGTGTGCGAGACACTGAGGCTGTTGTTGGTGTGTGTGTGTTACTGAGGCTGTTGTTGGTGTGTGTGTGCGATAATGAGGTTGTTGTTGGTGTGTGTGTGTGTGATACTGAGGCTGTTGTTGGTGTGTGTGTGTGATACTGAGGTTGTTGTTGGTGTGTGTGTGTGTGATACTGAGGCTGTTGTTGGTGTGTGTGATACTGAGGCTGTTGTTGGTGTGTGTGTGATACTGAGGCTGTTGTTGGTGTGTGTGTGTGTGTGTGATACGGAGGCTGTTGTTGGTGTGTGTGTGTGTGTGTGTGAGATACTGAGGCTGTTGTTGGTGTGTGTGTGTGTGTGATACTGAGGTTGTTGTTGGTGTGTGTGATACTGAGGCTGTTGTTGGTGTGTGTGTGTGTGTGATACTGAGGTTGTTGTTCGCGTGTGTGTGTGTGACACTGAGGTAGTTCTTGGTGTGTGTGTGTGATACTGAGGCTGTTGTTGGTGTGTGTGTGTGATACTGAGGCTGTTGTTGGTGTGTGTGTGTGTGATACTGAGGTTGTTGTTGGTTTGTGTGTGTGTGTGTGATACTGAGGCTGTTGTTGGTGTGTGTGTGGGATACTGAGGCTGTTGTTCGTGTGTGTGTGTGTGTGACACTGAGGATGTTGTTGGTGTGTGTGAGTGTGATACTGAGGTTGTTGTCGGTGTGTGTGTGTGTGAGACACTGAGGTTGTTGTTGGTGTGTGTGTGTGTGCGATACTGAGGTTGTTGTTGGTGTGTGTGTGTGGGATACTGAGATTGTTGTTGGTGTGTGTGTGTGTGTGATACTGAGGCTGTTGTTGGTTTGTGTTTGTGTGTGATACTGAGGTTGTTGTTGGTGTGTGTGTGTGTGACACTGAGGTTGTTGTTGGTGTGTGTGTGTGTTACTGAGGCTGTTGTTGGTGTGTGTGTGCGATAATGAGGTTGTTGTTGGTGTGTGTGTGTGTGATACTGAGATTGTTGTTGGTGTGTGTGTGTGATACTGAGGCTGTTGTTGATGTGTGTGTGTGTGATACTGAGGTTGTTGTTGGTGTGTGTGTGAGTGATACTGAGATTGTTGTTGGTGTGTGTGTGTGTGTGTGATACTGAGGTTGTTGTTGGTTTGTGTGTGTGTGTGATACTGAGATTGTTGTTGGTGTGTGTGTGTGTGTGATACTGAGGTTGTTGTTGGTGTGTGTGTGTGTGAGACACTGAGGCTGTTGTTGGTTTGTGTGTGTGTGTGAGACACTGAGGCTGCTGTTGGTGTGTGTGTGTGTGATACTGAGGTTGTTGTTGGTGTGTGTGTGTGTGATACTGAGGTTGTTGTTGGTGTGTGTGTGTGATACTGGGGTTGTTGTTGGTGTGTGTGTGTGTGTGATACTGAGGCTGTTGTTGGTGTGTGTGTGAGACACTGAGGCTGTTGTTCGTCTGTGTGTGTGTGTGTGATACTGAGGCTGTTGTTGATGTGTGTGTGTGTGATACTGAGGTTGTTGTTGGTGTGTGTGTGTGATACTGAGGTTGTTGTTGGTGTGTGTGTCTGTGTGATACTGAGGTTGTTGTTGGTGTGTGTGTGTGTGATACTGAGGTTGTTGTTGGTGTGTGTGTGAGACACTGAGGCTGTTGTTGGTCTGTGTGTGTGTGTGATACTGAGGCTGTTGTTGATGTGTGTGTGTGTGATACTGAGGTTGTTGTTGGTGTGTGTGTGTGTGATACTGAGGCTGTTGTTGGTGTGGGTGTGTGCGAGATACTGAGGCTGTTGTTGGTGTGTGTGTGTGTGTGATACTGAGGTTGTTGTTGGTGTGTGTGTGTGATACTGAGGTTGTTGGTGTGTGTGTGTGCGAGATACTGAGGCTGTTGTTGGTGTGTGTGTGTGTGTGATACTGAGGTTGTTGTTGGTGTGTGTGTGTGATACTGAGGCTGTTGTTGGTGTTTTTGTGATACTGAGGTTGTTGTTGGTGTGTGTGTGTGTGTGTGATACTGAGGCTGTTGTTGGTGTGTGTGTGTGTGTGATACTGAGGCTGTTGTGTGTGTGTGTGATACTGAGGCTGTTGTTGGTGTGTGTGTGTGTGTGTGATACTGAGGTTGTTGTTGATGTGTGTGTGTGATACTGAGGCTGTTGTTGGTGTGTGTGTGTGTGATACTGAGGCTGTTGTTGGTGTGTGTGTGAGACACTGAGGTTGTTGTTTGTGTGTGTGTGTGTGATACTGAGGTTGTTGTTGGCGTGTATGTATGTGACACTGAGGATGTTGTTGGTGCGTGTGTGTGTGAGACACTTAGGTTGTTGTTTGTGTGTGTGTGTGTTATACTGAGGTTGTTGTTGGTGTGTGTGTGTGTGTGATACTGAGGTTGTTGTTGGTGTGTGTGTGTGATACTGAGGCTGTTGTTGATGTGTGTGTGTGTGATACTGAGGTTGTTGGTGTGTGTGTGTGCGAGATACTGAGGCTGTTGTTGGTGTGTGTGTGTGATACTGAGGTTGTTGTTGGTGTGTGTGTGTGATACTGAGGCTGTTGGTGTGTGTGTGCGAGACACTGAGGCTGTTGTTGGTGTGTGTGTGATACTGAGGTTGTTGTTGGTGTGTGTGTGTGTGTGTGATACTGAGGCTGTTGTTGGTGTGTGTGTGTGTGTGATACTGAGGCTGTTGTTGGTGTGTGTGTGTGTGTGATACTGAGGTTGTTGTTGGTCTGTGTGTGTGTGATACTGAGGTTGTTGGTGTGTGTGTGTGTGATACTGAGGTTGTTGTTGGTGTGTGTGTGTGTGTGTGATACTGAGGCTGTTGTTGGTGTGTGTGTGTGTGTGTGATACTGAGGCTGTTGTGTGTGTGTGTGATACTGAGGCTGTTGTTGGTGTGTGTGTGTGTGTGTGATACTGAGGTTGTTGTTGATGTGTGTGTGTGATACTTAGGCTGTTGTTGGTGTGTGTGTGTGTGATACTGAGGCTGTTGTTGGTGTGTGTGTGAGACACTGAGGTTGTTGTTTGTGTGTGTGTGTGTTATACTGAGGTTGTTGTTGGTGTGTGTGTGTGTGTGATACTGAAGCTGTTGTTGCGTGTGTGTGTGATACTGAGGCTGTTGTTGGTGTGTGTGTGTGTGTGTGATACTGAGGTTGTTGTTGATGTGTGTGTGTGATACTGAGGCTGTTGTTGGTGTGTGTGTGTGTGATACTGAGGTTGTTGTTGGCGTGTATGTATGTGACACTGAGGATGTTGTTGGTGTGTGTGTGTGTGAGACACTTAGGTTGTTGTTTGTGTGTGTGTGTGTTATACTGAGGTTGTTGTTGGTGTGTGTGTGTGTGTGATACTGAAGCTGTTGTTGCGTGTGTGTGTGATACTGAGGCTGTTGTTGGTGTGTGTGTGTGTGTGTGATAGTGAGGTTGTTGTTGATGTGTGTGTGTGATACTGAGGCTGTTGTTGGTGTGTGTGTGTGTGACACTGAGGTTGTTGTTGGTGTGTGTGTGATACTGAGGTTGTTGTTGGTGTGTGTGTGGCACTGAGGTTGTTGTTGGTGTGTGTGTGATACTGAGGCTGTTGTTGGTGTGTGTGTGTGATACTGAGGTTGTTGTTGGGGTGTGTGTGTGACACTGAGGTTGTTGTTGCTGTGTGTGTGATACTGAGGCTGTTGTTGGTGTGTGTGTGTGATACTGAGATTGTTGTTGGTGTGTGTGTGTGACACTGAGGATGTTGTTGGTGTGTGTGTGTGAGACACTTAGGTTGTTGTTGGTGTGTGTGTGTGTGATACTGAGGCTGTTGTTGGTGTGTGTGTGTGATACTGAGGCTGTTGTTGGTGTGTGTGTGATACTGAGGTTTTTGGTGTGTGTGATACTGAGGCTGTTGTTGGTGTGTGTGTGATACTGAGGTTTTTGGTGTGTGTGATACTGAGGCTGTTGTTGGTGTGTGTGTGTGATACTGAGGCTGTTGTTGGTGTGTGTGTGATACTGAGGCTGTTGTTGGTGTGTGTGTGTGTGTGATACTGAGGTTGTTGTTGGTGTGTGTGTGTGATACTGAGGCTGTTGATGTGTGTGTGTGCGGGATACTGAGGCTGTTGTTGGTGTGTGTGTGATACTGAGGTTGTTGTTGGTGTGTGTGTGTGTGTGTGATATTGAGGTTGTTGTTTGGTGTGTGTGTGTGTGATACTGAGGTTGTTGTTGGTGTGTCTGTGTGATACTGAGGCTGTTGTTCTGTGTGTGGGTGTGTGTGTGTGATACTGAGGTTGTTGGTGTGTGTGTGTGCGAGATACTGAGGTTGTTGGTGTGTGTGTGTGATACTGAGGTTGTTGTTTGGTGTGTGTGTGTGTGTGATACTGAGGCTGTTGTAGGTGTGTGTGTGATACTGAGGCTGTTGTTGGTGTGTGTGTGTGATACTGAGGTTGTTGTTTGGTGTGTGTGTGTGTGTGTGTGATACTGAGGTTGTTGTTGGTGTGTGTGTGTGTGATACTGAGGCTGTTGTTGGTGTGTGTGTGTGTGATACTGAGGTTGTTGGTGTGTGTGTGTGCGAGATACTGAGGCTGTTGTTGGTGTGTGTGATACTGAGGTTGTTGTTGGTGTGTGTGTGTGATACTGAGGCTGTTGGTGTGTGTGTGTGCGAGACACTGAGGCTGTTGTTGGTGTGTGTGTGATACTGAGGTTGTTGTTGGTGTGTGTGTGTGTGTGATACTGAGGCTGTTGTTGGTGTGTGTGTGATACTGAGGCTGTTGTTGGTGTGTGTGTGTGTGCGATACTGAGGTTGTTGTTGGTCTGTGTGTGTGTGATACTGAGGTTGTTGGTGTGTGTGTGTGTGACACTGAGGATGTTGTTGGTGTGTGTGTGTGTGAGACACTTAGGTTCTTGTTTGTGTGTGTGTGTGATACTGAGGTTGTTGTTGGTGTGTGTGTGTGTGACACTGAGGTTGTTGTTGGTGTGTGTGTGATACTGAGGCTGTTGTTGGTGTGTGTGTGTGATACTGAGGTTGTTGTTGGTGTGTGTGTGTGTGTGACACTGAGGTTGTTGTTGCTGTGTGTGTGATACTGAGGCTGTTGTTGGTATGTGTGTGTGATACTGAGGTTGTTGTTGGTGTGCGTGTGTGAGACACTTAGGTTGTTGTTTGTGTGTGTGTGTGTGATACTGAGGCTGTTGTTGGTGTGTGTGTGTGATACTGAGGTTGTTGTTGGTGTGTGTGTGTGACACTGAGGATGTTGTTGGTGTGTGTGTGTGAGACACTTAGGTTGTTGTTTGTGTGTGTGTGTGTGATACTGAGGTTGTTGTTGGCGTGTGTGTGTGTGACACTGAGGTTGTTGTTGGTGTGTGTGTGTGTGTGTGTTACTGAGGCTGTTGTTGGTGTGTGTGTGTGATACTGAGGTTGTTGTTGCTGTGTGTGTGATACTGAGGCTGTTGTTGGTGTGTGTGTGTGAGATACTGAGGCTGTTGTTGGTGTGTGTGTGTGATACTGAGGCTGTTGGTGTGTGTGATACGGAGACTGTTGTTGGTGTGTGTGTGTGTGATACTGAGGTTGTTGTTGGTGTATGTGTGTGATACTGAGGCTGTTGTTGGTGTGTGTGTGTGTGATACTGAGGTTGCTGTTGGTGTGTATGTGTGTGATACTGAGGCTGTTGTTGGTGTGTGTGTGTGTGATACTGAGGCTGTTGTTGGTGTGTGTGTGATACTGAGGTTTTTGGTGTGTGTGATACAGAGGCTGTTGTTGGTGTGTGTGTGATACTGAGGTTTTTGGTGTGTGTGATACTGAGGCTGTTGTTGTTGTGTGTGTGTGTGTGTGTGATACTGAGGCTGTTGTTGGTGTGTGTGTGATACTGAGGCTGTTGTTGGTGTGTGTGTGTGTGTGTGATATTGAGGTTGTTGTTTGGTGTGTGTGTGTGATACTGAGGTTGTTGTTGGTGTGTCTGTGTGATACTGAGGCTGTTGTTCTGTGTGTGTGTGTGTGTGTGTGTGATACTGAGGTTGTTGGTGTGTGTGTGTGCGAGATACTGAGGTTGTTGGTGTGTGTGTGTGATACTCAGGTTGTTGTTTGGTGTGTGTGTGTGTGTGATACTGAGGCTGTTGTAGGTGTGTGTGTGATACTGAGGCTGTTGTTGGTGTGTGTGTGTGATACTGAGGTTGTTGTTTGGTGTGTGTGTGTGTGTGTGTGATACTGAGGTTGTTGTTGGTGTGTGTGTGTGTGATACTGAGGCTGTTGTTGGTGTGTGTGTGTGTGATACTGAGGTTGTTGGTGTGTGTGTGTGCGAGATACTGAGGCTGTTGTTGGTGTGTGTGTGTGTGATACTGAGGTTGTTGTTGGTGTGTGTGTGTGATACTGAGGCTGTTGGTGTGTGTGTGTGCGAGATACTGAGGCTGTTGTTGGTGTGTGTGTGTTACTGAGGCTGTTGTTGGTGTGTGTGTGCGATAATGAGGTTGTTGTTGGTGTGTGTGTGTGTGATACTGAGGCTGTTGTTGGTGTGTGTGTGTGATACTGAAGTTGTTGTTTGGTGTGTGTGTGTGATACTGAGGTTGTTGTTGGTGTGTCTGTGTGATACTGAGGCTGTTGTTCTGTGTGTGTGTGTGTGTGTGTGATACTGAGGTTGTTGGTGTGTGTGTGTGCGAGATACTGAGGTTGTTGGTGTGTGTGTGTGATACTGAGGTTGTTGTTTGGTGTGTGTGTGTGTGTGATACTGAGGCTGTTGTAGGTGTGTGTGATACTGAGGCTGTTGTTGGTGTGTGTGTGTGATACTGAGGTTGTTGTTTGGTGTGTGTGTGTGTGTGTGTGATACTGAGGTTGTTGTTGGTGTGTGTGTGTGTGATACTGAGGCTGTTGTTGGTGTGTGTGTGTGTGATACTGAGGTTGTTGGTGTGTGTGTGTGCGAGATACTGAGGCTGTTGTTGGTGTGTGTGTGTGTGATACTGAGGTTGTTGTTGGTGTGTGTGTGTGATACTGAGGCTGTTGGTGTGTGTGTGTGCGAGACACTGAGGCTGTTGTTGGTGTGTGTGTGTTACTGAGGCTGTTGTTGGTGTGTGTGTGCGATAATGAGGTTGTTGTTGGTGTGTGTGTGTGTGATACTGAGGCTGTTGTTGGTGTGTGTGTGTGATACTGAGGTTGTTGTTGGTGTGTGTGTGTGTGATACTGAGGCTGTTGTTGGTGTGTGTGATACTGAGGCTGTTGTTGGTGTGTGTGTGATACTGAGGCTGTTGTTGGTGTGTGTGTGTGTGTGTGATACGGAGGCTGTTGTTGGTGTGTGTGTGTGTGTGTGTGAGATACTGAGGCTGTTGTTGGTGTGTGTGTGTGTGTGATACTGAGGTTGTTGTTGGTGTGTGTGATACTGAGGCTGTTGTTGGTGTGTGTGTGTGTGTGATACTGAGGTTGTTGTTCGCGTGTGTGTGTGTGACACTGAGGTAGTTCTTGGTGTGTGTGTGTGATACTGAGGCTGTTGTTGGTGTGTGTGTGTGATACTGAGGCTGTTGTTGGTGTGTGTGTGTGTGATACTGAGGTTGTTGTTGGTTTGTGTGTGTGTGTGTGATACTGAGGCTGTTGTTGGTGTGTGTGTGGGATACTGAGGCTGTTGTTCGTGTGTGTGTGTGTGTGACACTGAGGTTGTTGTTGGTGTGTGTGAGTGTGATACTGAGGTTGTTGTCGGTGTGTGTGTGTGTGAGACACTGAGGTTGTTGTTGGTGTGTGTGTGTGTGCGATACTGAGGTTGTTGTTGGTGTGTGTGTGTGGGATACTGAGATTGTTGTTGGTGTGTGTGTGTGTGTGATACTGAGGCTGTTGTTGGTTTGTGTTTGTGTGTGATACTGAGGTTGTTGTTGGTGTGTGTGTGTGTGACACTGAGGTTGTTGTTGGTGTGTGTGTGTGTTACTGAGGCTGTTGTTGGTGTGTGTGTGCGATAATGAGGTTGTTGTTGGTGTGTGTGTGTGATACTGAGATTGTTGTTGGTGTGTGTGTGTGATACTGAGGCTGTTGTTGATGTGTGTGTGTGTGATACTGAGGTTGTTGTTGGTGTGTGTGTGAGTGATACTGAGATTGTTGTTGGTGTGTGTGTGTGTGTGTGATACTGAGGTTGTTGTTGGTTTGTGTGTGTGTGTGATACTGAGATTGTTGTTGGTGTGTGTGTGTGTGTGTGATACTGAGGTTGTTGTTGGTGTGTGTGTGTGTGAGACACTGAGGCTGTTGTTGGTTTGTGTGTGTGTGTGAGACACTGAGGCTGCTGTTGGTGTGTGTGTGTGTGATACTGAGGTTGTTGTTGGTGTGTGTGTGTGTGATACTGAGGTTGTTGTTGGTGTGTGTGTGTGATACTGGGGTTGTTGTTGGTGTGTGTGTGTGTGTGATACTGAGGCTGTTGTTGGTGTGTGTGTGAGACACTGAGGCTGTTGTTGGTCTGTGTGTGTGTGTGTGATACTGAGGCTGTTGTTGATGTGTGTGTGTGTGATACTGAGGTTGTTGTTGGTGTGTGTGTGTGATACTGAGGTTGTTGTTGGTGTGTGTGTCTGTGTGATACTGAGGTTGTTGTTGGTGTGTGTGTGTGTGATACTGAGGTTGTTGTTGGTGTGTGTGTGAGACACTGAGGCTGTTGTTGGTCTGTGTGTGTGTGTGATACTGAGGCTGTTGTTGATGTGTGTGTGTGTGATACTGAGGTTGTTGTTGGTGTGTGTGTGTGTGTGATACTGAGGTTGTTGTTGGTGTGTGTGTGTGATACTGAGGTTGTTGGTGTGTGTGTGTGCGAGATACTGAGGCTGTTGTTGGTGTGTGTGTGTGTGTGATACTGAGGTTGTTGTTGGTGTGTGTGTGTGATACTGAGGCTGTTGTTGGTGTTTTTGTGATACTGAGGTTGTTGTTGGTGTGTGTGTGTGTGTGATACTGAGGCTGTTGTTGGTGTGTGTGTGTGTGTGATACTGAGGCTGTTGTGTGTGTGTGTGATACTGAGGCTGTTGTTGGTGTGTGTGTGTGTGTGTGATACTGAGGTTGTTGTTGATGTGTGTGTGTGATACTGAGGCTGTTGTTGGTGTGTGTGTGTGTGATACTGAGGCTGTTGTTGGTGTGTGTGTGAGACACTGAGGTTGTTGTTTGTGTGTGTGTGTGTGATACTGAGGTTGTTGTTGGCGTGTATGTATGTGACACTGAGGATGTTGTTGGTGCGTGTGTGTGTGAGACACTTAGGTTGTTGTTTGTGTGTGTGTGTGTTATACTGAGGTTGTTGTTGGTGTGTGTGTGTGTGTGATACTGAGGTTGTTGTTGGTGTGTGTGTGTGATACTGAGGCTGTTGTTGGTGTGTGTGTGTGTGATACTGAGGTTGTTGGTGTGTGTGTGTGCGAGATACTGAGGCTGTTGTTGGTGTGTGTGTGTGATACTGAGGTTGTTGTTGGTGTGTGTGTGTGATACTGAGGCTGTTGGTGTGTGTGTGCGAGACACTGAGGCTGTTGTTGGTGTGTGTGTGATACTGAGGTTGTTGTTGGTGTGTGTGTGTGTGTGTGATACTGAGGCTGTTGTTGGTGTGTGTGTGTGTGTGATACTGAGGCTGTTGTTGGTGTGTGTGTGTGTGTGATACTGAGGTTGTTGTTGGTCTGTGTGTGTGTGATACTGAGGTTGTTGGTGTGTGTGTGTGTGATACTGAGGTTGTTGTTGGTGTGTGTGTGTGTGTGTGATACTGAGGCTGTTGTTGGTGTGTGTGTGTGTGTGTGATACTGAGGCTGTTGTGTGTGTGTGTGATACTGAGGCTGTTGTTGGTGTGTGTGTGTGTGTGTGATACTGAGGTTGTTGTTGATGTGTGTGTGTGATACTGAGGCTGTTGTTGGTGTGTGTGTGTGTGATACTGAGGCTGTTGTTGGTGTGTGTGTGAGACACTGAGGTTGTTGTTTGTGTGTGTGTGTGTTATACTGAGGTTGTTGTTGGTGTGTGTGTGTGTGTGATACTGAAGCTGTTGTTGCGTGTGTGTGTGATACTGAGGCTGTTGTTGGTGTGTGTGTGTGTGTGTGATACTGAGGTTGTTGTTGATGTGTGTGTGTGATACTGAGGCTGTTGTTGGTGTGTGTGTGTGTGATACTGAGGTTGTTGTTGGCGTGTATGTATGTGACACTGAGGATGTTGTTGGTGTGTGTGTGTGTGAGACACTTAGGTTGTTGTTTGTGTGTGTGTGTGTTATACTGAGGTTGTTGTTGGTGTGTGTGTGTGTGTGATACTGAAGCTGTTGTTGCGTGTGTGTGTGATACTGAGGCTGTTGTTGGTGTGTGTGTGTGTGTGTGATACTGAGGTTGTTGTTGATGTGTGTGTGTGATACTGAGGCTGTTGTTGGTGTGTGTGTGTGTGACACTGAGGTTGTTGTTGGTGTGTGTGTGATACTGAGGTTGTTGTTGGTGTGTGTGTGGCACTGAGGTTGTTGTTGGTGTGTGTGTGATACTGAGGCTGTTGTTGGTGTGTGTGTGTGATACTGAGGTTGTTGTTGGGGTGTGTGTGTGACACTGAGGTTGTTGTTGCTGTGTGTGTGATACTGAGGCTGTTGTTGGTGTGTGTGTGTGATACTGAGATTGTTGTTGGTGTGTGTGTGTGACACTGAGGATGTTGTTGGTGTGTGTGTGTGAGACACTTAGGTTGTTGTTGGTGTGTGTGTGTGTGATACTGAGGCTGTTGTTGGTGTGTGTGTGTGATACTGAGGCTGTTGTTGGTGTGTGTGTGATACTGAGGTTTTTGGTGTGTGTGATACTGAGGCTGTTGTTGGTGTGTGTGTGATACTGAGGTTTTTGGTGTGTGTGATACTGAGGCTGTTGTTGGTGTGTGTGTGTGATACTGAGGCTGTTGTTGGTGTGTGTGTGATACTGAGGCTGTTGTTGGTGTGTGTGTGTGTGTGATACTGAGGTTGTTGTTGGTGTGTGTGTGTGGTACTGAGGCTGTTGATGTGTGTGTGTGCGGGATACTGAGGCTGTTGTTGGTGTGTGTGTGATACTGAGGTTGTTGTTGGTGTGTGTGTGTGTGTGTGTGATACTGAGGCTGTTGTTGGTGTGTGTGTGTGTGTGATACTGAGGCTGTTGTTGGTGTGTGTGTGTGTGTGATACTGAGGTTGTTGTTGGTCTGTGTGAGTGTGATACTGAGGTTGTTGGTGTGTGTGTGTGTGACACTGAGGATGTTGTTGGTGTGTGTGTGTGTGAGACACTTAGGTTGTTGTTTGTGTGTGTGTGTGTGATGCTGAGGTTGTTGTTGGTGTGTGTGTGTGTGACACTGAGGTTTTTGTTGGTGTGTGTGTGATACTGAGGCTGTTGTTGGTGTGTGTGTGTGATACTGAGGTTGTTGTTGGTGTGTGTGTGTGTGTGACACTGAGGTTGTTGTTGGTGTGTGTGTGATACTGAGGCTGTTGTTGGTGTGTGTGTGTGATACTGAGGTTGTTGTTGGTGTGTGTGTGTGATACTGAGGCTGTTGGTGTGTGTGATACGGAGGCTGTTGTTGGTGTGTGTGTGTGTGATACTGAGGTTGTTGTTGGTGTGTGTGTGTGATACTGAGGCTGTTGTTGGTGTGTGTGTGTGTGATACTGAGGTTGTTGTTGGTGTGTGTGTGTGTGATACTGAGGCTGTTGTTGGTGTGTGTGTGTGTGATACTGAGGCTGTTGTTGGTGTGTGTGTGATACTGAGGTTTTTGGTGTGTGTGATACTGAGGTTGTTGTTGGTGTGTGTGATACTGAGGCTGTTGTTGGTGTGTGTGTGTGTGTGATACTGAGGTTGTTGTTCGCGTGTGTGTGTGTGACACTGAGGTAGTTCTTGGTGTGTGTGTGTGATACTGAGGCTGTTGTTGGTGTGTGTGTGTGATACTGAGGCTGTTGTTGGTGTGTGTGTGTGTGATACTGAGGTTGTTGTTGGTTTGTGTGTGTGTGTGTGATACTGAGGCTGTTGTTGGTGTGTGTGTGGGATACTGAGGCTGTTGTTCGTGTGTGTGTGTGTGTGACACTGAGGTTGTTGTTGGTGTGTGTGAGTGTGATACTGAGGTTGTTGTCGGTGTGTGTGTGTGTGAGACACTGAGGTTGTTGTTGGTGTGTGTGTGTGTGCGATACTGAGGTTGTTGTTGGTGTGTGTGTGTGGGATACTGAGATTGTTGTTGGTGTGTGTGTGTGTGTGATACTGAGGCTGTTGTTGGTTTGTGTTTGTGTGTGATACTGAGGTTGTTGTTGGTGTGTGTGTGTGTGACACTGAGGTTGTTGTTGGTGTGTGTGTGTGTTACTGAGGCTGTTGTTGGTGTGTGTGTGCGATAATGAGGTTGTTGTTGGTGTGTGTGTGTGATACTGAGATTGTTGTTGGTGTGTGTGTGTGATACTGAGGCTGTTGTTGATGTGTGTGTGTGTGATACTGAGGTTGTTGTTGGTGTGTGTGTGAGTGATACTGAGATTGTTGTTGGTGTGTGTGTGTGTGTGTGATACTGAGGTTGTTGTTGGTTTGTGTGTGTGTGTGATACTGAGATTGTTGTTGGTGTGTGTGTGTGTGTGTGATACTGAGGTTGTTGTTGGTGTGTGTGTGTGTGAGACACTGAGGCTGTTGTTGGTTTGTGTGTGTGTGTGAGACACTGAGGCTGCTGTTGGTGTGTGTGTGTGTGATACTGAGGTTGTTGTTGGTGTGTGTGTGTGTGATACTGAGGTTGTTGTTGGTGTGTGTGTGTGATACTGGGGTTGTTGTTGGTGTGTGTGTGTGTGTGATACTGAGGCTGTTGTTGGTGTGTGTGTGAGACACTGAGGCTGTTGTTGGTCTGTGTGTGTGTGTGTGATACTGAGGCTGTTGTTGATGTGTGTGTGTGTGATACTGAGGTTGTTGTTGGTGTGTGTGTGTGATACTGAGGTTGTTGTTGGTGTGTGTGTCTGTGTGATACTGAGGTTGTTGTTGGTGTGTGTGTGTGTGATACTGAGGTTGTTGTTGGTGTGTGTGTGAGACACTGAGGCTGTTGTTGGTCTGTGTGTGTGTGTGATACTGAGGCTGTTGTTGATGTGTGTGTGTGTGATACTGAGGTTGTTGTTGGTGTGTGTGTGTGTGTGATACTGAGGTTGTTGTTGGTGTGTGTGTGTGATACTGAGGTTGTTGGTGTGTGTGTGTGCGAGATACTGAGGCTGTTGTTGGTGTGTGTGTGTGTGTGATACTGAGGTTGTTGTTGGTGTGTGTGTGTGATACTGAGGCTGTTGTTGGTGTTTTTGTGATACTGAGGTTGTTGTTGGTGTGTGTGTGTGTGTGATACTGAGGCTGTTGTTGGTGTGTGTGTGTGTGTGATACTGAGGCTGTTGTGTGTGTGTGTGATACTGAGGCTGTTGTTGGTGTGTGTGTGTGTGTGTGATACTGAGGTTGTTGTTGATGTGTGTGTGTGATACTGAGGCTGTTGTTGGTGTGTGTGTGTGTGATACTGAGGCTGTTGTTGGTGTGTGTGTGAGACACTGAGGTTGTTGTTTGTGTGTGTGTGTGTGATACTGAGGTTGTTGTTGGCGTGTATGTATGTGACACTGAGGATGTTGTTGGTGCGTGTGTGTGTGAGACACTTAGGTTGTTGTTTGTGTGTGTGTGTGTTATACTGAGGTTGTTGTTGGTGTGTGTGTGTGTGTGATACTGAGGTTGTTGTTGGTGTGTGTGTGTGATACTGAGGCTGTTGTTGGTGTGTGTGTGTGTGATACTGAGGTTGTTGGTGTGTGTGTGTGCGAGATACTGAGGCTGTTGTTGGTGTGTGTGTGTGATACTGAGGTTGTTGTTGGTGTGTGTGTGTGATACTGAGGCTGTTGGTGTGTGTGTGCGAGACACTGAGGCTGTTGTTGGTGTGTGTGTGATACTGAGGTTGTTGTTGGTGTGTGTGTGTGTGATACTGAGGCTGTTGTTGGTGTGTGTGTGTGTGTGATACTGAGGCTGTTGTTGGTGTGTGTGTGTGTGTGATACTGAGGTTGTTGTTGGTCTGTGTGTGTGTGATACTGAGGTTGTTGGTGTGTGTGTGTGTGATACTGAGGTTGTTGTTGGTGTGTGTGTGTGTGTGTGATACTGAGGCTGTTGTTGGTGTGTGTGTGTGTGTGTGATACTGAGGCTGTTGTGTGTGTGTGTGATACTGAGGCTGTTGTTGGTGTGTGTGTGTGTGTGTGATACTGAGGTTGTTGTTGATGTGTGTGTGTGATACTGAGGCTGTTGTTGGTGTGTGTGTGTGTGATACTGAGGCTGTTGTTGGTGTGTGTGTGAGACACTGAGGTTGTTGTTTGTGTGTGTGTGTGTTATACTGAGGTTGTTGTTGGTGTGTGTGTGTGTGTGATACTGAAGCTGTTGTTGCGTGTGTGTGTGATACTGAGGCTGTTGTTGGTGTGTGTGTGTGTGTGTGATACTGAGGTTGTTGTTGATGTGTGTGTGTGATACTGAGGCTGTTGTTGGTGTGTGTGTGTGTGATACTGAGGTTGTTGTTGGCGTGTATGTATGTGACACTGAGGATGTTGTTGGTGTGTGTGTGTGTGAGACACTTAGGTTGTTGTTTGTGTGTGTGTGTGTTATACTGAGGTTGTTGTTGGTGTGTGTGTGTGTGTGATACTGAAGCTGTTGTTGCGTGTGTGTGTGATACTGAGGCTGTTGTTGGTGTGTGTGTGTGTGTGTGATACTGAGGTTGTTGTTGATGTGTGTGTGTGATACTGAGGCTGTTGTTGGTGTGTGTGTGTGTGACACTGAGGTTGTTGTTGGTGTGTGTGTGATACTGAGGTTGTTGTTGGTGTGTGTGTGGCACTGAGGTTGTTGTTGGTGTGTGTGTGATACTGAGGCTGTTGTTGGTGTGTGTGTGTGATACTGAGGTTGTTGTTGGGGTGTGTGTGTGACACTGAGGTTGTTGTTGCTGTGTGTGTGATACTGAGGCTGTTGTTGGTGTGTGTGTGTGATACTGAGATTGTTGTTGGTGTGTGTGTGTGACACTGAGGATGTTGTTGGTGTGTGTGTGTGAGACACTTAGGTTGTTGTTGGTGTGTGTGTGTGTGATACTGAGGCTGTTGTTGGTGTGTGTGTGTGATACTGAGGCTGTTGTTGGTGTGTGTGTGATACTGAGGTTTTTGGTGTGTGTGATACTGAGGCTGTTGTTGGTGTGTGTGTGATACTGAGGTTTTTGGTGTGTGTGATACTGAGGCTGTTGTTGGTGTGTGTGTGTGATACTGAGGCTGTTGTTGGTGTGTGTGTGATACTGAGGCTGTTGTTGGTGTGTGTGTGTGTGTGATACTGAGGTTGTTGTTGGTGTGTGTGTGTGGTACTGAGGCTGTTGATGTGTGTGTGTGCGGGATACTGAGGCTGTTGTTGGTGTGTGTGTGATACTGAGGTTGTTGTTGGTGTGTGTGTGTGTGTGTGTGATACTGAGGCTGTTGTTGGTGTGTGTGTGTGTGTGATACTGAGGCTGTTGTTGGTGTGTGTGTGTGTGTGATACTGAGGTTGTTGTTGGTCTGTGTGAGTGTGATACTGAGGTTGTTGGTGTGTGTGTGTGTGACACTGAGGATGTTGTTGGTGTGTGTGTGTGTGAGACACTTAGGTTGTTGTTTGTGTGTGTGTGTGTGATGCTGAGGTTGTTGTTGGTGTGTGTGTGTGTGACACTGAGGTTTTTGTTGGTGTGTGTGTGATACTGAGGCTGTTGTTGGTGTGTGTGTGTGATACTGAGGTTGTTGTTGGTGTGTGTGTGTGTGTGACACTGAGGTTGTTGTTGGTGTGTGTGTGATACTGAGGCTGTTGTTGGTGTGTGTGTGTGATACTGAGGTTGTTGTTGGTGTGTGTGTGTGATACTGAGGCTGTTGGTGTGTGTGATACGGAGGCTGTTGTTGGTGTGTGTGTGTGTGATACTGAGGTTGTTGTTGGTGTGTGTGTGTGATACTGAGGCTGTTGTTGGTGTGTGTGTGTGTGATACTGAGGTTGTTGTTGGTGTGTGTGTGTGTGATACTGAGGCTGTTGTTGGTGTGTGTGTGTGTGATACTGAGGCTGTTGTTGGTGTGTGTGTGATACTGAGGTTTTTGGTGTGTGTGATACTGAGGCTGTTGTTGGTGTGTGTGTGATACTGAGGTTTTTGGTGTGTGTGATACTGAGGCTGTTGTTGGTGTGTGTGTGTGTGTGTGATACTGAGGCTGTTGTTGGTGTGTGTGTGTGTGTGTGATACTGAGGTTTTTGTTTGGTGTGTGTGTGTGTGATACTGAGGTTGTTGTTGGTGTGTCTGTGTGATACTGAGGCTGTTGTTGGTGTGTGTGTGTGTGTGTGTGTGATACTGAGGTTGTTGGTGTGTGTGTGTGCGAGATACTGAGGTTGTTGGTGAGTGTGTGTGATACTGAGGTTGTTGTTTGGTGTGTGTGTGTGTGTGATACTGAGGCTGTTGTAGGCGTGTGTGTGATACTGAGGCTGTTGTTGCTGTGTGTGTGTGTGATACTGAGGTTGTTGTTTGGTGTGTGTGTGTGTGATACTGTGGTTGTTGTTGGTGTGTGTGTGTGTGATACTGAGGCTGTTGTTGGTGTGTGTGTGTGTGATACTGAAGTTGTTGGTGTGTGTGTGCGAGATACTGAGGCTGTTGTTGGTGTGTGTGTGTGTGTGATACTGAGGTTGTTGTTGGTGTGTGTGTGTGATACTGAGGCTGTTGGTGTGTGTGTGTGTGAGATACTGAGGCTGTTGTTGGTGTGTGTGTGATACTGAGGTTGTTGTTGGTGTGTGTGTGTGTGTCTGTGATACTGAGGCTGTTGTTGGTGTGTGTGTGTGTGTGATACTGAGGTTGTTGTTGGTCTGTGTGTGTGTGATACTGAGGTTGTTGGTGTGTGTGTGTGTGACACTGAGGATGTTGTTGGTGTGTGTATGTGTGAGACACTTAGGTTGTTGTTTGTGTGTGTGTGTGTGATACTGAGGTTGTTGTTGGTGTGTGTGTGTGATACTGAGGCTGTTGTTGGTGTGTGTGTGTGATACTGAGGCTGTTGTTGGTGTGTGTGTGTGTGATACTGAGGTTGTTGTTGGTTTGTGTGTGTGTGTGTGATACTGAGGTTGTTGTTGGCGTGTATGTATGTGACACTGAGGATGTTGTTGGTGTGTGTGTGTGAGACACTTAGGTTGTTGTTTGTGTGTGTGTGTGTGATACTGAGGTTGTTGTTGGTGTGTGTGTGTGTGACACTGAGGTTGTTGTTGGTGTGTGTGTGTGTGTCACTGAGGCTATTGTTGGTGTGTGTGTGTGATACTGAGGTTGTTGTTGCTGTGTGTGTGATACTGAGGCTGTTGTTGGTGTGTGTGTGTGAGATACTGAGGCTGTTGTTGGTGTGTGTGTGTGATACTGAGGCTGTTGGTGTGTGTGATACGGAGGCTGTTGTTGGTGTGTGTGTGTGTGATACTGAGGTTGTTGTTGGTGTGTGTGTGTGATACTGAGGCTGTTGTTGGTGTGTGTGTGTGTGATACTGAGGTTGTTGTTGGTGTGTGTGTGTGTGATACTGAGGCTGTTGTTGGTGTGTGTGTGTGATACTGAGGCTGGTGTTGGTGTGTGTGTGATACTGAGGTTTTTGGTGTGTGTGATACTGAGGCTGTTGTTGGTGTGTGTGTGATACTGAGGTTTTTGGTGTGTGTGATACTGAGGCTGTTGTTGGTGTGTGTGTGTGTGATACTGAGGCTGTTGTTGGTGTGTGTGTGTGTGTGTGATACTGAGGTTTTTGTTTGGTGTTTGTGTGTGTGATACTGAGGTTGTTGTTGGTGTGTCTGTGTGATACTGAGGCTGTTGTTGGTGTGTGTGTGTGTGTGATACTGAGGTTGTTGGTGTGTGTGTGTGCGAGATACTGAGGTTGTTGGTGTGTGTGTGTGATACTGAGGTTGTTGTTTGGTGTGTGTGTGTGTGTGATACTGGGGCTGTTGTAGGTGTTTGTGTGTGATACTGAGGTTGTTGTTTGGTGTGTGTGTGTGTGTGTGATACTGAGGTTGTTGTTGGTGTGTGTGTGTGATACTGAGGCTGTTGTTGGTGTGTGTGTGTGTGATACTGAGGTTGTTGGTGTGTGTGTGTGCGAGATACTGAGGCTGTTGTTGGTGTGTGTGTGTGTGTGATACTGAGGTTGTTGTTCGTGTGTGTGTGTGATACTGAGGCTGTTGATGTGTGTGTGTGCGAGATACTGAGGCTGTTGTTGGTGTGTGTGTGATACTGAGGTTGTTGTTGGTGTGTGTGTGTGTGTGTGTGTGATACTGAGGCTGTTTTTGGTGTGTGTGTGTGTGTGTGATACTGAGGCTGTTGTTGGTGTGTGTGTGTGTGTGATACTGAGGTTGTTGTTGGTCTGTGTGAGTGTGATACTGAGGTTGTTGGTGTGTGTGTGTGTGACACTGAGGATGTTGTTGGTGTGTGTGTGTGAGACACTTAGGTTGTTGTTTGTGTGTGTGTGTGTGATACTGAGGTTGTTGTTGGTGTCTGTGTGTGTGACACTGAGGTTTTTGTTGGTGTGTGTGTGATACTGAGGCTGTTGTTGGTGTGTGTGTGTGATACTGAGGTTGTTGTTGGTGTGTGTGTGTGTGACACTGAGGTTGTTGTTGGTGTGTGTGTGATACTGAGGCTGTTGTTGGTGTGTGTGTGTGATACTGAGGTTGTTGTTGGTGTGTGTGTGTGACACTGAGGTTGTTCTTGGTGTGTGTGTGATACTGAGGCTGTTGGTGTGTATGTGTGATACTGAGGTTGTTGTTGGGGTGTGTGTGTGTGTGACACTGAGGTTGTTGTTGCTGTGTGTGTGATACTGAGGCTGTTGTTGGTATGTGTGTGTGATATTGAGGTTGTTGTTGGTGTGCGTGTATGACACTGAGGATGTTGTTGGTGTGTGTGTGTGAGACTCTTAGGTTGTTGTTTGTGTGTGTGTGTGTGATACTGAGGTTGTTGTTGGTGTGTGTGTGTGTGTGTGACACTGAGGTTCTTGTTGGTGTGTGTGTGTGTGTGTGTGTGTGTTACTGAGGCTTTTGTTGGTGTGTGTGTGCGATAATGAGGTTGTTGTTGGTGTGTGTGTGTGATACTGAGGCTGTTGTTGGTGTGTGTGTGTGATACTGAGGTTGTTGTTGGTGTGTGTGTGTGTGATACTGAGGCTGTTGTTGGTGTGTGTGTGTGTGTGTGATACTGAGGCTGTTGTTGGTGTGTGTGTGAGATACTGAGGCTGTTGTTGGTGTGTGTGTGTTTGATACTGAGGCTGTTGGTGTGTGTGATACGGAGGCTGTTGTTGGTGTGTGTGTGTGTGATACTGAGGTTGTTGTTGGTGTGTGTGTGTGATACTGAGGCTGTTGTTGGTGTTTTTGTGTGATACTGAGGTTGTTGTTGGTGTGTGTGTGTGTGATACTGAGGCTGTTGTTGGTGTGTGTGTGTGTGATACTGAGGCTGTTGTTGGTGTGTGTGTGATACTGAGGTTTTTGGTGTGTGTGATACTGAGGCTGTTGTTGGTGTGTGTGTGATACTGAGGTTTTTGGTGTGTGTGATACTGAGGCTGGTGTTGGTGTGTGTGTGTGTGATACTGAGGCTGTTGTTGGTGTGTGTGTGTGATACTGAGGTTTTTGTTTGGTGTGTGTGTGTGTGATACTGAGGTTGTTGTTGGTGTGTCTGTGTGATACTGAGGCTGTTGTTGGTGTGTGTGTGTGTGTGTGTGATACTGAGGTTGTTGGTGTGTGTGTGTGCGAGATACTGAGGTTGTTGGTGTGTGTGTGTGATACTGAGGTTGTTGTTTGGTGTGTGTGTGTGTGATACTGGGGCTGTTGTAGGTGTGTGTGTGTGTGTGATACTGAGGTTGTTGTTTGGTGTGTGTGTGTGTGATACTGGGGCTGTTGTAGGTGTGTGTGTGTGTGTGATACTGAGGTTGTTGTTTGGTGTGTGTGTGTGTGTGATACTGAGGTTGTTGTTGGTGTGTGTGTGTGATACTGAGGCTGTTGTTGGTGTGTGTGTGTGATACTGAGGTTGTTGGTGTGTGTGTGTGCGAGATACTGAGGCTGTTGTTGGTGTGTGTGTGTGAGATACTGAGGTTGTTGTTGGTGTGTGTGTGTGATACTGAGGCTGTTGATGTGTGTGTGTGCGAGATACTGAGGCTGTTGTTGGTGTGTGTGTGATACTGAGATTGTTGTTGGTGTGTGTGTGTGTGTGTGTGATACTGAGGCTGTTGTTGGTGTGTGTGTGTGTGTGATACTGAGGCTGTTGTTGGTGTGTGTGTGTGTGTGATACTGAGGTTGTTGTTGGTCTGTGTGAGTGTGATACTGAGGTTGTTGGTGTGTGTGTGTGTGACACTGAGGATGTTGTTGGTGTGTGTGTGTGTGAGACACTTAGGTTGTTGTTTGTGTGTGTGTGTGTGATGCTGAGGTTGTTGTTGGTGTGTGTGTGTGTGACACTGAGGTTTTTGTTGGTGTGTGTGTGATACTGAGGCTGTTGTTGGTGTGTGTGTGTGATACTGAGGTTGTTGTTGGTGTGTGTGTGTGTGTGACACTGAGGTTGTTGTTGGTGTGTGTGTGATACTGAGGCTGTTGTTGGTGTGTGTGTGTGATACTGAGGTTGTTGTTGGTGTGTGTGTGTGATACTGAGGCTGTTGGTGTGTGTGATACGGAGGCTGTTGCTGGTGTGTGTGTGTGATACTGAGGTTGTTGTTGGTGTGTGTGTGTGACACTGAGGTTGTTGTTGGTGTGTGTGTGATACTGAGGCTGTTGGTGTGTATGTGTGATACTGAGGTTGTTGTTGGGGTGTGTGTGTGTGTGTGACACTGAGGTTATTGTTGCTGTGTGTGTGATACTGAGGCTGTTGTTGGTATGTGTGTGTGATACTGAGGTTGTTGTTGGTGTGCGTGTGTGACACTGAGGATGTTGTTGGTGTGTGTGTGTGAGACACTTAGGTTGTTGTTTGTGTGTGTGTGTGTGATACTGAGGTTGTTGTTGGTGTGTGTGTGTGTGTGACACTGAGGTTGTTGCTGGTGTCTGTGTGTGTGTGTTACTGAGGCTGTTGTTGGTGTGTGTGTGCGATAATGAGGCTGTTGTTGGTGTGTGTGTGTGATACTGAGGTTGTTGTTGGTGTGTGTGTGTGTGATACTGAGGCTGTTGTTGGTGTGTGTGTGTGATACTGAGGCTGATGTTGGTGTGTGTGTGATACTGAGGCTGTTGTTGGTGTGTGTGTGTGTGTGTGTGTGTGATACTGAGGCTGTTGTTGGTGTGTCTGTGAGAGAGATACTGAGGCTGTTGTTGGTGTGTGTGTGTGTGTGATACTGAGGTTGTTGTTGGTGTGTGTGTGTGTGATACTGAGGCTGTTGTTGGTGTGTGTGTGTGTGTGATACTGAGGTTGTTGTTCGCGTGTGTGTGTGTGACACTGAGGTTGTTCTTGGTGTGTGTGTGTGATACTGAGGCTGTTGTTGGTGTGTGTGTGTGTGATACTGAGGCTGTTGTTGGTGTGTGTGTGTGATACTGAGGTTGTTGTTGGTTTGTGTGTGTGTGTGTGATACTGAGGCTGTTGTTGGTGTGTGTGTGGGATACTGAGGCTGTTGTTGGTGTGTGTGTGTGTGACACTGAGGTTGTTGTTGGTGTGTGTGTGTGATACTGAGGTTGTTGTCGGTGTGTGTGTGTGTGTGAGACACTGAGGTTGTTGTTGGTGTGTGTGTGTGTGATACTGAGGTTGTTGTTGTTGTGTGTGTGTGTGTATGTGGGATACTGAGATTGTTGTTCGTGTGTGTGTGTGTGTGTGATACTGAGGCTGTTGTTGGTTTGTGTTTGTGTGTGATACTGAGGTTGTTGTTGGTTTGTGTTTGTGTGTGATACTGAGATTGTTGTTGGTGTGTGTGTGTGTGATACTGAGGTTGTTGTTGGTGTGTGTGTGTGTGTGTGTGTGTGTGTGTGACACTGAGGTTGTTGTTGCTGTGTGTGTGATACTGAGGCTGTTGTTGGTGTGTGTGTGTGATACTGAGGTTGTTGTTGGTGTGTGTGTGTGACACTGAGGATGTTGTTGGTGTGTGTGTGTGAGACACTTAGGTTGTTGTTTGTATGTGTGTGATACTGAGGTTGTTGTTGGTGTGTGTGTGTGTGACACTGAGGTTGTTGTTGGTGTGTGTGTGTGTGTGTGTTACTGAGGCTATTGTTGGTGTGTGTGTGTGTGATACTGAGATTGTTGTTGTTGCTGTGTGTGTGATACTGAGGCTGTTGTTGGTGTGTGTGTGTGAGACACTGAGGCTGTTGTTGGGGTGTGTGTGTGATACTGAGGCTGTTGGTGTGTGTGATACGGAGGCTGTTGTTGGTGTGTGTGTGTGTGATACTGAGGTTGTTGTTGGTGTGTGTGTGTGATACTGAGGCTGTTGTTGGTGTGTGTGTGTGTGATACTGAGGTTGTTGTTGGTGTGTGTGTGTGTGATACTGAGGCTGTTGTTGGTGTGTGTGTGTGTGATACTGAGGCTGTTGTTGGTGTGTGTGTGATACTGAGGTTTTTGGTGTGTGTGATACTGAGGCTGTTGTTGGTGTGTGTGTGATACTGAGGTTTTTGGTGTGTGTGATACTGAGGCTGTTGTTGGTGTGTGTGTGTGTGTGTGATACTGAGGCTGTTGTTGGTGTGTGTGTGTGTGTGTGATACTGAGGTTTTTGTTTGGTGTGTGTGTGTGATACTGAGGCTGTTGGTGTGTGTGTGTGCGAGATACTGAGGTTGTTGGTGTGTGTGTGTGATACTGAGGTTGTTGGTGTGTGTGTGTGCGAGATACTGAGGCTGTTGTTGGTGTGTGTGTGTGTGATACTGAGGTTGTTGTTGGTGTGTGTGTGTTATACTGAGGCTGTTGTTGGTGTGTGTGTGTGTGATACTGAGGTTGTTGGTGTGTGTGTGTGCGAGATACTGAGGTTGTTGGTGTGTGTGTGTGATACTGAGGTTGTTGGTGTGTGTGTGTGCGAGATACTGAGGCTGTTGTTGGTGTGTGTGTGTGTGATACTGAGGTTGTTGTTGGTGTGTGTGTGTTATACTGAGGCTGTTGTTGGTGTGTGTGTGTGTGATACTGAGGTTGTTGGTGTGTGTGTGTGCGAGATACTGAGACTGTTGTTGGTGTGTGTGTGTGTGATACTGAGGTTGTTGTTGGTGTGTGTGTGTGATACTGAGGCTGTTGATGTGTGTGTGTGCGAGATACTGAGGCTGTTGTTGGTGTGTGTGTGATACTGAGGTTGTTGTTGGTGTGTGTGTGTGTGTGTGTGATACTGAGGCTGTTGTTGGTGTGTGTGTGTGTGTGATACTGAGGCTGTTGTTGGTGTGTGTGTGTGTGTGATACTGAGGTTGTTGTTGGTCTGTGTGAGTGTGATACTGAGGTTGTTGGTGTGTGTGTGTGTGACACTGAGGTTGTTGTTGGTGTGTGTGTGTGTGAGACACTTAGGTTGTTGTTTGTGTGTGTGTGTGTGATACTGAGGTTGTTGTTGGTGTGTGTGTGTGTGACACTGAGGTTTTTGTTGGTGTGTGTGTGATACTGAGGCTGTTGTTGGTGTGTGTGTGTGATACTGAGGTTGTTGTTGGTGTGTGTGTGTGTGTGACACTGAGGTTGTTGTTGGTGTGTGTGTGATACTGAGGCTGTTGTTGGTGTGTGTGTGTGATACTGAGGTTGTTGTTGGTGTGTGTGTGTGATACTGAGGCTGTTGGTGTGTGTGATACGGAGGCTGTTGTTGGTGTGTGTGTGTGTGATACTGAGGTTGTTGTTGGTGTGTGTGTGTGATACTGAGGCTGTTGTTGGTGTGTGTGTGTGTGATACTGAGGTTGTTGTTGGTGTGTGTGTGTGTGATACTGAGGCTGTTGTTGGTGTGTGTGTGTGTGATACTCAGGCTGTTGTTGGTGTGTGTGTGATACTGAGGTTTTTGGTGTGTGTGATACTGAGGCTGTTGTTGGTGTGTGTGTGATACTGAGGTTTTTGGTGTGTGTGATACTGAGGCTGTTGTTGGTGTGTGTGTGAGTGTGTGATACTGAGGTTGTTGTTGGTGTGTGTGTGATACTGAGGTTTTTGTTTGGTGTGTGTGTGTGTGATACTGAGGTTGTTGTTGGTGTGTCTGTGTGATACTGAGGCTGTTGTTGGTGTGTGTGTGTGTGTGTGTGTGATACTGAGGTTGTTGGTGGTGTGTGTGCGAGTTACTGAGGTTGTTGGTGTGTGTGTGTGATACTGAGGTTGTTGTTTGATGTGTGTGTGTGTGTGATACTGAGGCTGTTGTAGGTGTGTGTGTGATACTGAGGCTGTTGTTGCTGTGTGTGTGTGTGTGTGTGATACTGAGGTTGTTGTTTGGTGTGTGTGTGTGTGTGTGATACTGTGGTTGTTGTTGGTGTGTGTGTGATACTGAGGCTGTTGGTGTCTGTGTGTGTGATACTGAGGTTGTTGGTGTGTGTGTGCGAGATACTGGCGCTGTTGTTGGTGTGTGTGTGTGTGATACTGAGGTTGTTGTTGGTGTGTGTGTGTGATACTGAGGCTGTTGGTGTGTGTGTGTGCGAGATACTGAGGCTGTTGTTGGTGTGTGTGTGATACTGAGGTTGTTGTTGGTGTGTGTGTGTGTGTGTGTGATACTGAGGCTGTTGTTGGTGTGTGTGTGTGTGTGATACTGAGGTTGTTGTTGGTCTGTGTGTGTGTGATACTGAGGTTGTTGGTGTGTGTGTGTGTGACACTGAGGATGTTGTTGGTGTGTGTATGTGTGAGACACTTAGGTTTTTGTTTGTGTGTGTGTGTGATACTGAGGTTGTTGTTGGTGTGTGTGTGTGTGATACTGAGGCTGTTGTTGGTGTGTGTGTGTGATACTGAGGCTGTTGTTGGTGTGTGTGTGTGTGATACTGAGGTTGTTGTTGGTTTGTGTGTGTGTGTGTGATACTGAGGTTGTTGTTGGCGTGTATGTATGTGACACTGAGGATGTTGTTGGTGTGTGTGTGTGTGAGACACTTAGGTTGTTGTTTGTGTGTGTGTGTGTGATACTGAGGTTGTTGTTGGTGTGTGTGTGTGTGTGATACTGAGGCTGTTGTTGCGTGTGTGTGTGATACTGAGGCTGTTGTTGGTGTGTGTGTGTGTGATACTGAGGTTGTTGTTGATGTGTGTGTGTGATACTGAGGCTGTTGTTGGTGTGTGTGTGTGTGACACTGAGGTTGTTGTTGGTGTGTGTGTGATACTGAGGTTGTTGTTGCTGTGTGTGTGTGGCACTGAGGTTGTTGTTGGTGTGTGTGTGATACTGAGGCTGTTTTTGGTGTGTGTGTGATACTGAGGTTGTTGTTGGGGTGTGTGTGTGACACTGAGGTTGTTGTTGCTGTGTGTGTGATACTGAGGCTGTTGTTGGTGTGTGTGTGTGATACTGAGGTTGTTGTTGGTGTGTGTGTGTGACACTGAGGATGTTGTTGGTGTGTGTGTGTGAGACACTTAGGTTGTTGTTTGTGTGTGTGTGTGTGATACTGAGGTTGTTGTTGGTGTGTGTGTGTGTGTGACACTGAGGTTGTTGTTGGTGTGTGTGTGTGTGTGTTACTGAGGCTGTTGTTGGTGTGTGTGTGCGATAATGAGGTTGTTGTTGGTGTGTGTGTGTGATACTGTGGCTGTTGTTGGTGTGTGTGTGTGTGATACTGAGGTTGTTGTTGGTGTGTGTGTGTGTGATACTGAGGCTGTTGTTGGTGTGTGTGTGTCTGTGTGATACTGAGGCTGTTGTTGGTGTGTGTGTGAGATACTGAGGCTGTTGTTGGTGTGTGTGTGTTTGATACTGAGGCTGTTGGTGTGTGTGATACGGAGGCTGTTGTTGGTGTGTGTGTGTGTGATACTGAGGTTGTTGTTGGTGTGTGTGTGTGATACTGAGGCTGTTGTTGGTGTGTGTGTGTGATACTGAGGTTGTTGTTGGTGTGTGTGTGTGTGATACTGAGGCTGTTGTTGGTGTGTGTGTGTGTGATACTGAGGCTGTTGTTGGTGTGTGTGTGATACTGAGGTTTTTGGTGTGTGTGATACTGAGGCTGTTGTTGGTGTGTGTGTGTGATACTGAGGTTTTTGGTGTGTGTGATACTGAGGCTGTTGTTGGTGTGTGTGTGTGTGATACTGAGGCTGTTGTTGGTGTGTGTGTGTGTGTGTGTGATACTTAGGTTTTTGTTTGGTGTGTGTGTGTGTGTGATACTGAGGTTGTTGTTGGTGTGTCTGTGTGATACTGAGGCTGTTGTTGGTGTGTGTGTGTGTGTGTGATACTGAGGTTGTTGGTGTGTGTGTGTGCGAGATACTGAGGTTGTTGGTGTGTGTGTGTGATACTGAGGTTGTTGTTTGGTGTGTGTGTGTGTGTGATACTGGGGCTGTTGTAGGTGTGTGTGTGTGATACTGAGGTTGTTGTTTGGTGTGTGTGTGTGTGTGATACAGAGGCTGTTGTTGGTGTGTGTGTGTGTGATACTGAGGTTGTTGGTGTGTGTGTGTGTGCGAGATACTGAGGCTGTTGTTGGTGTGTGTGTGTGACACTGAGGATGTTGTTGGTGTGTGTGTGTGAGACACTTAGGTTGTTGTTTGTGTGTGTGTGTGTGATACTGAGGTTGTTGTTGGTGTGTGTGTGTGTGTGACACTGAGGTTGTTGTTGGTGTGTGTGTGTGTGTGTTACTGAGGCTGTTGTTGGTGTGTGTGTGCGATAATGAGGTTGTTGTTGGTGTGTGTGTGTGATACTGTGGCTGTTGTTGGTGTGTGTGTGTGTGATACTGAGGTTGTTGTTGGTGTGTGTGTGTGTGATACTGAGGCTGTTGTTGGTGTGTGTGTGTGTGTGTGATACTGAGGCTGTTGTTGGTGTGTGTGTGAGATACTGAGGCTGTTGTTGGTGTGTGTGTGTTTGATACTGAGGCTGTTGGTGTGTGTGATACGGAGGCTGTTGTTGGTGTGTGTGTGTGCGATACTGAGGTTGTTGTTGGTGTGTGTGTGTGATACTGAGGCTGTTGTTGGTGTGTGTGTGTGATACTGAGGTTGTTGTTGGTGTGTGTGTGTGTGATACTGAGGCTGTTGTTGGTGTGTGTGTGTGTGATACTGAGGCTGTTGTTGGTGTGTGTGTGATACTGAGGTTTTTGGTGTGTGTGATACTGAGGCTGTTGTTGGTGTGTGTGTGTGATACTGAGGTTTTTGGTGTGTGTGATACTGAGGCTGTTGTTGGTGTGTGTGTGTGTGATACTGAGGCTGTTGTTGGTGTGTGTGTGTGTGTGTGTGATACTTAGGTTTTTGTTTGGTGTGTGTGTGTGTGTGATACTGAGGTTGTTGTTGGTGTGTCTGTGTGATACTGAGGCTGTTGTTGGTGTGTGTGTGTGTGTGTGATACTGAGGTTGTTGGTGTGTGTGTGTGCGAGATACTGAGGTTGTTGGTGTGTGTGTGTGATACTGAGGTTGTTGTTTGGTGTGTGTGTGTGTGTGATACTGGGGCTGTTGTAGGTGTGTGTGTGTGATACTGAGGTTGTTGTTTGGTGTGTGTGTGTGTGTGATACTGAGGCTGTTGTTGGTGTGTGTGTGTGTGATACTGAGGTTGTTGGTGTGTGTGTGTGTGCGAGATACTGAGGCTGTTGTTGGTGTGTGTGTGTGACACTGAGGATGTTGTTGGTGTGTGTGTGTGAGACACTTAGGTTGTTGTTTGTGTGTGTGTGTGATACTGAGGTTGTTGTTGGTGTGTGTGTGTGTGTGACACTGAGGTTGTTGTTGGTGTGTGTGTGTGTGTGTTACTGAGGCTGTTGTTGGTGTGTGTGTGCGATAATGAGGTTGTTGTTGGTGTGTGTGTGTGATACTGTGGCTGTTGTTGGTGTGTGTGTGTGTGATACTGAGGCTGTTGTTGGTGTGTGTGTGTGTGTGTGATACTGAGGCTGTTGTTGGTGTGTGTGTGTGATACTGAGGTTGTTGTTGGTGTGTGTGTGTGACACTGAGGATGTTGTTGGTGTGTGTGTGTGAGACACTTAGGTTGTTGTTTGTGTGTGTGTGTGTGATACTGAGGTTGTTGTTGGTGTGTGTGTGTGTGTGACACTGAGGTTGTTGTTGGTGTGTGTGTGTGTGTGTTACTGAGGCTGTTGTTGGTGTGTGTGTGCGATAATGAGGTTGTTGTTGGTGTGTGTGTGTGATACTGTGGCTGTTGTTGGTGTGTGTGTGTGTGATACTGAGGTTGTTGTTGGTGTGTGTGTGTGTGATACTGAGGCTGTTGTTGGTGTGTGTGTGTCTGTGTGATACTGAGGCTGTTGTTGGTGTGTGTGTGAGATACTGAGGCTGTTGTTGGTGTGTGTGTGTTTGATACTGAGGCTGTTGGTGTGTGTGATACGGAGGCTGTTGTTGGTGTGTGTGTGTGTGATACTGAGGTTGTTGTTGGTGTGTGTGTGTGATACTGAGGCTGTTGTTGGTGTGTGTGTGTGATACTGAGGTTGTTGTTGGTGTGTGTGTGTGTGATACTGAGGCTGTTGTTGGTGTGTGTGTGTGTGATACTGAGGCTGTTGTTGGTGTGTGTGTGATACTGAGGTTTTTGGTGTGTGTGATACTGAGGCTGTTGTTGGTGTGTGTGTGTGATACTGAGGTTTTTGGTGTGTGTGATACTGAGGCTGTTGTTGGTGTGTGTGTGTGTGATACTGAGGCTGTTGTTGGTGTGTGTGTGTGTGTGTGTGATACTTAGGTTTTTGTTTGGTGTGTGTGTGTGTGTGATACTGAGGTTGTTGTTGGTGTGTCTGTGTGATACTGAGGCTGTTGTTGGTGTGTGTGTGTGTGTGTGATACTGAGGTTGTTGGTGTGTGTGTGTGCGAGATACTGAGGTTGTTGGTGTGTGTGTGTGATACTGAGGTTGTTGTTTGGTGTGTGTGTGTGTGTGATACTGGGGCTGTTGTAGGTGTGTGTGTGTGATACTGAGGTTGTTGTTTGGTGTGTGTGTGTGTGTGATACAGAGGCTGTTGTTGGTGTGTGTGTGTGTGATACTGAGGTTGTTGGTGTGTGTGTGTGTGCGAGATACTGAGGCTGTTGTTGGTGTGTGTGTGTGACACTGAGGATGTTGTTGGTGTGTGTGTGTGAGACACTTAGGTTGTTGTTTGTGTGTGTGTGTGTGATACTGAGGTTGTTGTTGGTGTGTGTGTGTGTGTGACACTGAGGTTGTTGTTGGTGTGTGTGTGTGTGTGTTACTGAGGCTGTTGTTGGTGTGTGTGTGCGATAATGAGGTTGTTGTTGGTGTGTGTGTGTGATACTGTGGCTGTTGTTGGTGTGTGTGTGTGTGATACTGAGGTTGTTGTTGGTGTGTGTGTGTGTGATACTGAGGCTGTTGTTGGTGTGTGTGTGTGTGTGTGATACTGAGGCTGTTGTTGGTGTGTGTGTGAGATACTGAGGCTGTTGTTGGTGTGTGTGTGTTTGATACTGAGGCTGTTGGTGTGTGTGATACGGAGGCTGTTGTTGGTGTGTGTGTGTGCGATACTGAGGTTGTTGTTGGTGTGTGTGTGTGATACTGAGGCTGTTGTTGGTGTGTGTGTGTGATACTGAGGTTGTTGTTGGTGTGTGTGTGTGTGATACTGAGGCTGTTGTTGGTGTGTGTGTGTGTGATACTGAGGCTGTTGTTGGTGTGTGTGTGATACTGAGGTTTTTGGTGTGTGTGATACTGAGGCTGTTGTTGGTGTGTGTGTGTGATACTGAGGTTTTTGGTGTGTGTGATACTGAGGCTGTTGTTGGTGTGTGTGTGTGTGATACTGAGGCTGTTGTTGGTGTGTGTGTGTGTGTGTGTGATACTTAGGTTTTTGTTTGGTGTGTGTGTGTGTGTGATACTGAGGTTGTTGTTGGTGTGTCTGTGTGATACTGAGGCTGTTGTTGGTGTGTGTGTGTGTGTGTGATACTGAGGTTGTTGGTGTGTGTGTGTGCGAGATACTGAGGTTGTTGGTGTGTGTGTGTGATACTGAGGTTGTTGTTTGGTGTGTGTGTGTGTGTGATACTGGGGCTGTTGTAGGTGTGTGTGTGTGATACTGAGGTTGTTGTTTGGTGTGTGTGTGTGTGTGATACTGAGGCTGTTGTTGGTGTGTGTGTGTGTGATACTGAGGTTGTTGGTGTGTGTGTGTGTGCGAGATACTGAGGCTGTTGTTGGTGTGTGTGTGTGACACTGAGGATGTTGTTGGTGTGTGTGTGTGAGACACTTAGGTTGTTGTTTGTGTGTGTGTGTGATACTGAGGTTGTTGTTGGTGTGTGTGTGTGTGTGACACTGAGGTTGTTGTTGGTGTGTGTGTGTGTGTGTTACTGAGGCTGTTGTTGGTGTGTGTGTGCGATAATGAGGTTGTTGTTGGTGTGTGTGTGTGATACTGTGGCTGTTGTTGGTGTGTGTGTGTGTGATACTGAGGTTGTTGTTGGTGTGTGTGTGTGTGATACTGAGGCTGTTGTTGGTGTGTGTGTGTGTGTGTGATACTGAGGCTGTTGTTGGTGTGTGTGTGAGATACTGAGGCTGTTGTTGGTGTGTGTGTGTTTGATACTGAGGCTGTTGGTGTGTGTGATACGGAGGCTGTTGTTGGTGTGTGTGTGTGTGATACTGAGGTTGTTGTTGGTGTGTGTGTGTGATACTGAGGCTGTTGTTGGTGTGTGTGTGTGATACTGAGGTTGTTGTTGGTGTGTGTGTGTGTGTGATACTGAGGCTGTTGTTGGTGTGTGTGTGTGTGATACTGAGGCTGTTGTTGGTGTGTGTGTGATACTGAGGTTTTTGGTGTGTGTGATACTGAGGCTGTTGTTGGTGTGTGTGTGTGTGATACTGAGGTTTTTGGTGTGTGTGATACTGAGGCTGTTGTTGGTGTGTGTGTGTGTGATACTGAGGCTGTTGTTGGTGTGTGTGTGTGTGTGTGTGATACTTAGGTTTTTGTTTGGTGTGTGTGTGTGTGTGATACTGAGGTTGTTGTTGGTGTGTCTGTGTGATACTGAGGCTGTTGTTGGTGTGTGTGTGTGTGTGTGTGTGATACTGAGGTTGTTGGTGTGTGTGTGTGCGAGATACTGAGGTTGTTGGTGTGTGTGTGTGATACTGAGGTTGTTGTTTGGTGTGTGTGTGTGTGTGATACTGGGGCTGTTGTAGGTGTGTGTGTGTGATACTGAGGTTGTTGTTTGGTGTGTGTGTGTGTGTGATACTGAGGCTGTTGTTGGTGTGTGTGTGTGTGATACTGAGGTTGTTGGTGTGTGTGTGTGCGAGATACTGAGGCTGTTGTTGGTGTGTGTGTGATACTGAGGTTGTTGTTGGTGTGTGTGTGTGATACTGAGGCTGTTGATGTGTGTGTGTGCGAGATACTGAGGCTGTTGTTGGTGTGTGTGTGATACTGAGGTTGTTGTTGGTGTGTGTGTGTGTGTGTGATACTGAGGCTGTTGTTGGTGTGTGTGTGTGTGTGATACTGAGGCTGTTGTTGGTGTGTGTGTGTGTGTGATACTGAGGTTGTTGTTGGTCTGTGTGATACTGAGGTTGTTGGTGTGTGTGTGTGATACTGAGGTTGTTGTTGGTGTGTGTGTGTGATACTGAGGCTGTTGGTGTGTGTGATACGGAGGCTGTTGTTGGTGTGTGTGTGTGTGATACTGAGGTTGTTGTTGGTGTGTGTGTGTGATACTGAGGCTGTTGTTGGTGTGTGTGTGTGTGATACTGAGGTTGTTGTTGGTGTGTGTGTGTGTGATACTGAGGCTGTTGTTGGTGTGTGTGTGTGTGATACTGAGGCTGTTGTTGGTGTGTGTGTGATACTGAGGTTTTTGGTGTGTGTGATACTGAGGCTGTTGTTGGTGTGTGTGTGATACTGAGGTTTTTGGTGTGTGTGATACTGAGGCTGTTGTTGGTGTGTGTGTGTGTGTGTGATACTGAGGCTGTTGTTGGTGTGTGTGTGTGTGTGTGATACTGAGGTTTTTGTTTGGTGTGTGTGTGTGTGATACTGAGGTTGTTGTTGGTGTGTCTGTGTGATACTGAGGCTGTTGTTGGTGTGTGTGTGTGATACTGAGGCTGTTGGTGTGTGTGATACGGAGGCTGTTGTTGGTGTGTGTGTGTGTGATACTGAGGTTGTTGTTGGTGTGTGTGTGTGATACTGAGGCTGTTGTTGGTGTGTGTGTGTGTGATACTGAGGTTGTTGTTGGTGTGTGTGTGTGTGATACTGAGGTTGTTGTTTGCTGTGTGTGTGTGTGTGTGATACTGTGGTTGTTGTTGGTGTGTGTGTGATACTGAGGCTGTTGGTGTCTGTGTGTGTGATACTGAGGTTGTTGGTGTGTGTGTGCGAGATACTGGCGCTGTTGTTGGTGTGTGTGTGTGTGATACTGAGGTTGTTGTTGGTGTGTGTGTGTGATACTGAGGCTGTTGGTGTGTGTGTGTGCGAGATACTGAGGCTGTTGTTGGTGTGTGTGTGATACTGAGGTTGTTGTTGGTGTGTGTGTGTGTGTGTGTGATACTGAGGCTGTTGTTGGTGTGTGTGTGTGTGTGATACTGAGGTTGTTGTTGGTGTGTGTGTGTGATACTGAGGCTGTTGTTGGTGTGTGTGTGTGATACTGAGGCTGTTGTTGGTGTGTGTGTGTGTGATACTGAGGTTGTTGTTGGTTTGTGTGTGTGTGTGTGATACTGAGGTTGTTGTTGGCGTGTATGTATGTGACACTGAGGATGTTGTTGGTGTGTGTGTGTGTGAGACACTTAGGTTGTTGTTTGTGTGTGTGTGTGTGATACTGAGGTTGTTGTTGGTGTGTGTGTGTGTGTGATACTGAGGCTGTTGTTGCGTGTGTGTGTGATACTGAGGCTGTTGTTGGTGTGTGTGTGTGTGATACTGAGGTTGTTGTTGATGTGTGTGTGTGATACTGAGGCTGTTGTTGGTGTGTGTGTGTGTGACACTGAGGTTGTTGTTGGTGTGTGTGTGATACTGAGGTTGTTGTTGCTGTGTGTGTGTGGCACTGAGGTTGTTGTTGGTGTGTGTGTGATACTGAGGCTGTTGTTGGTGTGTGTGTGATACTGAGGTTGTTGTTGGGGTGTGTGTGTGACACTGAGGTTGTTGTTGCTGTGTGTGTGATACTGAGGCTGTTGTTGGTGTGTGTGTGTGATACTGAGGTTGTTGTTGGTGTGTGTGTGTGACACTGAGGATGTTGTTGGTGTGTGTGTGTGAGACACTTAGGTTGTTGTTTGTGTGTGTGTGTGTGATACTGAGGTTGTTGTTGGTGTGTGTGTGTGTGTGACACTGAGGTTGTTGTTGGTGTGTGTGTGTGTGTGTTACTGAGGCTGTTGTTGGTGTGTGTGTGCGATAATGAGGTTGTTGTTGGTGTGTGTGTGTGATACTGTGGCTGTTGTTGGTGTGTGTGTGTGTGATACTGAGGTTGTTGTTGGTGTGTGTGTGTGTGATACTGAGGCTGTTGTTGGTGTGTGTGTGTGTGTGTGATACTGAGGCTGTTGTTGGTGTGTGTGTGAGATACTGAGGCTGTTGTTGGTGTGTGTGTGTTTGATACTGAGGCTGTTGGTGTGTGTGATACGGAGGCTGTTGTTGGTGTGTGTGTGTGTGATACTGAGGTTGTTGTTGGTGTGTGTGTGTGATACTGAGACTGTTGTTGGTGTGTGTGTGTGATACTGAGGTTGTTGTTGGTGTGTGTGTGTGTGATACTGAGGCTGTTGTTGGTGTGTGTGTGTGTGATACTGAGGCTGTTGTTGGTGTGTGTGTGATACTGAGGTTTTTGGTGTGTGTGATACTGAGGCTGTTGTTGGTGTGTGTGTGTGATACTGAGGTTTTTGGTGTGTGTGATACTGAGGCTGTTGTTGGTGTGTGTGTGTGTGATACTGAGGCTGTTGTTGGTGTGTGTGTGTGTGTGTGTGATACTTAGGTTTTTGTTTGGTGTGTGTGTGTGTGTGATACTGAGGTTGTTGTTGGTGTGTCTGTGTGATACTGAGGCTGTTGTTGGTGTGTGTGTGTGTGTGTGATACTGAGGTTGTTGGTGTGTGTGTGTGCGAGATACTGAGGTTGTTGGTGTGTGTGTGTTATACTGAGGTTGTTGTTTGGTGTGTGTGTGTGTGTGATACTGGGGCTGTTGTAGGTGTGTGTGTGTGATACTGAGGTTGTTGTTTGGTGTGTGTGTGTGTGTGATACTGAGGCTGTTGTTGGTGTGTGTGTGTGTGATACTGAGGTTGTTGGTGTGTGTGTGTGTGCGAGATACTGAGGCTGTTGTTGGTGTGTGTGTGTGACACTGAGGATGTTGTTGGTGTGTGTGTGTGAGACACTTAGGTTGTTGTTTGTGTGTGTGTGTGTGATACTGAGGTTGTTGTTGGTGTGTGTGTGTGTGTGACACTGAGGTTGTTGTTGGTGTGTGTGTGTGTGTGTTACTGAGGCTGTTGTTGGTGTGTGTGTGCGATAATGAGGTTGTTGTTGGTGTGTGTGTGTGATACTGTGGCTGTTGTTGGTGTGTGTGTGTGTGATACTGAGGTTGTTGTTGGTGTGTGTGTGTGATACTGAGGCTGTTGTTGGTGTGTGTGTGTGTGTGTGATACTGAGGCTGTTGTTGGTGTGTGTGTGAGATACTGAGGCTGTTGTTGGTGTGTGTGTGTTTGATACTGAGGCTGTTGGTGTGTGTGATACGGAGGCTGTTGTTGGTGTGTGTGTGTGTGATACTGAGGTTGTTGTTGGTGTGTGTGTGTGATACTGAGGCTGTTGTTGGTGTGTGTGTGTGATACTGAGGTTGTTGTTGGTGTGTGTGTGTGTGATACTGAGGCTGTTGTTGGTGTGTGTGTGTGTGATACTGAGGCTGTTGTTGGTGTGTGTGTGATACTGAGGTTTTTGGTGTGTGTGATACTGAGGCTGTTGTTGGTGTGTGTGTGTGATACTGAGGTTTTTGGTGTGTGTGATACTGAGGCTGTTGTTGGTGTGTGTGTGTGTGATACTGAGGCTGTTGTTGGTGTGTGTGTGTGTGTGTGATACTTAGGTTTTTGTTTGGTGTGTGTGTGTGTGTGATACTGAGGTTGTTGTTGGTGTGTCTGTGTTATACTGAGGCTGTTGTTGGTGTGTGTGTGTGTGTGTGATACTGAGGTTGTTGGTGTGTGTGTGTGCGAGATACTGAGGTTGTTGGTGTGTGTGTGTGATACTGAGGTTGTTGTTTGGTGTGTGTGTGTGTGTGATACTGGGGCTGTTGTAGGTGTGTGTGTGTGATACTGAGGTTGTTGTTTGGTGTGTGTGTGTGTGTGATACTGAGGCTGTTGTTGGTGTGTGTGTGTGTGATACTGAGGTTGTTGGTGTGTGTGTGTGTGCGAGATACTGAGGCTGTTGTTGGTGTGTGTGTGTGACACTGAGGATGTTGTTGGTGTGTGTGTGTGAGACACTTAGGTTGTTGTTTGTGTGTGTGTGTGTGATACTGAGGTTGTTGTTGGTGTGTGTGTGTGTGTGACACTGAGGTTGTTGTTGGTGTGTGTGTGTGTGTGTTACTGAGGCTGTTGTTGGTGTGTGTGTGCGATAATGAGGTTGTTGTTGGTGTGTGTGTGTGATACTGTGGCTGTTGTTGGTGTGTGTGTGTGTGATACTGAGGTTGTTGTTGGTGTGTGTGTGTGTGATACTGAGGCTGTTGTTGGTGTGTGTGTGTGTGTGTGATACTGAGGCTGTTGTTGGTGTGTGTGTGAGATACTGAGGCTGTTGTTGGTGTGTGTGTGTTTGATACTGAGGCTGTTGGTGTGTGTGATACGGAGGCTGTTGTTGGTGTGTGTGTGTGTGATACTGAGGTTGTTGTTGGTGTGTGTGTGTGATACTGAGGCTGTTGTTGGTGTGTGTGTGTGATACTGAGGTTGTTGTTGGTGTGTGTGTGTGTGATACTGAGGCTGTTGTTGGTGTGTGTGTGTGTGATACTGAGGCTGTTGTTGGTGTGTGTGTGATACTGAGGTTTTTGGTGTGTGTGATACTGAGGCTGTTGTTGGTGTGTGTGTGTGTGATACTGAGGTTTTTGGTGTGTGTGATACTGAGGCTGTTGTTGGTGTGTGTGTGTGTGATACTGAGGCTGTTGTTGGTGTGTGTGTGTGTGTGTGTGATACTTAGGTTTTTGTTTGGTGTGTGTGTGTGTGTGATACTGAGGTTGTTGTTGGTGTGTCTGTGTGATACTGAGGCTGTTGTTGGTGTGTGTGTGTGTGTGATACTGAGGTTGTTGGTGTGTGTGTGTGCGAGATACTGAGGTTGTTGGTGTGTGTGTGTGATACTGAGGTTGTTGTTTGGTGTGTGTGTGTGTGTGATACTGGGGCTGTTGTAGGTGTGTGTGTGTGATACTGAGGTTGTTGTTTGGTGTGTGTGTGTGTGTGATACTGAGGCTGTTGTTGGTGTGTGTGTGTGTGATACTGAGGTTGTTGGTGTGTGTGTGTGCGAGATACTGAGGCTGTTGTTGGTGTGTGTGTGATACTGAGGTTGTTGTTGGTGTGTGTGTGTGATACTGAGGCTGTTGTTGGTGTGTGTGTGATACTGAGGTTGTTGTTGGTGTGTGTGTGTGTGTGTGTGATACTGAGGCTGTTGTTGGTGTGTGTGTGTGTGTGATACTGAGGTTGTTGTTGGTCTGTGTGTGTGTGATACTGAGGTTGTTGGTGTGTGTGTGTGTGACACTGAGGATGTTGTTGGTGTGTGTATGTGTGAGACACTTAGGTTTTTGTTTGTGTGTGTGTGTGATACTGAGGTTGTTGTTGGTGTGTGTGTGTGATACTGAGGCTGTTGTTGGTGTGTGTGTGTGATACTGAGGCTGTTGTTGGTGTGTGTGTGTGTGATACTGAGGTTGTTGTTGGTTTGTGTGTGTGTGTGTGATACTGAGGTTGTTGTTGGCGTGTATGTATGTGACACTGAGGATGTTGTTGGTGTGTGTGTGTGTGAGACACTTAGGTTGTTGTTTGTGTGTGTGTGTGTGATACTGAGGTTGTTGTTGGTGTGTGTGTGTGTGTGATACTGAGGCTGTTGTTGCGTGTGTGTGTGATACTGAGGCTGTTGTTGGTGTGTGTGTGTGTGATACTGAGGTTGTTGTTGATGTGTGTGTGTGATACTGAGGCTGTTGTTGGTGTGTGTGTGTGTGACACTGAGGTTGTTGTTGGTGTGTGTGTGATACTGAGGTTGTTGTTGCTGTGTGTGTGTGGCACTGAGGTTGTTGTTGGTGTGTGTGTGATACTGAGGCTGTTGTTGGTGTGTGTGTGATACTGAGGTTGTTGTTGGGGTGTGTGTGTGACACTGAGGTTGTTGTTGCTGTGTGTGTGATACTGAGGCTGTTGTTGGTGTGTGTGTGTGATACTGAGGTTGTTGTTGGTGTGTGTGTGTGACACTGAGGATGTTGTTGGTGTGTGTGTGTGAGACACTTAGGTTGTTGTTTGTGTGTGTGTGTGTGATACTGAGGTTGTTGTTGGTGTGTGTGTGTGTGTGACACTGAGGTTGTTGTTGGTGTGTGTGTGTGTGTGTTACTGAGGCTGTTGTTGGTGTGTGTGTGCGATAATGAGGTTGTTGTTGGTGTGTGTGTGTGATACTGTGGCTGTTGTTGGTGTGTGTGTGTGTGATACTGAGGTTGTTGTTGGTGTGTGTGTGTGTGATACTGAGGCTGTTGTTGGTGTGTGTGTGTGTGTGTGATACTGAGGCTGTTGTTGGTGTGTGTGTGAGATACTGAGGCTGTTGTTGGTGTGTGTGTGTTTGATACTGAGGCTGTTGGTGTGTGTGATACGGAGGCTGTTGTTGGTGTGTGTGTGTGTGATACTGAGGTTGTTGTTGGTGTGTGTGTGTGATACTGAGGCTGTTGTTGGTGTGTGTGTGTGATACTGAGGTTGTTGTTGGTGTGTGTGTGTGTGATACTGAGGCTGTTGTTGGTGTGTGTGTGTGTGATACTGAGGCTGTTGTTGGTGTGTGTGTGATACTGAGGTTTTTGGTGTGTGTGATACTGAGGCTGTTGTTGGTGTGTGTGTGTGATACTGAGGTTTTTGGTGTGTGTGATACTGAGGCTGTTGTTGGTGTGTGTGTGTGTGATACTGAGGCTGTTGGTGTGTGTGTGTGTGTGTGTGATACTTAGGTTTTTGTTTGGTGTGTGTGTGTGTGTGATACTGAGGTTGTTGTTGGTGTGTCTGTGTGATACTGAGGCTGTTGTTGGTGTGTGTGTGTGTGTGTGATACTGAGGTTGTTGGTGTGTGTGTGTGCGAGATACTGAGGTTGTTGGTGTGTGTGTGTGATACTGAGGTTGTTGTTTGGTGTGTGTGTGTGTGTGATACTGGGGCTGTTGTAGGTGTGTGTGTGTGATACTGAGGTTGTTGTTTGGTGTGTGTGTGTGTGTGATACTGAGGCTGTTGTTGGTGTGTGTGTGTGTGATACTGAGGTTGTTGGTGTGTGTGTGTGTGCGAGATACTGAGGCTGTTGTTGGTGTGTGTGTGTGACACTGAGGATGTTGTTGGTGTGTGTGTGTGAGACACTTAGGTTGTTGTTTGTGTGTGTGTGTGTGATACTGAGGTTGTTGTTGGTGTGTGTGTGTGTGTGACACTGAGGTTGTTGTTGGTGTGTGTGTGTGTGTGTTACTGAGGCTGTTGTTGGTGTGTGTGTGCGATAATGAGGTTGTTGTTGGTGTGTGTGTGTGATACTGTGGCTGTTGTTGGTGTGTGTGTGTGTGATACTGAGGTTGTTGTTGGTGTGTGTGTGTGTGATTCTGAGGCTGTTGTTGGTGTGTGTGTGTGTGTGTGATACTGAGGCTGTTGTTGGTGTGTGTGTGAGATACTGAGGCTGTTGTTGGTGTGTGTGTGTTTGATACTGAGGCTGTTGGTGTGTGTGATACGGAGGCTGTTGTTGGTGTGTGTGTGTGTGATACTGAGGTTGTTGTTGGTGTGTGTGTGTGATACTGAGGCTGTTGTTGGTGTGTGTGTGTGATACTGAGGTTGTTGTTGGTGTGTGTGTGTGTGATACTGAGGCTGTTGTTGGTGTGTGTGTGTGTGATACTGAGGCTGTTGTTGGTGTGTGTGTGATACTGAGGTTTTTGGTGTGTGTGATACTGAGGCTGTTGTTGGTGTGTGTGTGTGATACTGAGGTTTTTGGTGTGTGTGATACTGAGGCTGTTGTTGGTGTGTGTGTGTGTGATACTGAGGCTGTTGTTGGTGTGTGTGTGTGTGTGTGTGATACTTAGGTTTTTGTTTGGTGTGTGTGTGTGTGTGATACTGAGGTTGTTGTTGGTGTGTCTGTGTTATACTGAGGCTGTTGTTGGTGTGTGTGTGTGTGTGTGATACTGAGGTTGTTGGTGTGTGTGTGTGCGAGATACTGAGGTTGTTGGTGTGTGTGTGTGATACTGAGGTTGTTGTTTGGTGTGTGTGTGTGTGTGATACTGGGGCTGTTGTAGGTGTGTGTGTGTGATACTGAGGTTGTTGTTTGGTGTGTGTGTGTGTGTGATACTGAGGCTGTTGTTGGTGTGTGTGTGTGTGATACTGAGGTTGTTGGTGTGTGTGTGTGTGCGAGATACTGAGGCTGTTGTTGGTGTGTGTGTGTGACACTGAGGATGTTGTTGGTGTGTGTGTGTGAGACACTTAGGTTGTTGTTTGTGTGTGTGTGTGTGATACTGAGGTTGTTGTTGGTGTGTGTGTGTGTGTGACACTGAGGTTGTTGTTGGTGTGTGTGTGTGTGTGTTACTGAGGCTGTTGTTGGTGTGTGTGTGCGATAATGAGGTTGTTGTTGGTGTGTGTGTGTGATACTGTGGCTGTTGTTGGTGTGTGTGTGTGTGATACTGAGGTTGTTGTTGGTGTGTGTGTGTGTGATACTGAGGCTGTTGTTGGTGTGTGTGTGTGTGTGTGTTACTGAGGCTGTTGTTGGTGTGTGTGTGCGATAATGAGGTTGTTGTTGGTGTGTGTGTGTGATACTGTGGCTGTTGTTGGTGTGTGTGTGTGTGATACTGAGGTTGTTGTTGGTGTGTGTGTGTGTGATACTGTGGCTGTTGTTGGTGTGTGTGTGAGATACTGAGGCTGTTGTTGGTGTGTGTGTGTTTGATACTGAGGCTGTTGGTGTGTGTGATACGGAGGCTGTTGTTGGTGTGTGTGTGTGTGATACTGAGGTTGTTGTTGGTGTGTGTGTGTGATACTGAGGCTGTTGTTGGTGTGTGTGTGTGATACTGAGGTTGTTGTTGGTGTGTGTGTGTGTGATACTGAGGCTGTTGTTGGTGTGTGTGTGTGTGATACTGAGGCTGTTGTTGGTGTGTGTGTGATACTGAGGTTTTTGGTGTGTGTGATACTGAGGCTGTTGTTGGTGTGTGTGTGTGTGATACTGAGGTTTTTGGTGTGTGTGATACTGAGGCTGTTGTTGGTGTGTGTGTGTGTGATACTGAGGCTGTTGTTGGTGTGTGTGTGTGTGTGTGTGATACTTAGGTTTTTGTTTGGTGTGTGTGTGTGTGTGATACTGAGGTTGTTGTTGGTGTGTCTGTGTGATACTGAGGCTGTTGTTGGTGTGTGTGTGTGTGTGATACTGAGGTTGTTGGTGTGTGTGTGTGCGAGATACTGAGGTTGTTGGTGTGTGTGTGTGATACTGAGGTTGTTGTTTGGTGTGTGTGTGTGTGTGATACTGGGGCTGTTGTAGGTGTGTGTGTGTGATACTGAGGTTGTTGTTTGGTGTGTGTGTGTGTGTGATACTGAGGCTGTTGTTGGTGTGTGTGTGTGTGATACTGAGGTTGTTGGTGTGTGTGTGTGCGAGATACTGAGGCTGTTGTTGGTGTGTGTGTGATACTGAGGTTGTTGTTGGTGTGTGTGTGTGATACTGAGGCTGTTGATGTGTGTGTGTGCGAGATACTGAGGCTGTTGTTGGTGTGTGTGTGATACTGAGGTTGTTGTTGGTGTGTGTGTGTGTGTGTGATACTGAGGCTGTTGTTGGTGTGTGTGTGTGTGTGATACTGAGGCTGTTGTTGGTGTGTGTGTGTGTGTGATACTGAGGTTGTTGTTGGTCTGTGTGATACTGAGGTTGTTGGTGTGTGTGTGTGATACTGAGGTTGTTGTTGGTGTGTGTGTGTGATACTGAGGCTGTTGGTGTGTGTGATACGGAGGCTGTTGTTGGTGTGTGTGTGTGTGATACTGAGGTTGTTGTTGGTGTGTGTGTGTGATACTGAGGCTGTTGTTGGTGTGTGTGTGTGTGATACTGAGGTTGTTGTTGGTGTGTGTGTGTGTGATACTGAGGCTGTTGTTGGTGTGTGTGTGTGTGATACTGAGGCTGTTGTTGGTGTGTGTGTGATACTGAGGTTTTTGGTGTGTGTGATACTGAGGCTGTTGTTGGTGTGTGTGTGATACTGAGGTTTTTGGTGTGTGTGATACTGAGGCTGTTGTTGGTGTGTGTGTGTGTGTGTGATACTGAGGCTGTTGTTGGTGTGTGTGTGTGTGTGTGATACTGAGGTTTTTGTTTGGTGTGTGTGTGTGATACTGAGGTTGTTGTTGGTGTGTCTGTGTGATACTGAGGCTGTTGTTGGTGTGTGTGTGTGATACTGAGGCTGTTGGTGTGTGTGATACGGAGGCTGTTGTTGGTGTGTGTGTGTGTGATACTGAGGTTGTTGTTGGTGTGTGTGTGTGATACTGAGGCTGTTGTTGGTGTGTGTGTGTGTGATACTGAGGTTGTTGTTGGTGTGTGTGTGTGTGATACTGAGGCTGTTGTTGGTGTGTGTGTGTGTGATACTGAGGCTGTTGTTGGTGTGTGTGTGATACTAAGGTTTTTGGTGTGTGTGATACTGAGGCTGTTGTTGGTGTGTGTGTGATACTGAGGTTTTTGGTGTGTGTGATACTGAGGCTGTTGTTGGTGTGTGTGTGTGTGTGTGATACTGAGGCTGTTGTTGGTGTGTGTGTGTGTGTGTGATACTGAGGTTTTTGTTTGGTGTGTGTGTGTGTGATACTGAGGTTGTTGTTGGTGTGTCTGTGTGATACTGAGGCTGTTGTTGTGTGTGTGTGTGTGTGTGTGTGATACTGAGGTTGTTGGTGTGTGTGTGTGCGAGATACTGAGGTTGTTGGTGTGTGTGTGTGATACTGAGGTTGTTGTTTGGTGTGTGTGTGTGTGTGATACTGAGGCTGTTGTAGGTGTGTGTGTGATACTGAGGCTGTTGTTGCTGTGTGTGTGTGTGTGTGATACTGAGGTTGTTGTTTGGTGTGTGTGTGTGTGTGTGTGATACTGAGGCTGTTGTTGGTGTGTGTGTGTGTGATACTGAGGTTGTTGTTGGTCTGTGTGTGTGTGATACTGAGGTTGTTGGTGTGTGTGTGTGTGACACTGAGGATGTTGTTGGTGTGTGTATGTGTGAGACACTTAGGTTGTTGTTTGTGTGTGTGTGTGATACTGAGGTTGTTGTTGGTGTGTGTGTGTGATACTGAGGCTGTTGTTGGTGTGTGTGTGTGATACTGAGGCTGTTGTTGGTGTGTGTGTGTGATACTGAGGTTGTTGTTGGTTTGTGTGTGTGTGTGTGATACTGAGGTTGTTGTTGGCGTGTATGTATGTGACACTGAGGATGTTCTTGGTGTGTGTGTGTGTGTGAGATACTTAGGTTGTTGTTTGTGTGTGTGTGTGTGATACTGAGGTTGTTGTTGGTGTGTGTGTGTGTGTGATACTGAGGCTGTTGTTGCGTGTGTGTGTGATACTGAGGCTGTTGTTGGTGTGTGTGTGTGTGTGTGATACTGAGGTTGTTGTTGATCTGTGTGTGTGATACTGAGGCTGTTGTTGGTGTGTGTGTGTGTGACACTGAGGATGTTGTTGGTGTGTGTGTGATACTGAGGTTGTTGTTTGGTGTGTGTGTGTGTGTGATACTGAGGCTGTTGTTGGTGTGTGTGTGTGTGATACTGAGGTTGTTGGTGTGTGTGTGTGTGCGAGATACTGAGGCTGTTGTTGGTGTGTGTGTGTGACACTGAGGATGTTGTTGGTGTGTGTGTGTGAGACACTTAGGTTGTTGTTTGTGTGTGTGTGTGTGATACTGAGGTTGTTGTTGGTGTGTGTGTGTGTGTGACACTGAGGTTGCTGTTGCTGTGTGTGTGATACTGAGGCTGTTGTTGGTGTGTGTGTGTGTGTGTGATACTGAGGCTGTTGTTGGTGTGTGTGTGAGATACTGAGGCTGTTGTTGGTGTGTGTGTGTTTGATACTGAGGCTGTTGGTGTGTGTGATACGGAGGCTGTTGTTGGTGTGTGTGTGTGTGATACTGAGGTTGTTGTTGGTGTGTGTGTGTGATACTGAGGCTGTTGTTGGTGTGTGTGTGTGATACTGAGGTTGTTGTTGGTGTGTGTGTGTGTGATACTGAGGCTGTTGTTGGTGTGTGTGTGTGTGATACTGAGGCTGTTGTTGGTGTGTGTGTGATACTGAGGTTTTTGGTGTGTGTGATACTGAGGCTGTTGTTGGTGTGTGTGTGTGTGATACTGAGGTTTTTGGTGTGTGTGATACTGAGGCTGTTGTTGGTGTGTGTGTGTGTGATACTGAGGCTGTTGTTGGTGTGTGTGTGTGTGTGTGTGATACTTAGGTTTTTGTTTGGTGTGTGTGTGTGTGTGATACTGAGGTTGTTGTTGGTGTGTCTGTGTGATACTGAGGCTGTTGTTGGTGTGTGTGTGTGTGTGATACTGAGGTTGTTGGTGTGTGTGTGTGCGAGATACTGAGGTTGTTGGTGTGTGTGTGTGATACTGAGGTTGTTGTTTGGTGTGTGTGTGTGTGTGATACTGGGGCTGTTGTAGGTGTGTGTGTGTGATACTGAGGTTGTTGTTTGGTGTGTGTGTGTGTGTGATACTGAGGCTGTTGTTGGTGTGTGTGTGTGTGATACTGAGGTTGTTGGTGTGTGTGTGTGCGAGATACTGAGGCTGTTGTTGGTGTGTGTGTGTGTGTGATACTGAGGTTGTTGTTGGTCTGTGTGATACTGAGGTTGTTGTTGGTGTGTGTGTGTGACACTGAGGCTGTTGATGTGTGTGTGTGCGAGATACTGAGGCTGTTGTTGGTGTGTGTGTGATACTGAGGTTGTTGTTGGTGTGTGTGTGTGTGTGTGATACTGAGGCTGTTGTTGGTGTGTGTGTGTGTGTGATACTGAGGCTGTTGTTGGTGTGTGTGTGTGTGTGATACTGAGGTTGTTGTTGGTCTGTGTGATACTGAGGTTGTTGGTGTGTGTGTGTGATACTGAGGTTGTTGTTGGTGTGTGTGTGTGATACTGAGGCTGTTGGTGTGTGTGATACGGAGGCTGTTGTTGGTGTGTGTGTGTGTGATACTGAGGTTGTTGTTGGTGTGTGTGTGTGATACTGAGGCTGTTGTTGGTGTGTGTGTGTGTGATACTGAGGTTGTTGTTGGTGTGTGTGTGTGTGATACTGAGGCTGTTGTTGGTGTGTGTGTGTGTGATACTGAGGCTGTTGTTGGTGTGTGTGTGATACTGAGGTTTTTGGTGTGTGTGATACTGAGGCTGTTGTTGGTGTGTGTGTGATACTGAGGTTTTTGGTGTGTGTGATACTGAGGCTGTTGTTGGTGTGTGTGTGTGTGTGTGATACTGAGGCAGTTGTTGGTGTGTGTGTGTGTGTGTGATACTGAGGTTTTTGTTTGGTGTGTGTGTGTGATACTGAGGTTGTTGTTGGTGTGTCTGTGTGATACTGAGGCTGTTGTTGGTGTGTGTGTGTGATACTGAGGCTGTTGGTGTGTGTGATACGGAGGCTGTTGTTGGTGTGTGTGTGTGTGATACTGAGGTTGTTGTTGGTGTGTGTGTGTGATACTGAGGCTGTTGTTGGTGTGTGTGTGTGTGATACTGAGGTTGTTGTTGGTGTGTGTGTGTGTGATACTGAGGCTGTTGTTGGTGTGTGTGTGTGTGATACTGAGGCTGTTGTTGGTGTGTGTGTGATACTGAGGTTTTTGGTGTGTGTGATACTGAGGCTGTTGTTGGTGTGTGTGTGATACTGAGGTTTTTGGTGTGTGTGATACTGAGGCTGTTGTTGGTGTGTGTGTGTGTGTGTGATACTGAGGCTGTTGTTGGTGTGTGTGTGTGTGTGTGATACTGAGGTTTTTGTTTGGTGTGTGTGTGTGTGATACTGAGGTTGTTGTTGGTGTGTCTGTGTGATACTGAGGCTGTTGTTGGTGTGTGTGTGTGTGTGTGTGTGTGATACTGAGGTTGTTGGTGTGTGTGTGTGCGAGATACTGAGGTTGTTGGTGTGTGTGTGTGATACTGAGGTTGTTGTTTGGTGTGTGTGTGTGTGTGATACTGAGGCTGTTGTAGGTGTGTGTGTGATACTGAGGCTGTTGTTGCTGTGTGTGTGTGTGTGTGATACTGAGGTTGTTGTTTGGTGTGTGTGTGTGTGTGTGATACTGAGGCTGTTGTTGGTGTGTGTGTGTGTGATACTGAGGTTGTTGTTGGTCTGTGTGTGTGTGATACTGAGGTTGTTGGTGTGTGTGTGTGTGACACTGAGGATGTTGTTGGTGTGTGTATGTGTGAGACACTTAGGTTGTTGTTTGTGTGTGTGTGTGATACTGAGGTTGTTGTTGGTGTGTGTGTGTGATACTGAGGCTGTTGTTGGTGTGTGTGTGTGATACTGAGGCTGTTGTTGGTGTGTGTGTGTGTGATACTGAGGTTGTTGTTGGTTTGTGTGTGTGTGTGTGATACTGAGGTTGTTGTTGGCGTGTATGTATGTGACACTGAGGATGTTCTTGGTGTGTGTGTGTGTGTGAGACACTTAGGTTGTTGTTTGTGTGTGTGTGTGTGATACTGAGGTTGTTGTTGGTGTGTGTGTGTGTGTGATACTGAGGCTGTTGTTGCGTGTGTGTGTGATACTGAGGCTGTTGTTGGTGTGTGTGTGTGTGTGATACTGAGGTTGTTGTTGATCTGTGTGTGTGATACTGAGGCTGTTGTTGGTGTGTGTGTGTGTGACACTGAGGATGTTGTTGGTGTGTGTGTGATACTGAGGTTGTTGTTGCTGTGTGTGTGTGGCACTGAGGTTGTTGTTGGTGTGTGTGTGATACTGAGGCTGTTGTTGGTGTGTGTGTGATACTGAGGTTGTTGTTGGGGTGCGTGTGTGACACTGAGGTTGTTGTTGCTGTGTGTGTGATACTGAGGCTGTTGTTGGTGTGTGTGTGTGATACTGAGGTTGTTGTTGGTGTGTGTGTGTGACACTGAGGATGTTGTTGGTGTGTGTGTGTGAGACACTTAGGTTGTTGTTTGTGTGTGTGTGTGTGATACTGAGGTTGTTGTTGGTGTGTGTGTGTGTGTGACACTGAGGTTGTTGTTGGTGTGTGTGTGTGTGTGTGTGTTACTGAGGCTGTTGTTGGTGTGTGTGTGTGTGTGATACTGGGGCTGTTGTAGGTGTGTGTGTGTGATACTGAGGTTGTTGTTTGGTGTGTGTGTGTGTGTGATACTGGGGCTGTTGTAGGTGTGTGTGTGTGATACTGAGGTTGTTGTTTGGTGTGTGTGTGTGTGTGATACTGAGGTTGTTGTTGGTGTGTGTGTGTGATACTGAGGCTGTTGTTGGTGTGTGTGTGTGTGATACTGAGGTTGTTGGTGTGTGTGTGTGCGAGATACTGAGGCTGTTGTTGGTGTGTGTGTGTGTGATACTGAGGTTGTTGTTGATGTGTGTGTGTGATCCTGAGGCTGTTGATGTGTGTGTGTGCGAGATACTGAGGCTGTTGTTGGTGTGTGTGTGATACTGAGGTTGTTGTTGGTGTGTGTGTGTGTGTGTGATACTGAGGCTGTTGTTGGTGTGTGTGTGTGTGTGATACTGAGGCTGTTGTTGGTGTGTGTGTGTGTGTGACACTGAGGTTGTTGTTGGTGTGTGTGTGTTTGTGTGTGTGTGTTACTGAGGCTGTTGTTGGTGTGTGTGTGCGATAATGAGGTTGTTGTTGGTGTGTGTGTGTGATACTGAGGCTGTTGTTGGTGTGTGTGTGTGTGTGATACTGAGGTTGTTGTTGGTGTGTGTGTGTGTGATACTGAGGCTGTTGTTGGTGTGTGTGTGTGTGTGTGATACTGAGGCTGTTGTTGGTGTGTGTGTGAGATACTGAGGCTGTTGTTGGTGTGTGTGTGTTTGATACTGAGGCTGTTGGTGTGTGTGATACGGAGGCTGTTGTTGGTGTGTGTGTGTGTGATACTGAGGCTGTTGTTGGTGTGTGTGTGATACTGAGGTTTTTGGTGTGTGTGATACTGAGGCTGTTGTTGGTGTGTGTGTGATACTGAGGTTTTTGGTGTGTGTGATACTGAGGCTGTTGTTGGTGTGTGTGTGTGTGTGTGATACTGAGGCTGTTGTTGGTGTGTGTGTGTGTGTGTGATACTGAGGTTTTTGTTTGGTGTGTGTGTGTGTGATACTGAGGTTGTTGTTGGTGTGTCTGTGTGATACTGAGGCTGTTGTTGGTGTGTGTGTGTGTGTGTGTGTGTGATACTGAGGTTGTTGGTGTGTGTGTGTGCGAGATACTGAGGTTGTTGGTGTGTGTGTGTGATACTGAGGTTGTTGTTTGGTGTGTGTGTGTGTGTGATACTGAGGCTGTTGTAGGTGTGTGTGTGATACTGAGGCTGTTGTTGCTGTGTGTGTGTGTGTGTGATACTGAGGTTGTTGTTTGGTGTGTGTGTGTGTGTGATACTGAGGCTGTTGTTGGTGTGTGTGTGTGTGTGATACTGAGGTTGTTGTTGGTCTGTGTGTGTGTGATACTGAGGTTGTTGGTGTGTGTGTGTGTGACACTGAGGATGTTGTTGGTGTGTGTATGTGTGAGACACTTAGGTTGTTGTTTGTGTGTGTGTGTGATACTGAGGTTGTTGTTGGTGTGTGTGTGTGATACTGAGGCTGTTGTTGGTGTGTGTGTGTGATACTGAGGCTGTTGTTGGTGTGTGTGTGTGTGTGATACTGAGGTTGTTGTTGGTTTGTGTGTGTGTGTGTGATACTGAGGTTGTTGTTGGCGTGTATGTATGTGACACTGAGGATGTTCTTGGTGTGTGTGTGTGTGAGACACTTAGGTTGTTGTTTGTGTGTGTGTGTGTGATACTGTGGTTGTTGTTGGTGTGTGTGTGTGTGTGATACTGAGGCTGTTGTTGCGTGTGTGTGTGATACTGAGGCTGTTGTTGGTGTGTGTGTGTGTGTGATACTGAGGTTGTTGTTGATCTGTGTGTGTGATACTGAGGCTGTTGTTGGTGTGTGTGTGTGTGACACTGAGGTTGTTGTTGGTGTGTGTGTGATACTGAGGTTGTTGTTGCTGTGTGTGTGTGGCACTGAGGTTGTTGTTGGTGTGTGTGTGATACTGAGGCTGTTGTTGGTGTGTGTGTGATACTGAGGTTGTTGTTGGGGTGCGTGTGTGACACTGAGGTTGTTGTTGCTGTGTGTGTGATACTGAGGCTGTTGTTGGTGTGTGTGTGTGATACTGAGGTTGTTGTTGGTGTGTGTGTGTGACACTGAGGATGTTGTTGGTGTGTGTGTGTGAGACACTTAGGTTGTTGTTTGTGTGTGTGTGTGTGATACTGAGGTTGTTGTTGGTGTGTGTGTGTGTGTGACACTGAGGTTGTTGTTGGTGTGTGTGTGTGTGTGTGTGTGTGTGTTACTGAGGCTGTTGTTGGTGTGTGTGTGTGTGTGATACTGGGGCTGTTGTAGGTGTGTGTGTGTGATACTGAGGTTGTTGTTTGGTGTGTGTGTGTGTGATACTGGGGCTGTTGTAGGTGTGTGTGTGTGATACTGAGGTTGTTGTTTGGTGTGTGTGTGTGTGTGATACTGAGGTTGTTGTTGGTGTGTGTGTGTGTGATACTGAGGTTGTTGGTGTGTGTGTGTGCGAGATACTGAGGCTGTTGTTGGTGTGTGTGTGTGTGATACTGAGGTTGTTGTTGATGTGTGTGTGTGATACTGAGGCTGTTGATGTGTGTGTGTGCGAGATACTGAGGCTGTTGTTGGTGTGTGTGTGATACTGAGGTTGTTGTTGGTGTGTGTGTGTGTGTGTGATACTGAGGCTGTTGTTGGTGTGTGTGTGTGTGTGACACTGAGGTTGTTGTTGGTGTGTGTGTGTGTGTGTGTGTGTTACTGAGGCTGTTGTTGGTGTGTGTGTGCGATAATGAGGTTGTTGTTGGTGTGTGTGTGTGATACTGAGGCTGTTGTTGGTGTGTGTGTGTGTGATACTGAGGTTGTTGTTGGTGTGTGTGTGTGTGATACTGAGGCTGTTGTTGGTGTGTGTGTGTGTGTGTGATACTGAGGCTGTTGTTGGTGTGTGTGTGAGATACTGAGGCTGTTGTTGGTGTGTGTGTGTTTGATACTGAGGCTGTTGGTGTGTGTGATACGGAGGCTGTTGTTGGTGTGTGTGTGTGTGATACTGAGGTTGTTGTTGGTGTGTGTGTGTGATACTGAGGCTGTTGTTGGTGTGTGTGTGATACTGAGGTTGTTGTTGGTGTGTGTGTGTGTGATACTGAGGCTGTTGTTGGTGTGTGTGTGTGTGATACTGAGGCTGTTGTTGGTGTGTGTGTGATACTGAGGTTTTTGGTGTGTGTGATACTGAGGCTGTTGTTGGTGTCTGTGTGTGATACTGAGGTTTTTGGTGTGTGTGATACTGAGGCTGTTGTTGGTGTGTGTGTGTGTGATACTGAGGCTGTTGTTGGTGTGTGTGTGTGTGTGTGTGATACTGAGGTTTTTGTTTGGTGTGTGTGTGTGTGTGATACTGAGGTTGTTGTTGGTGTGTCTGTGTGATACTGAGGCTGTTGTTGGTGTGTGTGTGTGTGTGTGTGTGATACTGAGGTTGTTGGTGTGTGTGTGTGCGAGATACTGAGGTTGTTGGTGTGTGTGTGTGATACTGAGGTTGTTGTTTGGTGTGTGTGTGTGTGTGATACTGGGGCTGTTGTAGGTGTGTGTGTGTGATACTGAGGTTGTTGTTTGGTGTGTGTGTGTGTGTGATACTGAGGTTGTTGTTGGTGTGTGTGTGTGATACTGAGGCTGTTGTTGGTGTGTGTGTGTGTGATACTGAGGTTGTTGGTGTGTGTGTGTGCGAGATACTGAAGCTGTTGTTGGTGTGTGTGTGTGTGATACTGAGGTTGTTGTTGGTGTGTGTGTGATACTGAGGCTGTTGATGTGTGTGTGTGCGAGATACTGAGGCTGTTGTTGGTGTGTGTGTGATACTGAGGTTGTTGTTGGTGTGTGTGTGTGTGTGTGATACTGAGGCTGTTGTTGGTGTGTGTGTGTGTGTGATACTGAGGCTGTTGTTGGTGTGTGTGTGTGTGTGATACTGAGGTTGTTGTTGGTCTGTGTGAGTGTGATACTGAGGTTGTTGGTGTGTGTGTGTGTGACACTGAGGATGTTGTTGGTGTGTGTGTGTGTGAGACACTTAGGTTGTTGTTTGTGTGTGTGTGTGTGATACTGAGGTTGTTGTTGGTGTGTGTGTGTGTGACACTGAGGTTTTTGTTGGTGTGTGTGTGATACTGAGGCTGTTGTTGGTGTGTATGTGTGATACTGAGGTTGTTGTTGGTGTGTGTGTGTGTGTGACACTGAGGTTGTTGTTGGTGTGTGTGTGATACTGAGGCTGTTGTTGGTGTGTGTGTGTGATACTGAGGTTGTTGTTGGCGTGTGTGTGTGACACTGAGGTTGTTGTTGGTGTGTGTGTGATACTGAGGCTGTTGGTGTGTATGTGTGATACTGAGGTTGTTGTTGGGGTGTATGTGTGTGTGTGACACTGAGGTTGTTGTTGCTGTGTGTGTGACACTGAGGCTGTTGTTGGTATGTGTGTGTGATACTGAGGTTGTTGTTGGTGTGCGTGTGTGACACTGAGGATGTTGTTGGTGTGTGTGTGTGAGACACTTAGGTTGTTGTTTGTGTGTGTGTGTGTGATACTGAGGTTGTTGTTGGTGTGTGTGTGTGTGACACTGAGGTTGTTGTTGGTGTGTGTGTGTGTGTGTGTTACTGAGGCTGTTGTTGGTGTGTGTGTGCGATAATGAGGTTGTTGTTGGTGTGTGTGTGTGTGATACTGAGGCTGTTGTTGGTGTGTGTGTGTGATACTGAGGTTGTTGTTGGTGTGTGTGTGTGTGATACTGAGGCTGTTGTTGGTGTGTGTGTGTGATACTGAGGCTGATGTTGGTGTGTGTGTGATACTGAGGCTGTTGTTGGTGTGTGTGTGTGTGATACTGAGGCTGTTGTTGGTGTGTGTGTGTGTGTGATACTGAGGCTGTTGTTGGTGTGTGTGTGTGTGTGATACTGAGGTTGTTGTTGGTTTGTGTGTGTGTGTGTGATACTGAGGCTGTTGTTGGTGTGTGTGTGGGATACTGAGGCTGTTGTTGGTGTGTGTGTGTGTGACACTGAGCTTGTTGTTGGTGTGTGTGTGTGTGATACTGAGGTTGTTGTCGGTGTGTGTGTGTGTGTGAGACACTGAGGTTGTTGTTGGTGTGTGTGTGTGATACTGAGGTTGTTGTTGGTGTGTGTGTTTGTATGTGGGATACTGAGATTGTTGTTCGTGTGTGTGTGTGTGTGTGTGATACTGAGGCTGTTGTTGGTTTGTGTTTGTGTGTGATACTGAGGTTGTTGTTGGTTTGTGTGTGTGTGTGATACTGAGATTGTTGTTGGTGTGTGTGTGTGTGATACTGAGGTTGTTGTTGGTGTGTGTGTGTGTGTGTGTGTGTGTGACACTGAGGTTGCTGTTGCTGTGTGTGTGATACTGAGGCTGTTGTTGGTGTGTGTGTGTGATACTGAGGTTGTTGTTGGTGTGTGTGTGTGACACTGAGGATGTTGTTGGTGTGTGAGTGTGAGACACTTAGGTTGTTGTTTGTGTGTGTGTGATACTGAGGTTGTTGTTGGTGTGTGTGTGTGTGACACTGAGGTTGTTGTTGGTGTGTGTGTGTGTGTGTGTTACTGAGGCTATTGTTGGTGTGTGTGTGATACTGAGGTTGTTGTTGCTGTGTGTGTGATACTGAGGCTGTTGTTGGTGTGTGTGTGTGAGACACTGAGGCTGTTGTTGGTGTGTGTGTGTGATACTGAGGCTGTTGGTGTGTGTGATACGGAGGCTGTTGTTGGTGTGTGTGTGTGTGATACTGAGGTTGTTGTTGGTGTGTGTGTGTGATACTGAGGCTGTTGTTGGTGTGTGTGTGTGTGATACTGAGGTTGTTGTTGGTGTGTGTGTGTGTGATACTGAGGCTGTTGTTGGTGTGTGTGTGTGTGATACTGAGGCTGTTGTTGGTGTGTGTGTGATACTGAGGTTTTTGGTGTGTGATACTGAGGCTGTTGTTGGTGTGTGTGTGATACTGAGGTTTTTGGTGTGTGTGATACTGAGGCTGTTGTTGGTGTGTGTGTGTGTGTGTGATACTGAGGCTGTTGTTGGTGTGTGTGTGTGTGTGTGATACTGAGGTTTTTGTTTGGTGTGGGTGTGTGATACTGAGGTTGTTGTTGGTGTGTCTGTGTGATACTGACGCTGTTGTTGGTGTGTGTGTGTGTGATACTGAGGTTGTTGGTGTGTGTGTGTGTGTGATACTGAGGTTGTTGTTGGTGTGTGTGTGTGTGTGACACTGAGGTTGTTGTTGGTGTGTGTGTGTGTTACTGAGGCTGTTGTTGGTGTGTGTGTGTGTGTGATACTGGGGCTGTTGTAGGTGTGTGTGTGTGATACTGAGGTTGTTGTTTGGTGTGTGTGTGTGTGTGATACTGGGGCTGTTGTAGGTGTGTGTGTGTGATACTGAGGTTGTTGTTTGGTGTGTGTGTGTGTGTGATACTGAGGTTGTTGTTGGTGTGTGTGTGTGATACTGAGGCTGTTGTTGGTGTGTGTGTGTGTGATACTGAGGTTGATGGTGTGTGTGTGTGCGAGATACTGAGGCTGTTGTTGGTGTGTGTGTGTGTGATACTGAGGTTGTTGTTGATGTGTGTGTGTGATACTGAGGCTGTTGATGTGTGTGTGTGCGAGATACTGAGGCTGTTGTTGGTGTGTGTGTGATACTGAGGTTGTTGTTGGTGTGTGTGTGTGTGTGTGATACTGAGGCTGTTGTTGGTGTGTGTGTGTGTGTGATACTGAGGCTGTTGTTGGTGTGTGTGTGTGTGTGACACTGAGGTTGTTGTTGGTGTGTGTGTGTTTGTGTGTGTGTGTTACTGAGGCTGTTGTTGGTGTGTGTGTGCGATAATGAGGTTGTTGTTGGTGTGTGTGTGTGATACTGAGGCTGTTGTTGGTGTGTGTGTGTGTGATACTGAGGTTGTTGTTGGTGTGTGTGTGTGTGATACTGAGGCTGTTGTTGGTGTGTGTGTGTGTGTGTGATACTGAGGCTGTTGTTGGTGTGTGTGTGAGATACTGAGGCTGTTGTTGGTGTGTGTGTGTTTGATACTGAGGCTGTTGGTGTGTGTGATACGGAGGCTGTTGTTGGTGTGTGTGTGTGTGATACTGAGGCTGTTGTTGGTGTGTGTGTGATACTGAGGTTTTTGGTGTGTGTGATACTGAGGCTGTTGTTGGTGTGTGTGTGATACTGAGGTTTTTGGTGTGTGTGATACTGAGGCTGTTGTTGGTGTGTGTGTGTGTGTGTGATACTGAGGCTGTTGTTGGTGTGTGTGTGTGTGTGTGATACTGAGGTTTTTGTTTGGTGTGTGTGTGTGTGATACTGAGGTTGTTGTTGGTGTGTCTGTGTGATACTGAGGCTGTTGTTGGTGTGTGTGTGTGTGTGTGTGTGTGATACTGAGGTTGTTGGTGTGTGTGTGTGCGAGATACTGAGGTTGTTGGTGTGTGTGTGTGATACTGAGGTTGTTGTTTGGTGTGTGTGTGTGTGTGATACTGAGGCTGTTGTAGGTGTGTGTGTGATACTGAGGCTGTTGTTGCTGTGTGTGTGTGTGTGTGATACTGAGGTTGTTGTTTGGTGTGTGTGTGTGTGTGATACTGAGGCTGTTGTTGGTGTGTGTGTGTGTGTGATACTGAGGTTGTTGTTGGTTTGTGTGTGTGTGTGATACTGAGGTTGTTGTTGGTGTGTGTGTGTGATACTGAGGCTGTTGTTGGTGTGTGTGTGTGATACTGAGGCTGTTGTTGGTGTGTGTGTGTGTGTGATACTGAGGTTGTTGTTGGTTTGTGTGTGTGTGTGTGATACTGAGGTTGTTGTTGGCGTGTATGTATGTGACACTGAGGATGTTCTTGGTGTGTGTGTGTGTGAGACACTTAGGTTGTTGTTTGTGTGTGTGTGTGTGATACTGAGGTTGTTGTTGGTGTGTGTGTGTGTGTGATACTGAGGCTGTTGTTGCGTGTGTGTGTGATACTGAGGCTGTTGTTGGTGTGTGTGTGTGTGTGATACTGAGGTTGTTGTTGATCTGTGTGTGTGATACTGAGGCTGTTGTTGGTGTGTGTGTGTGTGACACTGAGGTTGTTGTTGGTGTGTGTGTGATACTGAGGTTGTTGTTGCTGTGTGTGTGTGGCACTGAGGTTGTTGTTGGTGTGTGTGTGATACTGAGGCTGTTGTTGGTGTGTGTGTGATACTGAGGTTGTTGTTGGGGTGCGTGTGTGACACTGAGGTTGTTGTTGCTGTGTGTGTGATACTGAGGCTGTTGTTGGTGTGTGTGTGTGATACTGAGGTTGTTGTTGGTGTGTGTGTGTGACACTGAGGATGTTGTTGGTGTGTGTGTGTGAGACACTTAGGTTGTTGTTTGTGTGTGTGTGTGTGATACTGAGGTTGTTGTTGGTGTGTGTGTGTGTGTGACACTGAGGTTGTTGTTGGTGTGTGTGTGTGTGTGTGTGTGTGTTACTGAGGCTGTTGTTGGTGTGTGTGTGTGTGTGATACTGGGGCTGTTGTAGGTGTGTGTGTGTGATACTGAGGTTGTTGTTTGGTGTGTGTGTGTGTGTGATACTGGGGCTGTTGTAGGTGTGTGTGTGTGATACTGAGGTTGTTGTTTGGTGTGTGTGTGTGTGTGATACTGAGGTTGTTGTTGGTGTGTGTGTGTGATACTGAGGCTGTTGTTGGTGTGTGTGTGTGTGATACTGAGGTTGTTGGTGTGTGTGTGTGCGAGATACTGAGGCTGTTGTTGGTGTGTGTGTGTGTGATACTGAGGTTGTTGTTGATGTGTGTGTGTGATACTGAGGCTGTTGATGTGTGTGTGTGCGAGATACTGAGGCTGTTGTTGGTGTGTGTGTGATACTGAGGTTGTTGTTGGTGTGTGTGTGTGTGTGTGATACTGAGGCTGTTGTTGGTGTGTGTGTGTGTGTGATACTGAGGCTGTTGTTGGTGTGTGTGTGTGTGTGACACTGAGGTTGTTGTTGGTGTGTGTGTGTGTGTGTGTGTGTTACTGAGGCTGTTGTTGGTGTGTGTGTGCGATAATGAGGTTGTTGTTGGTGTGTGTGTGTGATACTGAGGCTGTTGTTGGTGTGTGTGTGTGTGATACAGAGGTTGTTGTTGGTGTGTGTGTGTGTGATACTGAGGCTGTTATTGGTGTGTGTGTGTGTGTGTGATACTGACGCTGTTGTTGGTGTGTGTGTGAGATACTGAGGCTGTTGTTGGTGTGTGTGTGTTTGATACTGAGGCTGTTGGTGTGTGTGATACGGAGGCTGTTGTTGGTGTGTGTGTGTGTGATACTGAGGTTGTTGTTGGTGTGTGTGTGTGATACTGAGGCTGTTGTTGGTGTGTGTGTGATACTGAGGTTGTTGTTGGTGTGTGTGTGTGTGATACTGAGGCTGTTGTTGGTGTGTGTGTGTGTGATACTGAGGCTGTTGTTGGTGTGTGTGTGATACTGAGGTTTTTGGTGTGTGTGATACTGAGGCTGTTGTTGGTGTGTGTGTGTGATACTGAGGTTTTTGGTGTGTGTGATACTGAGGCTGTTGTTGGTGTGTGTGTGTGTGATACTGAGGCTGTTGTTGGTGTGTGTGTGTGTGTGTGTGATACTGAGGTTTTTGTTTGGTGTGTGTGTGTGTGTGATACTGAGGTTGTTGTTGGTGTGTCTGTGTGATACTGAGGCTGTTGTTGGTGTGTGTGTGTGTGTGTGTGTGATACTGAGGTTGTTGGTGTGTGTGTGTGTGAGATACTGAGGTTGTTGGTGTGTGTGTGTGATACTGAGGTTGTTGTTTGGTGTGTGTGTGTGTGTGATACTGGGGCTGTTGTAGGTGTGTGTGTGTGATACTGAGGTTGTTGTTTGGTGTGTGTGTGTGTGTGATACTGAGGTTGTTGTTGGTGTGTGTGTGTGATACTGAGGCTGTTGTTGGTGTGTGTGTGTGTGATACTGAGGTTGTTGGTGTGTGTGTGTGCGAGATACTGAAGCTGTTGTTGGTGTGTGTGTGTGTGATACTGAGGTTGTTGTTGGTATGTGTGTGTGATACTGAGGTTGTTGTTGGTGTGCGTGTGTGACACTGAGGATGTTGTTGGTGTGTGTGTGTGAGACACTTAGGTTGTTGTTTGTGTGTGTGTGTGTGATACTGAGGTTGTTGTTCGTGTGTGTGTGTGTGTGACACTGAGGTTGTTGTTGGTGTGTGTGTGTGTGTGTGTTACTGAGGCTGTTGTTGGTGTGTGTGTGCGATAATGAGGTTGTTGTTGGTGTCTGTGTGTGTGATACTGAGGCTGTTGTTGGTGTGTGTGTGTGATACTGAGGTTGTTGTTGGTGTGTGTGTGATACTGAGGTTGTTGTTGGGGTGTGTGTGTGACACTGAGGTTGTTGGTGTGTGTGTGTGATACTGAGGCTGTTGATGCGTGTGTGTGTGATACTGAGGCTGTTGTTGCGTGTGTGTGTGATACTGAGGTTGTTGGTGTGTGTGTGTGCGAGATACTGAGGCTGTTGTTGGTGTGTGTGTGTGTGATACTGAGGTTGTTGTTGGTGTGTGTGTGTGATACTGAGGCTGTTGGTGTGTGTGTATGCAAGATACTGAGGCTGTTGTTGGTGTGTGTGTGATACTGAGGTTGTTGTTGGTGTGTGTGTGTGTGTGTGTGATACTGAGGCTGTTGTTGGTGTGTGTGTGTGTGTGTGATACTGAGGCTGTTGTTGGTGTGTGTGTGTGTGTGATACTGAGGTTCTTGTCTGTGTGTGTGTGATACTGAGGTTGTTGGTGTGTGTGTGTGTGACACTGAGGATGTTGTTGGTGTGTGTGTGTGTGAGACACTTAGGTTGTTGTTTGTGTGTGTGTGTGTGATACTGAGGTTGTTGTTGGTGTGTGTGTGTGTGACACTGAGGTTTTTGTTGGTGTGTGTGTGATACTGAGGCTGTTGTTGGTGTGTGTGTGTGATACTGAGGTTGTTGTTGGTGTGTGTGTGTGCGACACTGAGGTTGTTGTTGGTGTGTGTGTGATACTGAGGCTGTTGTTGGTGTGTGTGTGTGATACTGAGGTTGTTGTTGGTGTGTGTGTGTGACACCGATGTTGTTGTTGGTGTGTGTGTGATACTGAGGCTGTTGTTGGTGTGTATGTGTGATACTGAGGTTGTTGTTGGGGTGTGTGTGTGTGTGACACTGAGGTTGTTGTTGCTGTGTGTGTGGTACTGAGGCTGTTGTTGGTATGTGTGTGTGATACTGAGGTTGTTGTTGGTGTGCGTGTGTGACACTGAGGATGTTGTTGGTGTGTGTGTGTGAGACACTTAGGTTGTTGTTTGTGTGTGTGTGTGTGATACTGAGGTTGTTGTTGGTGTGTGTGTGTGTGTGACACTGAGGTTGTTGTTGGTGTGTGTGTGTGTGTGTGTTACTGAGGCTGTTGTTGGTGTGTGTGTGTGCGATAATGAGGTTGTTGTTGGTGTCTGTGTGTGTGATACTGAGGCTGTTGTTGGTGTGTGTGTGTGATACTGAGGTTGTTGTTGGTGTGTGTGTGATACTGAGGTTGTTGTTGGGGTGTGTGTGTGACACTGAGGTTGTTGGTGTGTGTGTGTGATACTGAAGCTGTTGTTGCGTGTGTGTGTGATACTGAGGCTGTTGTTGCGTGTGTGTGTGATACTGAGGTTGTTGTTGGTGTGTGTGTGTGTCATACTGAGGCTGTTGTTGGTGTGTGTGTGTGTGTGATACTGAGGTTGTTGTTCGCGTGTGTGTGTGTGACACTGAGGTTGTTCTTGGTGTGTGTGTGTGATACTGAGGCTGTTGTTGGTGTGTGTGTGTGATACTGAGGCTGTTGTTGGTGTGTGTGTGTGTGATACAGAGGTTGTTGTTGGTTTGTGTGTGTGTGTGTGATACTGAGGTTGTTGTTGGCGTGTATGTATGTGACACTGAGGATGTTGTTGTTGCTGTGTGTGTGATACTGAGGCTGTTGTTGGTGTGTGTGTGTGATACTGAGGTTGTTGTTGGTGTGTGTGTGTGACACTGATGATGTTGTTGGTGTGTGTGTGTGAGACACTTAGGTTGTTGTTTGTGTGTGTGTGTGTGATACTGAGGTTGTTGTTGGTGTGTGTGTGTGTAACACTGAGGTTGTTGTTGGTGTGTGTGTGTGTGTGTTACTGAGGCTATTGTTGGTGTGTGTGTGTGATACTGAGGTTGTTGTTGCTGTGTGTGTGATACTGAGGCTGTTGTTGGTGTGTGTGTGTGAGATACTGAGGCTGTTGTTGGTGTGTGTGTGTGATACTGAGGCTGTTGGTGTGTGTGATACGGAGGCTGTTGTTGGTGTGTGTGTGTGTGATACTGAGGTTGTTGTTGGTGTGTGTGTGTGATACTGAGGCTGATGTTGGTGTGTGTGTGTGTGATACTGAGGTTGTTGTTGGTGTGTGTGTGTGTGTGTGTTACTGAGGCTGTTGTTGGTGTGTGTGTGCGATAATGATGTTGTTGTTGGTGTGTGTGTGTGTGATACTGAGGCTGTTGTTGGTGTGTGTGTGTGATACTGAGGTTGTTGTTGGTGTGTGTGTGTGTGATACTGAGGCTGTTGTTGGTGTGTGTGTGTGTGTGTGATACTGAGGCTGTTGTTGGTGTGTGTGTGATACTGAGGCAGTTATTGGTGTGTGTGTGTGTGATACTGAGGCTGTTGTTGGTGTGTGTGTATGTGTTCGTGAGATACTGAGGCTGTTGTTGGTGTGTGTGTGTGTGTGTGATACTGAGGTTGTTGTTGGTGTGTGTGTGTGTCATACTGAGGCTGTTGTTGGTGTGTGTGTGTGTGTGATACTGAGGTTGTTGTTCGCGTGTGTGTGTGTGTGACACTGAGGTTGTTCTTGGTGTGTGTGTGTGATACTGAGGCTGTTGTTGGTGTGTGTGTGTGATACTGAGGCTGTTGTTGGTGTGTGTGTGTGTGATACTGAGGTTGTTGTTGGTTTGTGTGTGTGTGTGTGATACTGAGGCTGTTGTTGGTGTGTGTGTGTGACACTGAGGATGTTGTTGGTGTGTGTGTGAGACACTTAGGTTGTTGTTTGTGTGTGTGTGTATGATACTGAGGTTGTTGTTGGTGTGTGTGTGTGTGACACTGAGGTTGTTGTTGGTGTGTGTGTGTGTGTTACTGAGGCTATTGTTGGTGTGTGTGTGTGTGATACTGAGGTTGTTGTTGCTGTGTGTGTAATACTGAGGCTGTTGTTGGTGTGTGTGTGTGAGATACTGAGGCTGTTGTTGGTGTGTGTGTGTGATACTGAGGCTGTTGTTGGTGTGTGTGTGTGTGATACTGAGGTTGTTGTTGGTGTGTGTGTGTGTGATACTGAGGCTGTTGTTGGTGTGTGTGTGTGTGATACTGAGGCTGTTGTTGGTGTGTGTGTGATACTGAGGTTTTTGGTGTGTGTGATACTGTGGCTGTTGTTGGTGTGTGTGTGATACTGAGGTTTTTGGTGTGTGTGATACTGAGGCTGTTGTTGGTGTGTGTGTGTGTGTGTGATACTGAGGCTGTTGTTGGTGTGTGTGTGTGTGTGTGATACTGAGGTTTTTGTTTGGTGTGTGTGTGTGATACTGAGGTTGTTGTTGGTGTGTCTGTGTGATACTGAGGCTGTTGTTGGTGTGTGTGTGTGTGTGTGTGTGTGTGTGATACTGAGGTTGTTGGTGTGTGTGTGTGCGAGATACTGAGGTTGTTGGCGTGTGTGTGTGATACTGAGGTTGTTGTTTGGTGTGTGTGTGTGTGTGTGATACTGAGGCTGTTGTAGGTGTGTGTGTGATACTGAGGCTGTTGTTAGTGTGTGTGTGTGTGTGTGATACTGAGGTTGTTGTTTGGTGTGTGTGTGTGATACTGTGGTTGTTGTTGGTGTGTGTGTGTGTGATACTGAGGCTGTTGTTGGTGTGTGTGTGTGTGATACTGAGGTTGTTGGTGTGTGTGTGTGCGAGATACTGAGGTTGTTGTTGGTGTGTGTGTGTGATACTGAGGCTGTTGGTGTGTGTGTGTGCGAGATACTGAGGCTGTTGTTGGTGTGTGTGTGATACTGAGGTTGTTGTTGGTGTGTGTGTGTGTGTGTGTGATACTGAGGCTGTTGTTGGTGTGTGTGTGTGTGTGTGATACTGAGGCTGTTGTTGGTGTGTGTGTGTGTGTGTGTGATACTGAGGTTGTTGTCTGTGTGTGTGTGATACTGAGGTTGTTGGTGTGTGTGTGTGTGACACTGAGGATGTTGTTGGTGTGTGTCTGTGTGAGACACTTAGGTTGTTGTTTGTGTGTGTGTGTGTGATACTGAGGTTGTTGTTGGTGTGTGTGTGTGTGACACTGAGGTTTTTGTTGGTGTGTGTGTGATACTGAGGCTGTTGTTGGTGTGTGTGTGTGATACTGAGGTTCTTGTTGGTGTGTGTGTGTGTGACACTGAGGTTGTTGTTGGTGTGTGTGTGATACTGAGGCTGTTGTTGGTGTGTGTGTGTGATACTGAGGTTGTTGTTGGTGTGTGTGTGTGACACCGATGTTGTTGTTGGTGTGTGTGTGATACTGAGGCTGTTGTTGGTGTGTATGTGTGATACTGAGGTTGTTGTTGGGGTGTGTGTGTGTGTGACACTGAGATTGTTGTTGCTGTGTGTGTGGTACTGAGGCTGTTGTTGGTATGTGTGTGTGATACTGAGGTTGTTGTTGGTGTGCGTGTGTGACACTGAGGATGTTGTTGGTGTGTGTGTGAGACACTTAGGTTGTTGTTTGTGTGTGTGTGTGTGATACTGAGGTTGTTGTTCGTGTGTGTGTGTGTGTGTGACACTGAGGTTGTTGTTGGTGTGTGTGTGTGTGTGTGTTACTGAGGCTGTTGTTGGTGTGTGTGTGCGATAATGAGGTTGTTGTTGGTGTCTGTGTGTGTGATACTGAGGCTGTTGTTGGTGTGTGTGTGTGATACTGAGGTTGTTGTTGGTGTGTGTGTGATACTGAGGTTGTTGTTGGGGTGTGTGTGTGACACTGAGGTTGTTGGTGTGTGTGTGTGATACTGAGGCTGTTGTTGCGTGTGTGTGTGATACTGAGGCTGTTGTTGCGTGTGTGTGTGATACTGAGGTTGTTGGTGTGTGTGTGTGCGAGATACTGAGGCTGTTGTTGGTGTGTGTGTGTGTGATACTGAGGTTGTTGTTGGTGTGTGTGTGTGATACTGAGGCTGTTGGTGTGTGTGTATGCAAGATACTGAGGCTGTTGTTGGTGTGTGTGTGATACTGAGGTTGTTGTTGGTGTGTGTGTGTGTGTGTGTGATACTGAGGCTGTTGTTGGTGTGTGTGTGTGTGTGATACTGAGGCTGTTGTTGGTGTGTGTGTGTGTGTGATACTGAGGTTCTTGTCTGTGTGTGTGTGATACTGAGGTTGTTGGTGTGTGTGTGTGTGACACTGAGGATGTTGTTGGTGTGTGTGTGTGTGAGACACTTAGGTTGTTGTTTGTGTGTGTGTGTGTGATACTGAGGTTGTTGTTGGTGTGTGTGTGTGTGACACTGAGGTTTTTGTTGGTGTGTGTGTGATACTGAGGCTGTTGTTGGTGTGTGTGTGTGATACTGAGGTTGTTGTTGGTGTGTGTGTGTGCGACACTGAGGTTGTTGTTGGTGTGTGTGTGATACTGAGGCTGTTGTTGGTGTGTGTGTGTGATACTGAGGTTGTTGTTGGTGTGTGTGTGTGACACCGATGTTGTTGTTGGTGTGTGTGTGATACTGAGGCTGTTGTTGGTGTGTATGTGTGATACTGAGGTTGTTGTTGGGGTGTGTGTGTGTGTGACACTGAGGTTGTTGTTGCTGTGTGTGTGGTACTGAGGCTGTTGTTGGTATGTGTGTGTGATACTGAGGTTGTTGTTGGTGTGCGTGTGTGACACTGAGGATGTTGTTGGTGTGTGTGTGTGAGACACTTAGGTTGTTGTTTGTGTGTGTGTGTGTGATACTGAGGTTGTTGTTGGTGTGTGTGTGTGTGTGACACTGAGGTTGTTGTTGGTGTGTGTGTGTGTGTGTGTTACTGAGGCTGTTGTTGGTGTGTGTGTGTGCGATAATGAGGTTGTTGTTGGTGTCTGTGTGTGTGATACTGAGGCTGTTGTTGGTGTGTGTGTGTGATACTGAGGTTGTTGTTGGTGTGTGTGTGATACTGAGGTTGTTGTTGGGGTGTGTGTGTGACACTGAGGTTGTTGGTGTGTGTGTGTGATACTGAAGCTGTTGTTGCGTGTGTGTGTGATACTGAGGCTGTTGTTGCGTGTGTGTGTGATACTGAGGTTGTTGTTGGTGTGTGTGTGTGTCATACTGAGGCTGTTGTTGGTGTGTGTGTGTGTGTGATACTGAGGTTGTTGTTCGCGTGTGTGTGTGTGACACTGAGGTTGTTCTTGGTGTGTGTGTGTGATACTGAGGCTGTTGTTGGTGTGTGTGTGTGATACTGAGGCTGTTGTTGGTGTGTGTGTGTGTGATACAGAGGTTGTTGTTGGTTTGTGTGTGTGTGTGTGATACTGAGGTTGTTGTTGGCGTGTATGTATGTGACACTGAGGATGTTGTTGTTGCTGTGTGTGTGATACTGAGGCTGTTGTTGGTGTGTGTGTGTGATACTGAGGTTGTTGTTGGTGTGTGTGTGTGACACTGATGATGTTGTTGGTGTGTGTGTGTGAGACACTTAGGTTGTTGTTTGTGTGTGTGTGTGTGATACTGAGGTTGTTGTTGGTGTGTGTGTGTGTAACACTGAGGTTGTTGTTGGTGTGTGTGTGTGTGTGTGTGTTACTGAGGCTATTGTTGGTGTGTGTGTGTGATACTGAGGTTGTTGTTGCTGTGTGTGTGATACTGAGGCTGTTGTTGGTGTGTGTGTGTGAGATACTGAGGCTGTTGTTGGTGTGTGTGTGTGATACTGAGGCTGTTGGTGTGTGTGATACGGAGGCTGTTGTTGGTGTGTGTGTGTGTGATACTGAGGTTGTTGTTGGTGTGTGTGTGTGATACTGAGGCTGATGTTGGTGTGTGTGTGTGTGATACTGAGGTTGTTGTTGGTGTGTGTGTGTGTGATACTGAGGCTGTTGTTGGTGTGTGTGTGTGTGATACTGAGGCTGTTGTTGGTGTGTGTGTGATACTGAGGTTTTTGGTGTGTGTGATACTGAGGCTGTTGTTGGTGTGTGTGTGATACTGAGGTTTTTGGTGTGTGTGATACTGAGGCTGTTGTTGGTGTGTGTGTGTGTGATACTGAGGCTGTTGTTGGTGTGTGTGTGTGTGTGTGATACTGAGGTTTTTGTTTGGTGTGTGTGTGATACTGAGGTTCTTGTTGGTTTGTCTGTGTGATACTGAGGCTGTTGTTGGTGTGTGTGTGTGTGTGTGTGATACTGAGGTTGTTGGTGTGTGTGTGTGATACTGAGGTTGTTGTTTGGTGTGTGTGTGTGTGTGATACTGGGGCTGTTGTAGGTGTGTGTGTGTGATACTGAGGTTGTTGTTTGGTGTGTGTGTGTGATACTGAGGTTGTTGTTGGTGTGTGTGTGTGATACTGAGGCTGTTGTTGGTGTGTGTGTGTGTGATACTGAGGTTGTTGGTGTGTGTGTGTGCGAGATACTGAGGCTGTTGTTGGTGTGTTTGTGTGTGATACTGAGGTTGTTGTTGGTGTGTGTGTGTCATACTGAGGCTGTTGATGTGTGTGTGTGCGAGATACTGAGGCTGTTGTTGGTGTGTGTGTGATACTGAGGTTGTTGTTGGTGTGTGTGTGTGTGTGTGTGATACTGAGGCTGTTGTTGGTGTGTGTGTGTGTGTGATACTGAGGCTGTTGTTGGTGTGTGTGTGTGTGTGATACTGAGGTTGTTGTTGGTCTGTGTGAGTGTGATACTGAGGTTGTTGGTGTGTGTGTGTGACACTGAGGATGTTGTTGGTGTGTGTGTGTGAGACACTTAGGTTGTTGTTTGTGTGTGTGTGTGTGTGATACTGAGGTTGTTGTTGGTGTGTGTGTGTGTGACACTGAGGTTTTTGTTGGTGTGTGTGTGATACTGAGGCTGTTGTTGGTGTGTGTGTGTGATACTGAGGTTGTTGTTGGTGTGTGTGTGTGTGTGACACTGAGGTTGTTGTTGGTGTGTGTGTGATACTGAGGCTGTTGTTGGTGTGTGTGTGTGATACTGAGGTTGTTGTTGGTGTGTGTGTGTGACACTGAGGTTGTTGTTGGTGTGTGTGTGATACTGAGGCTGTTGGTGTGTATGTGTGATACTGAGGTTGTTGTTGGGGTGTGTGTGTGTGTGACACTGAGGTTGTTGTTGCTGTGTGTGTGATACTGAGGCTGTTGTTGGTATGTGTGTGTGATACTGAGGTTGTTGTTGGTGTGCTTGTGTGACACTGAGGATGTTGTTGGTGTGTGTGTGTGAGACACTTAGGTTGTTGTTTGTGTGTGTGTGTGTGATACTGAGATTGTTGTTGGTGTGTGTGTGACACTGAGGTTGTTGTTGGTGTGTGTGTGTGTGTGTGTTACTGAGGCTGTTGTTGGTGTGTGTGTGCGATAATGAGGTTGTTGTTGGTGTGTGTGTGTGTGATACTGAGGCTGTTGTTGGTGTGTGTGTGTGATACTGAGGTTGTTGTTGGTGTGTGTGTGTGTGATACTGAGGCTGTTGTTGGTGTGTGTGTGTGTGTGTGTGATACTGAGGCTGTTGTTGGTGTGTGTGTGATACTGAGGCTGTTGTTGGTGTGTGTGTGTGTGTGTGTGTGATACTGAGGCTGTTGTTGGTGTGTGTGTGTGTGTGTGTGTGAGAGATACTGAGGCTGTTGTTGGTGTGTGTGTGTGTGTGATACTGAGGTTGTTGTTGGTGTGTGTGTTTGTGATACTGAGGCTGTTGTTGGTGTGTGTGTGTGTGTGATACTGAGGTTGTTGTTCGCGTGTGTGTGTGTGACTCTGAGGTTGTTGTTGGTGTGTGTGTGTGATACTGAGGCTGTTGTTGGTGTGTGTGTGTGTGATACTGAGGCTGTTGTTGGTGTGTGTGTGTGTGATACTGAGGTTGTTGTTGGTTTGTGTGTGTGTGTGTGATACTGAGGCTGTTGTTGGTGTGTGTGTGGGATACTGAGGCTGTTGTTGGTGTGTGTGTGTGTGTGACACTGAGGTTGTTGTTGGTGTGTGTGTGTGTGATACTGAGGTTGTTGTCGGTGTGTGTGTATGTGTGAGACACTGAGGTTGTTGTTGGTGTGTGTGTGATACTGAGGTTGTTGTTGGTGTGTGTGTGTGTGTGTGGGGGATACTGAGGCTGTTGGTGTGTGTGATACGGAGGCTGTTGTTGGTGTGTGTGTGTGTGATACTGAGGTTGTTGTTGGTGTGTGTGTGTGATACTGAGGCTGTTGTTGGTGTGTGTGTGTGTGATACTGAGGTTGTTGTTGGTGTGTGTGTGTGTGATACTGAGGCTGTTGTTGGTGTGTGTGTGTGTGATACTGAGGCTGTTGTTGGTGTGTGTGTGATACTGAGGGTTTTGGTGTGTGAGATACTGAGGCTGTTGTTGGTGTGTGTGTGTGATACTGAGGCTGTTGGTGTGTGTGATACGGAGGCTGTTGTTGGTGTGTGTGTGTGTGATACTGAGGTTGTTGTTGGTGTGTGTGTGTGATACTGAGGCTGTTGTTGGTGTGTGTGTGTGTGATACTGAGGTTGTTGTTGGTGTGTGTGTGTGTGATACTGAGGCTGTTGTTGGTGTGTGTGTGTGTGATACTGAGGCTGTTGTTGGTGTGTGTGTGATACTGAGGTTTTTGGTGTGTGTGATACTGAGGCTGTTGTTGGTGTGTGTGTGTGTGTGTGATACTGAGGCTGTTGTTGGTGTCTGTGTGTGTGTGTGTGATACTGAGGTTTTTGTTTGGTGTGTGTGTGTGATACTGAGGTTGTTGTTGGTGTGTCTGTGTGATACTGAGGCTGTTGTTGGTGTGTGTGTGTGTGTGTGTGATACTGAGGTTGTTGGTGTGTGTGTGTGCGAGATACTGAGGTTGTTGGTGTGTGTGTGTGATACTGAGGTTGTTGTTTGGTGTGTGTGTGTGTGTGATACTGAGGCTGTTGTAGGTGTGTGTGTGATACTGAGGCTGTTGTTGGTGTGTGTGTGTGTGTGATACTGAGGTTGTTGTTTGGTGTGTGTGATACTGTGGTTGTTGTTGGTGTGTGTGTGTGTGATACTGAGGTTGTTGTTGGTGTGTGTGTGTGTGACACTGAGGTTGTTGTTGGTGTGTGTGTGTGTGTTACTGAGGCTATTGTTGGTGTGTGTGTGTGTGATACTGAGGTTGTTGTTGCTGTGTGTGTAATACTGAGGCTGTTGTTGGTGTGTGTGCGTGAGATACTGAGGCTGTTGTTGGTGTGTGTGTGTGATACTGAGGCTGTTGTTGGTATGTGTGTGTGATACTGAGGTTGTTGTTGGTGTGCTTGTGTGACACTGAGGATGTTGTTGGTGTGTGTGTGTGAGACACTTAGGTTGTTGTTTGTGTGTGTGTGTGATACTGAGGTTGTTGTTGGTGTGTGTGTGTGTGTGACACTGAGGTTGTTGTTGGTGTGTGTGTGTGTGT